>NC_140594.1:372846602-373286602 GCF_964204655.1 Triturus cristatus | reverse complement strand
TATGGGTGGGACCAGGAAGGGGGGTGGTTACACCCCCAATCCTTTGTCCAGCTCGCCCCAGGCCCGGGACTGGTGTGCCCCAGGACCGGTTTGAACTGGCATATGCACCGAGGCTCCTTGTGAGCCACAGGCATGTCTGGTTTCTTTCAAGCCCTACCTGACCAATACACAAAATCCTGTCTGGGGTGGTGCACGCACCTCCCCTGGCAGGAAACCCTTTGTCCACACCTCCCAAGCTGGAAGGACTCCCAGCAGCAGGAGGGCAGACTTGTGTCTGTGGTGGCAGCATCCATTTTGTGGAGCTGAGGCTATGTCTGATTTTACCCGGGTTTCAGGTACTGTACATGTCGTGTCCCTCTAGAAGGGTGGAATGCTAACCCCGTCGCCAGAATTGGCGAGGGGTTAGTATTCCAATTCGTATGACACCTTACTCGACATGCTTTGATAAAGCCAAACCAAAGATAGCATTTAACCGCGAGGTTCATAATGCACTTAAGAGTATATGGTATGACGATATCTGGAAACAGTAGAAGGAAGTTGTTCCGACCACTGCAGACAGGCTCAGCTCATGCCAGAGCACCATCTCACATGGAACCAAGCACTCTGCCTTCAGGATTGTTAAGGCCTGCCATAGGAGTGACTTATAGGTTACCAGGTGTCCCATTTAAGGTTAGGTATAGGTATACTACACCTAAGTAAGAGGTGATTACACCAACTTACCCCAGCTGAGTGATCAGCCAGTTGTGTCAGATTGTTAGGCCAAGCCTGGGGTGGCATAATACATGCTGCAGCCCCTGGCAGGCCTTGGGTACACCAATGCCCTGGGTACCTAGTGTACACTGGTACAGGGGCTGACAGGGTGATCCACTTCCAATTGGTTATGCACCTAGGGTGCATAGTTTTAATTTAGTAGAGAGAACAGCAGGCTGGGGGTCTGATTGGCAGGCCCACAGCCTCAATATGTCAAAAACCAGTGAAGCAAAAAGCAAAAATTTGGGGTGACCATAGGATAGCAGACCCTACTCTCCTACACAACCCCCCCCCAAACGCTGGGACATTAAACTAGCCTTGACCAGTCTCGTCTTCATGTCCTAAGTGGAAGTACCTGGAGAGACCATCTGCATTCCCATGGTCAGTACCTGGCCGGTGCTCCACTGTAAAGTCCATCCCCTGTAGGGAAATGGACCACCTAAGCAGTTTGGGGTTTTCACCCTTCATCTGATTTAGCCACAAGAGGGGCTTATGGTCGGTCTGAATCTTGAAGTGAGTGCCAAACAAGTATGGCCTCAGCTTCTTCAGGGCCCACACCACAGCAAAGGCCTCCCTCTCAATAGCTGACCAATTCTTCTCTCTGGGGGTCAACCTTCTGCTAATAAAAGCAATGGGTTGGTCTTGACCATCTACATTAAGTTGTGACAGCACAGCTCCCACACCCAACTCAGAAGCATCTGTTTGGACAATAAACTCTTTGGAGTAGTCAGGACTTTTCAGGATAGGTGCAGAGCACATGGCCTCCTTCAGGTCATCAAATGCCTTTTGACAGCTTACTGTCCACTGAACCTTTTTGGGCATCTTCTTGGATGTCAGATCATTAAGAGGAGTCACAATGGACCCATAGTTCTTAACAAACTTCCTGTAATACCCAGTCAAGCCCAAGAAAGCTCGAACTTGAGTCTGGGTGGTTGGAGGGGACCAATCCTTGATGGACTGTATCTTACTCTCCAGTGGTTGAACTTGGCCCCCACCTACAAGGTGGCCCAAATACACAACCTTACTCTGCCCTATCTGGCACTTAGTAGCCTTGATAGTGAGGCCTGCCCTTTGCAGAGCCTCAAGAGCCTTCTTTAGGTGGATCAGGTGATCCTCCCAGGTGGAACTAAAGACAGCAATGTCATCAAGATATGCTGCGCAAAAGTCATCCAACCCAGTAAGGACTTGGTTCACCAGCCTTTGGAAGGTGGCAGGTGCATTCTTCAGACCAAAGGGCATCACCACAAACTGATAATGCCCACCTGGGGTTGAGAATGCTGTTTTGGCCTTAGACTCCTCAGCTAACCTGATTTGCCAATAGCCAGCTGTCAAGTCAAATGTGCTCAAAAACTTTGCAGAAGCTAGTTTGTCTATGAGCTCATCTGCCCTTGGAATAGGGTGTGCATCTGTCCTGGTGACAGCATTGAGTCCTCTGTAATCCACACAGAACCTCATCTCTCTCTTGCCATCTTTGGTGTGAGGTTTGGGGACCAGAACCACTGGGCTAGCCCAGGGGCTCTCTGAGGGTTCAATGACACCTAATTCCAGCATTTTATGTACCTCAGCCTTTATACAGTCCCTGACGTGGTCAGGTTGTCTGTAAAGTTTGTTCTTTACAGGCAGACTGTCACCAGTGTCCACAACATGGGTACACCAGTCAGTTTGACTAGGTATCAAGGAAAACATATGTGAAAATGATTGTAGAACCTGTCTACATTCAGTCTGCTGATGGGCAGTGAGGTTGCCTCCAAGGGTCACTCCTTCAACTGAGCCATCTTCAGGGTTCTGAGACAACAGGTCTGGGAGAGGGTCACTCTCTTCCTCCTGTCCCTCATCTGTAGCCATGAGCAAGCCCATGTCTGCCCTGTCAACATATGCTTTAAGCCTGTTAACATGGAGTACCCTGTGGGGACTCCTGGGAGTTCCTAGGTCGACCAAGTAGGTGACCTCTCCCTTCTTTTCCAGGATTGTATGGGGTCCAGACCATTTGTCTTGGAGTGCTGCTGGGGCCACCGGCTCCAACACCCATACCTTCTGTCCTGGCTGATACTCAACCAAGACAGCCTTTTGGTCATGCCAAGCTTTCTGTAAGGCCTGGCTTGCCTCAAGGTTTTTAGATGCCTTCTCCATATACTCAGCCATCCTGGAGCGGAGACCAAGTACATAGTCCACTATGTCTAGCTTAGGCTTTTTGAGAGGTAACTCCCATCCTTCCTTCACCAAACACAGTGGGCCTCTCACAGGGTGCCCAAACAACAATTCAAAGGGGCTGTAGCCAACTCCTTTTTGTGGGACCTCTCTGTAAGCAAACAGAAGGCAGGGTAGAAGGATATCCCATCTTCGCCTGAGCTTTTCAGGTAATCCTTTGATCATACCCTTTAGGGTCTTGTTGAATCTCTCAACAAGCCCATTGCATTGTGGGTGATAAGGGGTGGTGAACTTGTAGTTGACACCACATTCCTTCCACATAGCTGTTAAGTATCCTGACATAAAGTTGGTACCTCTGTCAGATACTACCTCCTTAGGAAACCCCACTCTGGAGAATACTCCCAGCAGGGCCCTGGCCACAACAGGAGCTGTAGTGGTCCTAAGGGGAATTGCCTCTGGATACCTGGTGGCATGATCCACTACCACCAGTATAAATCTGTGCCCAGATGCAGTGGGAGGATCCATGGGACCCACTATGTCTATTCCCACTCTTTCAAAGGGAACCCCCACCACAGGTAGTGGTATCAGGGGGGCCTTTGTTGTGCCACCTGATTTGCCACTGGCTTGGCAGGTAACACAGGAGCGACAAAACTCCTTTGTATCTTCATTCATATGAGGCCAGTGAAAGTGAGGGACAAGTCTGTCCCAGGTCTTGTTCTGGCCTAGGTGTCCTGCTAAAGGAATATCATGGGCCAAGGTAAGAAGGAAGCCCCTAAATTGCAGAGGTATAACCAACCTCCTGGTTGCACCAGGCTTGGGGTCTCTAGCCTCTGAATAAAGGAGCCCTTCATCCCAATACACTTTATGGGTACCTTGAGCATTCCCAGCAGCCTCAGCAGCAGCCAGCTGTCTGAGGGGTTCAAGAGAGGGACAGGATAACTGAGCCTGCCTCAAGTCAGCCCTTGAAGGTCCCCCTGTCCCCAGAAACTCAACCTGATCAGGTTCAAGCTCTTCAGGGACAGTTCCTTCAGGGTCCTCTAGATCAGCTTCCTGGGAAGGCTGATCATCACTCTGAGGCAGGGGGGAAGGCACAGCCTTGACCCTCCTGTTCTTCTTCTTGGTAGGTGCTTGGTCCATTGTTCCAGGATCCAAGACCTGAGGTTCAGTGAGGCACTTTTTGGCCTGTGACCTGGTCACAGCAAGGACATGTGATGATATACCTAACATCTCTGCATGAGTCCTGTACTCCACTTCTGACCATAGAGAACTCTCTAGGTCATTGCCCAACAAACATTCTACTGGGAGGTCTGCACTAACCACAACCCTTTTGAGGCCAGTTACCCCTCCCCATGAGAAGTTAACAACTGCCACACTATGTGAAGTAGTGGCATTGCTGGCATTGGTCACCAGGTAGTTCTCACCTGGTATGTACTGTCCAGGATCCACAAAGCCTGGTGTCACCATAGTGACACTGGCACATGTGTCCCTGTAGGCTTGAGCCACTTTGTCATTAATTAAAGGAGTCTGTCTGTACTTGCCCAGGTTACTGGGGCTCACAGTCAGGGACAAATCAATGTCCCCATCACAGATCAAGACTGCCTGTGTAAGGGTTCTGTCTAAGTCAGAATCTCCTTCAGTTCCCATAGTGATTCCCACTACACCCTTTGTCTGGGGACCAACACTGCTAACAGTAGTACTGGGAGCAGGTGCCTTAGGGGCAACAGTGTTGGGGGCTCCACCCTTTTTGCAATCACTAGTCCAGTGAGTTGTATTTTTACAATGATTGCACCAGGGTTTCTTCTGACCTTCTTTCTTCTTCTTGGACTGTTGGGACCCACCCTCCTTAGCAGTAGTTTGGGGCCCTGTTGAAGACTTCTGGTCTTTAGGTTTCTGATCTCCACCCTTTTGGTCTGTTTTCTTCTGATCACCCCCTTGGCCCTGGTTCTGGTTCTTTTGCTTAACCCTGGTTCTGACCCATTTGTCCGCCTTCTTTCCCAATTCTTGGGGAGAGGTCAGATCAGAGTCAACCAAGTGTTGATGCAGTTGCTGGTTTTGACAGTTATTTAAAATCTGTTCTCTCATCATCAAATTATACAATCCTGTAAAATCAGATACCTTACTTCCCAGCAACCAACCCTCCAAAGCCTTAGTGGCACATTCAATGTATTCAGACCAGTCCTGAGTCTGTGTCTTTTGGGTGTCTCTGAACATTAACCTGTACTGCTCAGTGGTTAAGCCTAACCCATCAACTAGAACACTCTTCAGGACTCTGTAGTTTCTGACATCCTCTTCTCTAACAGTGAGGAGTCTGTCTCTGCCTCTTCCCTCAAAGGAGAGCCAGAGGATGGCTGCCCACTGATCTTCAGGAACCTGCTGTACTTTGCAGGCTCTCTCAAGAGCAGTTATCCACTTGTGGATGTCATCCCCACTTTTGTAGGGGGGCACAACCTTAGACAGGTTTCTATTGTCGGCCACCAGTGGGTATAGACCCACTCTCTTTATGCTGTCTAGCCTTGCTAAGTTTCTCTTCCATCAGGGCTACTTCTAGCTCCTGCTTCCTGATCCTCAGCTGAGCCTCTTGCATCTTGGCCTCATGTTCCCTCCTCTGAGGGGTGGTCATCCTTCTCCTGGAGTGACCTTGAGAGCCTCTAGAGCCATGGGAAGCATTGGAGTCACCTGAGCGATTCCTTTGCCTTCCCAGCCCTGTGTTAAGTCCACTGGGGAGATCCAGTGGGTTGAACCCACTGTCAGTCCCCAATAGCCTTGGTTTAGCTGGGCCAAGTTTAACACTTGGCACTGGGCTAGTTCTCCCTTCATCCTCACTACTGTCAGTATCCTTTTCACTCTCATCCTCTGTGGTAGGCATCCCATCTAAGGGGTGACTATTGGGAAGGGGTACTTCAGTGGCATCTTCAGAAGGGGGGCCTCCTGTTCCTGTCCCTAAGGGGGCTAACTGGGAAGCTTTCTTGAGTGCTCTCTGATTCTCATCATTCTGTAAGAGCTCTCTGAGCTCAGCAGAGTTTGGGTTCTTGGGCTGTTTAAGGCCTCTAAGAGTTGCCAAATGCCTGAGCTCATTCTGATTAAGGGTAGCAAAGCTGGATGGTGCCCTCTGGGGGTCACTCTCAACAGAGATGGGTACAGTGGACCCCTCTGCCCCGGCCATTGCTCTTAAGTGTGGGTGGATGTGTTGCAATCTACCTACACTTGGGTTTACCTACTAAACCTATCTAGTAGTTGTAGTCAGGGTGTGCTACTCCCTTTGCTCTACAACAACTAAGTTCAGTAGAACTTATGTATATCTAATCTTGTTTTATATGTACCTACAGGTACCTATGTGATCTTTCAATTGGTAACCAAGAGATCACAATGGTAAAACACAGCAAGCTCAAATCCAACCGCTGCTCACCAATGTGAGAAGTTGGCCTGGTATATGCTGTTCACTAGTTCTAGTGACCACCTTGTACCATGCCAAGCAACCCTTATGGTGTGGTTGTAAGTCAACCTTTTTGGACTAGCTGCCCTAGTGGTAGCGTAGGCTAAGCAGTCTTTGAGGCTAAACTCGTGATGCGTGTTAAGCCAGCTGTTTTACCAAATGCAACCCCCTTTTATACCAATGAAAGGACACCACACAGATATATATTCAAAATATATATGTATTTATTTATCAAAGTAACCCCTAGTCTCTTTATGAGCACAGGAGCACAAATCGTCAAACAAGATTATCACAGAATACACAGAAGTTGCACTTTATATGGATAGGCCCTGGTGGCCACTCGAACCATATACTAAAATAGTGGTATAAGTACCACGAACAGAAAAGGGAAAAGGCCTAGGGCCTCTAGAATCGCTGGGCCTACAAGGAGCTAACGTCAGTTAGTGACCAGGAGGTCCACGGGTGGCGTGTGCAGAGCAAATAGTCACACGCGGGCTCCCATAGGTTTCAATGGGTGCGTAAAAAGTACAAAGATACTGCAAAAGGAATCTTCCGGATGACCTAGGAACTTAAGATTTGGAACACAGGCACTAGAGATGTATTACTACACATGGGCACAGGTGTGCCAGCTTTACCTCACCCACAGGAAGCGGGTGCATAGGCCTCGAAGTGCGTCGGGTTTCTTCTATCTGTTCCGTGGGGCCTGTAGACAAAAGTGCTGCAGGCGGTCGGTCGGGAAGAGATGCAGTGGATCCAAGAGTGGATCGGAGATGTTGAAGACCTGTAAGCAGAGGGGACAGTGTTCACAGTCACTAGCCAGTGACCAGCGTGGCACCAGGTGGGTACCAGGCGATGTCGGGTGCAAACAGGAAGGAAGGTGTAGCTTGACTCTGCAGCCACGTGGTCCCTGAAGGTCGACGACGTCCAGGAGTCGGCTCACGAGCTGTCCCACGCAGGCTCTCGCTGTCGGCGGTGTCGGCGACTTGATCGAAGCAAACAAGCCTTGGCAAAAGCAATTGCAGGAGGATTCGGAAATCAGCTGTTGGTTCTGACCAGCAAGGTCAGAGGGATTGCTCCTTTGGAGGGGAGCAAGGGCCAGTCTGGAGCAACCAGACCAGCGGTGTTTGTCGTAGATTTCGTCGCCAAGATGGCCACTAGCCAGCGGGCCAGCAACCGGTTAGGCGCGTCGAGTGGCAAAATGCAGAAGGGCCCCACGCAGATCGTGGAGATGCTGGAGGGCTCACCTTTGGTGCAGATGCTGCTCGAGGGTTGGGCTTCTCAGGACCCAAAGCACAACTTGGAGGGAGCCTCGGTTGTTGCACTGGTCAGCTTGTCGTGGTCGTTTCAAGATGGCTGGCTCCACGTGTCTCGGTGCCTCCACGGGTCTCTTCTTTGCAGGGACTGTGGATCGGGCGGTGAGAGGTCTGGAGGTCCAGGTCTTGTCAGTCTCTGGGCTCGGGCTCCGGCGGGAGGCGGCGGCAAAGCAGACGTTGATTCGCTGGATGGTGCTTGCGTTAGCAAGGTGGTCACTCCCTGACCACAGGGGAGATTTTCTTCAGTCTTCTGTGCAGCAGAATGTCGAAGTTCCCGTCTTCTTCTTAGTTTCAAGTTGATTCCAGGATGTCTGAAGTCTTAGGACACAGCTCCTACCTTTATTCGGATTCTAGGGGCCGGACTACCTGCTAGGTCCCTCCCTATGGGTGGGACCAGGAAGGGGGGTGGTTACACCCCCAATCCTTTGTCCAGCTCGCCCCAGGCCCGGGACTGGTGTGCCCCAGGACCGGTTTGAACTGGCATATGCACCGAGGCTCCTTGTGAGCCACAGGCATGTCTGGTTTCTTTCAAGCCCTACCTGACCAATACACAAAATCCTGTCTGGGGTGGTGCACGCACCTCCCCTGGCAGGAAACCCTTTGTCCACACCTCCCAAGCTGGAAGGACTCCCAGCAGCAGGAGGGCAGACTTGTGTCTGTGGTGGCAGCATCCATTTTGTGGAGCTGAGGCTATGTCTGATTTTACCCGGGTTTCAGGTACTGTACATGTCGTGTCCCTCTAGAAGGGTGGAATGCTAACCCCGTCGCCAGAATTGGCGAGGGGTTAGTATTCCAATTCGTATGACACCTTACTCGACATGCTTTGATAAAGCCAAACCAAAGATAGCATTTAACCGCGAGGTTCATAATGCACTTAAGAGTATATGGTATGACGATATCTGGAAACAGTAGAAGGAAGTTGTTCCGACCACTGCAGACAGGCTCAGCTCATGCCAGAGCACCATCTCACATGGAACCAAGCACTCTGCCTTCAGGATTGTTAAGGCCTGCCATAGGAGTGACTTATAGGTTACCAGGTGTCCCATTTAAGGTTAGGTATAGGTATACTACACCTAAGTAAGAGGTGATTACACCAACTTACCCCAGCTGAGTGATCAGCCAGTTGTGTCAGATTGTTAGGCCAAGCCTGGGGTGGCATAATACATGCTGCAGCCCCTGGCAGGCCTTGGGTACACCAATGCCCTGGGTACCTAGTGTACACTGGTACAGGGGCTGACAGGGTGATCCACTTCCAATTGGTTATGCACCTAGGGTGCATAGTTTTAATTTAGTAGAGAGAACAGCAGGCTGGGGGTCTGATTGGCAGGCCCACAGCCTCAATATGTCAAAAACCAGTGAAGCAAAAAGCAAAAATTTGGGGTGACCATAGGATAGCAGACCCTACTCTCCTACACACACACTCGCTCTCACACACACTCGCTCTCACACACACTCGCTCTCACACACACTCGCTCTCACACACACTCGCTCTCACACACACTCGCTCTCACACACACTCGCTCTCACACACACTCGCTCTCACACACACTCGCTCTCACACACACTCGCTCTCACACACACTCGCTCTCACACACACTCGCTCTCACACACACTCGCTCTCACACACACTCGCTCTCACACACACTCGCTCTCACACACACTCGCTCTCACACACACTCGCTCTCACACACACTCGCTCTCACACACACTCGCTCTCACACACACTCGCTCTCACACACACTCGCTCTCACACACACTCGCTCTCACACACACTCGCTCTCACACACACTCGCTCTCACACACACTCGCTCTCACACACACTCGCTCTCACACACACTCGCTCTCACACACACTCGCTCTCACACACACTCGCTCTCACACACACTCGCTCTCACACACACTCGCTCTCACACACACTCGCTCTCACACACACTCGCTCTCACACACACTCGCTCTCACACACACTCGCTCTCACACACACTCGCTCTCACACACACTCGCTCTCACACACACTCGCTCTCACACACACTCGCTCTCACACACACTCGCTCTCACACACACTCGCTCTCACACACACTCGCTCTCACACACACTCGCTCTCACACACACTCGCTCTCACACACACTCGCTCTCACACACACTCGCTCTCACACACACTCGCTCTCACACACACTCGCTCTCACACACACTCGCTCTCACACACACTCGCTCTCACACACACTCGCTCTCACACACACTCGCTCTCACACACACTCGCTCTCACACACACTCGCTCTCACACACACTCGCTCTCACACACACTCGCTCTCACACACACTCGCTCTCACACACACTCGCTCTCACACACACTCGCTCTCACACACACTCGCTCTCACACACACTCGCTCTCACACACACTCGCTCTCACACACACTCGCTCTCACACACACTCGCTCTCACACACACTCGCTCTCACACACACTCGCTCTCACACACACTCGCTCTCACACACACTCGCTCTCACACACACTCGCTGTGAGAAGTTGGCCTGGTATATGATGCTCACTAGTTAAAGTGATCACCTTGTACCATGCCAAGCAACCCTTATGGTGTGGTTGTAAGTCAACCTTTTCGGACTAGCTGCCCTAGTGGTAGCGTAGGCTAAGCAGTCTTTGAGGCTAAACTCGTGAAGCGTGTTAAGCCAGCTGTTTTACCAAATGCAACCCCCTTTTATACCAATGAAAGGACACCACACAGATATATATTCAAAATATATATGTATTTATTTATCAAAGTTACCCCTAGTCTCTTTATGAGCACAGGAGCACAAATCGTCAAACAAGATTATCACAGAATACACAGAAGTTGCACTTTATATGGATAGGCCCTGGTGGCCACTCAAACCATATACTAAAATAGTGGTATAAGTACCACGAACAGGAAAGGGAAAAGGCCTAGGGCCTCTAGAATCGCTGGGCCTACAAGGAGCTAACGTCAGTTAGTGACCAGGAGGTCCACGGGTGGCGTGTGCAGAGCAAATAGTCACACGCGGGCTCCCATAGGTTTCAATGGGTGCGTAAAAAGTACAAAGTTACTGCAAAAGGAATCTTCCGGATGACCTAGGAACTTAAGATTTGGAACACAGGCACTAGAGATGTATTACTACACATGGGCACCGGAGTACCAGCTTTACCTCACCCACAGGAAGCGGGTGCATAGGCCTCAAAGTGCGTCGGGTTTCTTCTATCTGTTCCGTTGAGCCTGGGACAAAGATGCTGCAGGCGGTCGGTCGGGAAGAGATGCAGTGGATCCAAGAGTGGATCGGAGATGTTGAAGACCTGTAAGCAGAGGGGACAGTGTTCACAGTCACTAGCCAGTGACCAGCGTGGCACCAGGTGGGTACCAGGCGATGTCGGGTGCAAACAGGTGATGAGGGGTAGCTTGTCTCCGCAGCCACGTGGTCCCTGAAGGTCGACGACGTCCAGGAGTCGGCTCACGAGCTGTCCCACGCAGGCTCTCGCTGTCGGCGGTGTCGGCGACTTGATCGAAGTAAACAAGCCTTGGCAAAAGCAATTGCAGGAGGATTCGGAAATCAGCTGTTGGTTCTGACCAGCAAGGTCAGAGGGATTGCTCCTTTGGAGGGGAGCAAGGGCCAGTCTGGAGCAACCAGACCAGCGGTGTTTGTCGTAGATTTCGTCGCCAAGATGGCCACTAGCCAGCGGGCCAGCAACCGGTTAGGCGCGTCGAGTGGCAAAATGCAGAAGGGCCCCACGCAGATCGTGGAGATGCTGGAGGGCTCACCTTTGGTGCAGATGCTGCTCGAGGGTTGGGCTTCTCAGGACCCAAAGCACAACTTGGAGGGAGCCTCGGTTGTTGCACTGGTCAGCTTGTCGTAGTCGTTCCAAGATGGCTGGCTCCACGTGTCTCGGTGCCTCCACGGGTCTCCTCTTTGCAGGGACTGTGGATCGGGCGGTGAGAGGTCTGGAGGTCCAGGTCTTGTCAGTCTCTGGGCTCGGGCTCCGGCGGGAGGCGGCGGCAAAGCAGACGGTGATTCGCTGGATGGTGCTTGCGTTAGCAAGGTGGTCACTCCCTGACCACAGGGGAGATTTTCTTCAGTCTTCTGTGCAGCAGAATGTCGAAGTTCCCGTCTTCTTCTTAGTTTCAAGTTGATTCCAGGATGTCTGAAGTCTTAGGACACAGCTCCTACCTTTAAGCGGATTCTAGGGGCCGGACTACCTGCTAGGTCCCTCCCTATGGGTGGGACCAGGAAGGGGGGTGGTTACACCCCCAATCCTTTGTCCAGCTCGCCCCAGGCCCGGGACTGGTGTGCCCCAGGACCGGTTTGAACTGGCATATGCCCCGAGGCTCCTTGTGAGCCACAGGCATGTCTGGTTTCTTTCAAGCCCTACCTGACCAATACACAAAATCCTGTCTGGGGTGGTGCACGCACCTCCCCTGGCAGGAAACCCTTTGTCCACACCTCCCAAGCTGGAAGGACTCCCAGCAGCAGGAGGGCAGACTTGTGTCTGTGGTGGCAGCATCCATTTTGTGGAGCTGAGGCTATGTCTGATTTTACCCGGGTTTCAGGTACTGTACATGTCGTGTCCCTCTAGAAGGGTGGAATGCTAACCCCGTCGCCAGAATTGGCGAGGGGTTAGTATTCCAATTCGTATGACACCTTACTCGACATGTTTTGATAAAGCCAAACCAAAGATAGCATTTAACCGCGAGGTTCATAATGCACTTAAGAGTATATGGTATGACGATATCTGGAAACAGTAGAAGGAAGTTGTTCCGACCACTGTAGACAGGCTCAGCTCATGCCAGAGCACCATCTCACATGGAACCAAGCACTCTGCCTTCAGGATTGTTAAGGCCTGCCATAGGAGTGACTTATAGGTTACCAGGTGTCCCATTTAAGGTTAGGTATAGGTATACTACACCTAAGTAAGAGGTGATTACACCAACTTACCCCAGCTGAGTGATCAGCCAGTTGTGTCAAATCGTTAGGCCAAGCCTGGGGTGGCATAATACATGCTGCAGCCCTTGGCAGGCCTTGGGTACACCAATGCCCTGGGTACCTAGTGTACACTGGTACAGGGGCTGACAGGGTGATCCACTTCCAATTGGTTATGCACCTAGGGTGCATAGTTTTAGTTTAGTAGAGAGAACAGCAGGCTGGGGGTCTGATTGGCAGGCCCACAGCCTCAATATGTCAAAAACCAGTGAAGCAAAAAGCAAAAATTTGGGGTGACCATAGGATAGCAGACCCTACTCTCCTACACAACCCCCCCCCAAACGCTGGGACATTAAACTAGCCTTGACCAGTCTCGTCTTCATGTCCTAAGTGGAAGTACCTGGAGAGACCATCTGCATTCCCATGGTCAGTACCTGGCCGGTGCTCCACTGTAAAGTCCATCCCCTGTAGGGAAATGGACCACCTAAGCAGTTTGGGGTTTTCACCCTTCATCTGATTTAGCCACAAGAGGGGCTTATGGTCGGTCTGAATCTTGAAGTGAGTGCCAAACAAGTATGGCCTCAGCTTCTTCAGGGCCCACACCACAGCAAAGGCCTCCCTCTCAATAGCTGACCAATTCTTCTCTCTGGGGGTCAACCTTCTGCTAATAAAAGCAATGGGTTGGTCTTGACCATCTACATTAAGTTGTGACAGCACAGCTCCCACACCCAACTCAGAAGCATCTGTTTGGACAATAAACTCTTTGGAGTAGTCAGGACTTTTCAGGATAGGTGCAGAGCACATGGCCTCCTTCAGGTCATCAAATGCCTTTTGACAGCTTACTGTCCACTGAACCTTTTTGGGCATCTTCTTGGATGTCAGATCATTAAGAGGAGTCACAATGGACCCATAGTTCTTAACAAACTTCCTGTAATACCCAGTCAAGCCCAAGAAAGCTCGAACTTGAGTCTGGGTGGTTGGAGGGGACCAGTCCTTGATGGATTGTATCTTACTCTCCAGTGGTTGAACTTGGCCTCCACCTACAAGGTGGCCCAAATATACAACCTTACTCTGCCCTATCTGGCACTTAGTAGCCTTGATAGTGAGGCCTGCCCTTTGCAGAGCCTCAAGAGCCTTCTTCAGGTGGATCAGGTGATCCTCCCAGGTGGAACTAAAGACAGCAATGTCATCAAGATATGCTGCGCAAAAGTCATCCAACCCAGTAAGGACTTGGTTCACCAGCCTTTGGAAGGTGGCAGGTGCATTCTTCAGACCAAAGGGCATCACCACAAACTGATAATGCCCGCCTGGGGTTGAGAATGCTGTTTTGGCCTTAGACTCCTCAGCTAATCTGATTTGCCAATAGCCAGCTGTCAAGTCAAATGTGCTCAAAAACTTTGCAGAAGCTAGTTTGTCTATGAGCTCATCTGCCCTTGGAATAGGGTGTGCATCTGTCCTGGTGACAGCATTGAGCCCTCTGTAGTCCACACAGAACCTCATCTCTCTCTTGCCATCTTTGGTGTGAGGTTTGGGGACCAGAACCACTGGGCTAGCCCAGGGGCTCTCTGAGGGTTCAATGACACCTAATTCCAGCATTTTATGTACCTCAGCCTTTATACAGTCCCTGACGTGGTCAGGTTGTCTGTAAAGTTTGTTCTTTACAGGCAGACTGTCACCAGTGTCCACAACATGGGTACACCAGTCAGTTTGACTAGGTATCAAGGAAAACATATGTGAAAATGATTGTAGAACCTGTCTACATTCAGTCTGCTGATGGGCAGTGAGGTTGCCTCCAAGGGTCACTCCTTCAACTGAGCCATCTTCAGGGTTCTGAGACAACAGGTCTGGGAGAGGGTCACTCTCTTCCTCCTGTCCCTCATCTGTAGCCATGAGCAAGCCCATGTCTGCCCTGTCAACATATGCTTTAAGCCTGTTAACATGGAGTACCCTGTGGGGACTCCTGGGAGTTCCTAGGTCCACCAAGTAGGTGACCTCTCCCTTCTTTTCCAGGATTGTATGGGGTCCAGACCATTTGTCTTGGAGTGCTGCTGGGGCCACTGGCTCCAACACCCATACCTTCTGTCCTGGCTGATACTCAACCAAGACAGCCTTTTGGTCATGCCAAGCTTTCTGTAAGGCCTGGCTTGCCTCAAGGTTTTTAGATGCCTTCTCCATATACTCAGCCATCCTGGAGCGGAGACCAAGTACATAGTCCACTATGTCTAGCTTAGGCTTTTTGAGAGGTAACTCCCATCCTTCCTTCACCAAACACAGTGGGCCTCTCACAGGGTGCCCAAACAACAATTCAAAGGGGCTGTAGCCAACTCCTTTTTGTGGGACCTCTCTGTAAGCAAACAGAAGGCAGGGTAGAAGGATATCCCATCTTCGCCTGAGCTTTTCAGGTAATCCTTTGATCATACCCTTTAGGGTCTTGTTGAATCTCTCAACAAGCCCATTGCATTGTGGGTGATAAGGGGTGGTGAACTTGTAGTTGACACCACATTCCTTCCACATAGCTGTCAAGTATCCTGACATAAAGTTGGTACCTCTGTCAGATACTACCTCCTTAGGAAACCCCACTCTGGAGAATACTCCCAGCAGGGCCCTGGCCACAACAGGAGCTGTAGTGGTCCTAAGGGGAATTGCCTCTGGATACCTGGTGGCATGATCCACTACCACCAGTATAAATCTGTGCCCAGATGCAGTGGGAGGATCCATGGGACCCACTATGTCTATTCCCACTCTTTCAAAGGGAACCCCCACCACAGGTAGTGGTATCAGGGGGGCCTTTGTTGTGCCACCTGATTTGCCACTGGCTTGGCAGGTAACACAGGAGCGACAAAACTCCTTTGTATCTTCATTCATATGAGGCCAGTGAAAGTGAGGGACAAGTCTGTCCCAGGTCTTGTTCTGGCCTAGGTGTCCTGCTAAAGGAATATCATGGGCCAAGGTAAGAAGGAAGCCCCTAAATTGCAGAGGTATGACCAACCTCCTGGTTGCACCAGGCTTGGGGTCTCTAGCCTCTGAATAAAGGAGCCCTTCATCCCAATACACTTTATGGGTACCTTGAGCATTCCCAGCAGCCTCAGCAGCAGCCAGCTGTCTGAGGGGTTCAAGAGAGGGACAGGATAACTGAGCCTGCCTCAAGTCAGCCCTTGAAGGTCCCCCTGTCCCCAGAAACTCAACCTGATCAGGTTCAAGCTCTTCAGGGACAGTTCCTTCAGGGTCCTCTAGATCAGCTTCCTGGGAAGGCTGATCATCACTCTGAGGCAGGGGGGAAGGCACAGCCTTGACCCTCCTGTTCTTCTTCTTGGTAGGTGCTTGGTCCATTGTTCCAGGATCCAAGACCTGAGGTTCAGTGAGGCACTTTTTGGCCTGTGACCTGGTCACAGCAAGGACATGTGATGATATACCTAACATCTCTGCATGAGTCCTGTACTCCACTTCTGACCATAGAGAACTCTCTAGGTCATTGCCCAACAAACATTCTACTGGGAGGTCTGCACTAACCACAACCCTTTTGAGGCCAGTTACCCCTCCCCATGAGAAGTTAACAACTGCCACACTATGTGAAGTAGTGGCATTGCTGGCATTGGTCACCAGGTAGTTCTCACCTGGTATGTACTGTCCAGGGTCCACAAAGCCTGGTGTCACCATAGTGACACTGGCACATGTGTCCCTGTAGGCTTGAGCCACTTTGTCATTAATTAAAGGAGTCTGTCTGTACTTGCCCAGGTTACTGGGGCTCACAGTCAGGGACAAATCAATGTCCCCATCACAGATCAAGACTGCCTGTGTAAGGGTTCTGTCTAAGTCAGAATCTCCTTCAGTTCCCATAGTGATTCCCACTACACCCTTTGTCTGGGGACCAACACTGCTAACAGTAGTACTGGGAGCAGGTGCCTTAGGGGCAACAGTGTTGGGGGCTCCACCCTTTTTGCAATCACTAGTCCAGTGAGTTGTATTTTTACAATGATTGCACCAGGGTTTCTTCTGACCTTCTTTCTTCTTCTTGGACTGTTGGGACCCACCCTCCTTAGCAGTAGTTTGGGGCCCTGTTGAAGACTTCTGGTCTTTAGGTTTCTGATCTCCACCCTTTTGGTCTGTTTTCTTCTGATCACCCCCTTGGCCCTGGTTCTGGTTCTTTTGCTTAACCCTGGTTCTGACCCATTTGTCTGCCTTCTTTCCCAATTCTTGGGGAGAGGTCAGATCAGAGTCAACCAAGTGTTGATGCAGTTGCTGGTTTTGACAGTTATTTAAAATCTGTTCTCTCATCATCAAATTATACAATCCTGTAAAATCAGATACCTTACTTCCCAGCAACCAACCCTCCAAAGCCTTAGTGGCACATTCAATGTATTCAGACCAGTCCTGAGTCTGTGTCTTTTGGGTGTCTCTGAACATTAACCTGTACTGTTCAGTGGTTAAGCCTAACCCATCTACTAGAACACTCTTCAGGACTCTGTAGTTTCTGACATCCTCTTCTCTAACAGTGAGGAGTCTGTCTCTGCCTCTTCCCTCAAAGGAGAGCCAGAGGATTGCTGCCCACTGATCTTCAGGAACCTGCTGTACTTTGCAGGCTCTCTCAAGAGCAGTTATCCACTTGTGGATGTCATCCCCACTTTTGTAGGGGGGCACAACCTTAGACAGGTTTCTATTATCGAAAACCCTATCTTTGTCCTTAGGGACAATGCTGCCACCAGTGGGTATAGACCCACTCTCTCTAGGTTGCCTAGCCTTGTTCAGTTTTTCTTCCATCAGGGCTACTTCTAGCTCCTGCTTCCTGATCCTCAGCTGGGCTTCCTGCATTCTGGCCTCATGTTCCCTCCTCTGAGGGGTGGTCATCCTTTTCCTGGAGTGACCTTGAGAGCCTCTAGAGCCATGGGAAGCATTGGAGTCACCTGAGCGATTCCTTTGCCTTCCCAGCCCTGTGTTAAGTCCACTGGGGAGATCCAGTGGGTTGAACCCACTGTCAGTCCCCAATAGCCTTGGTTTAGCTGGGCCAAGTTTAACACTTGGCACTGGGCTAGTTCTCCCTTCATCCTCACTACTGTCAGTATCCTTTTCACTCTCATCCTCTGTGGTAGGCATCCCATCTAAGGGGTGACTATTGGGAAGGGGTACTTCAGTGGCATCTTCAGAAGGGGGGCCTCCTGTTCCTGTCCCTAAGGGGGCTAACTGGGAAGCTTTCTTGAGTGCTCTCTGATTCTCATCATTCTGTAAGAGCTCTCTGAGCTCAGCAGAGTTTGGGTTCTTGGGCTGTTTAAGGCCTCTAAGAGTTGCCAAATGCCTGAGCTCATTCTGATTAAGGGTAGCAAAGCTGGATGGTGCCCTCTGGGGGTCACTCTCAACAGAGATGGGTACAGTGGACCCCTCTGCCCCGGCCATTGCTCTTAAGTGTGGGTGGATGTGTTGCAATCTACCTACACTTGGGTTTACCTACTAAACCTATCTAGTAGTTGTAGTCAGGGTGTGCTACTCCCTTTGCTCTACAACAACTAAGTTCAGTAGAACTTAAGTATATCTAATCTTGTTTTATATGTACCTACAGGTACCTATGTGATCTTTCAATTGGTAACCAAGAGATTACAATGGTAAAACACAGCAAGCTCAAATCCAACCGCTGCTCACCAATGTGAGAAGTTGGCCTGGTATATGATGCTCACTAGTTAAAGTGATCACCTTGTACCATGCCAAGCAACCCTTATGGTGTGGTTGTAAGTCAACCTTTTCGGACTAGCTGCCCTAGTGGTAGCGTAGGCTAAGCAGTCTTTGAGGCTAAACTCGTGAAGCGTGTTAAGCCAGCTGTTTTACCAAATGCAACCCCCTTTTATACCAATGAAAGGACACCACACAGATATATATTCAAAATATATATGTATTTATTTATCAAAGTTACCCCTAGTCTCTTTATGAGCACAGGAGCACAAATCGTCAAACAAGATTATCACAGAATACACAGAAGTTGCACTTTATATGGATAGGCCCTGGTGGCCACTCAAACCATATACTAAAATAGTGGTATAAGTACCACGAACAGGAAAGGGAAAAGGCCTAGGGCCTCTAGAATCGCTGGGCCTACAAGGAGCTAACGTCAGTTAGTGACCAGGAGGTCCACGGGTGGCGTGTGCAGAGCAAATAGTCACACGCGGGCTCCCATAGGTTTCAATGGGTGCGTAAAAAGTACAAAGTTACTGCAAAAGGAATCTTCCGGATGACCTAGGAACTTAAGATTTGGAACACAGGCACTAGAGATGTATTACTACACATGGGCACCGGAGTACCAGCTTTACCTCACCCACAGGAAGCGGGTGCATAGGCCTCAAAGTGCGTCGGGTTTCTTCTATCTGTTCCGTTGAGCCTGGGACAAAGATGCTGCAGGCGGTCGGTCGGGAAGAGATGCAGTGGATCCAAGAGTGGATCGGAGATGTTGAAGACCTGTAAGCAGAGGGGACAGTGTTCACAGTCACTAGCCAGTGACCAGCGTGGCACCAGGTGGGTACCAGGCGATGTCGGGTGCAAACAGGTGATGAGGGGTAGCTTGTCTCCGCAGCCACGTGGTCCCTGAAGGTCGACGACGTCCAGGAGTCGGCTCACGAGCTGTCCCACGCAGGCTCTCGCTGTCGGCGGTGTCGGCGACTTGATCGAAGTAAACAAGCCTTGGCAAAAGCAATTGCAGGAGGATTCGGAAATCAGCTGTTGGTTCTGACCAGCAAGGTCAGAGGGATTGCTCCTTTGGAGGGGAGCAAGGGCCAGTCTGGAGCAACCAGACCAGCGGTGTTTGTCGTAGATTTCGTCGCCAAGATGGCCACTAGCCAGCGGGCCAGCAACCGGTTAGGCGCGTCGAGTGGCAAAATGCAGAAGGGCCCCACGCAGATCGTGGAGATGCTGGAGGGCTCACCTTTGGTGCAGATGCTGCTCGAGGGTTGGGCTTCTCAGGACCCAAAGCACAACTTGGAGGGAGCCTCGGTTGTTGCACTGGTCAGCTTGTCGTAGTCGTTCCAAGATGGCTGGCTCCACGTGTCTCGGTGCCTCCACGGGTCTCCTCTTTGCAGGGACTGTGGATCGGGCGGTGTGAGGTCTGGAGGTCCAGGTCTTGTCAGTCTCTGGGCTCGGGCTCCGGCGGGAGGCGGCGGCAAAGCAGACGGTGATTCGCTGGATGGTGCTTGCGTTAGCAAGGTGGTCACTCCCTGACCACAGGGGAGATTTTCTTCAGTCTTCTGTGCAGCAGAATGTCGAAGTTCCCGTCTTCTTCTTAGTTTCAAGTTGATTCCAGGATGTCTGAAGTCTTAGGACACAGCTCCTACCTTTAAGCGGATTCTAGGGGCCGGACTACCTGCTAGGTCCCTCCCTATGGGTGGGACCAGGAAGGGGGGTGGTTACACCCCCAATCCTTTGTCCAGCTCGCCCCAGGCCCGGGACTGGTGTGCCCCAGGACCGGTTTGAACTGGCATATGCCCCGAGGCTCCTTGTGAGCCACAGGCATGTCTGGTTTCTTTCAAGCCCTACCTGACCAATACACAAAATCCTGTCTGGGGTGGTGCACGCACCTCCCCTGGCAGGAAACCCTTTGTCCACACCTCCCAAGCTGGAAGGACTCCTTTGTCCACACCTCCCAAGCTGGAAGGACTCCCAGCAGCAGGAGGGCAGACTTGTGTCTGTGGTGGCAGCATCCATTTTGTGGAGCTGAGGCTATGTCTGATTTTACCCGGGTTTCAGGTACTGTACATGTCGTGTCCCTCTAGAAGGGTGGAATGCTAACCCCGTCGCCAGAATTGGCGAGGGGTTAGTATTCCAATTCGTATGACACCTTACTCGACATGTTTTGATAAAGCCAAACCAAAGATAGCATTTAACCGCGAGGTTCATAATGCACTTAAGAGTATATGGTATGACGATATCTGGAAACAGTAGAAGGAAGTTGTTCCGACCACTGTAGACAGGCTCAGCTCATGCCAGAGCACCATCTCACATGGAACCAAGCACTCTGCCTTCAGGATTGTTAAGGCCTGCCATAGGAGTGACTTATAGGTTACCAGGTGTCCCATTTAAGGTTAGGTATAGGTATACTACACCTAAGTAAGAGGTGATTACACCAACTTACCCCAGCTGAGTGATCAGCCAGTTGTGTCAAATCGTTAGGCCAAGCCTGGGGTGGCATAATACATGCTGCAGCCCTTGGCAGGCCTTGGGTACACCAATGCCCTGGGTACCTAGTGTACACTGGTACAGGGGCTGACAGGGTGATCCACTTCCAATTGGTTATGCACCTAGGGTGCATAGTTTTAGTTTAGTAGAGAGAACAGCAGGCTGGGGGTCTGATTGGCAGGCCCACAGCCTCAATATGTCAAAAACCAGTGAAGCAAAAAGCAAAAATTTGGGGTGACCATAGGATAGCAGACCCTACTCTCCTACACTCGCTCTCACACACACTCGCTCTCACACACACTCGCTCTCACACACACTCGCTCTCACACACACTCGCTCTCACACACACTCGCTCTCACACACACTCGCTCTCACACACACTCGCTCTCACACACACTCGCTCTCACACACACTCGCTCTCACACACACTCGCTCTCACACACACTCGCTCTCACACACACTCGCTCTCACACACACTCGCTCTCACACACACTCGCTCTCACACACACTCGCTCTCACACACACTCGCTCTCACACACACTCGCTCTCACACACACTCGCTCTCACACACACTCGCTCTCACACACACTCGCTCTCACACACACTCGCTCTCACACACACTCGCTCTCACACACACTCGCTCTCACACACACTCGCTCTCACACACACTCGCTCTCACACACACTCGCTCTCACACACACTCGCTCTCACACACACTCGCTCTCACACACACTCGCTCTCACACACACTCGCTCTCACACACACTCGCTCTCACACACACTCGCTCTCACACACACTCGCTCTCACACACACTCGCTCTCACACACACTCGCTCTCACACACACTCGCTCTCACACACACTCGCTCTCACACACACTCGCTCTCACACACACTCGCTCTCACACACACTCGCTCTCACACACACTCGCTCTCACACACACTCGCTCTCACACACACTCGCTCTCACACACACTCGCTCTCACACACACTCGCTCTCACACACACTCGCTCTCACACACACTCGCTCTCACACACACTCGCTCTCACACACACTCGCTCTCACACACACTCGCTCTCACACACACTCGCTCTCACACACACTCGCTCTCACACACACTCGCTCTCACACACACTCGCTCTCACACACACTCGCTCTCACACACACTCGCTCTCACACACACTCGCTCTCACACACACTCGCTCTCACACACACTCGCTCTCACACACACTCGCTCTCACACACACTCGCTCTCACACACACTCGCTCTCACACACACTCGCTCTCACACACACTCGCTCTCACACACACTCGCTCTCACACACACTCGCTCTCACACACACTCGCTCTCACACACACTCGCTCTCACACACACTCGCTCTCACACACACTCGCGCTCACACACACTCGCGCTCACACACACTCGCGCTCACACACACTCGCGCTCACACACACTCGCGCTCACACACACTCGCGCTCACACACACTCGCGCTCACACACACTCGCGCTCACACACACTCGCGCTCACACACACTCGCGCTCACACACACTCGCGCTCACACACACTCGCGCTCACACACACTCGCGCTCACACACACTCGCGCTCACACACACTCGCGCTCACACACACTCGCGCTCACACACACTCGCTCACACACACTCGCTCACACACACTCGCTCACACACACTCGCTCACACACACTCGCTCACACACACTCGCTCACACACACTCGCTCACACACACTCGCTCACACACACTCGCTCACACACACTCGCTCACACACACTCGCTCACACACACTCGCTCACACACACTGAAGGCAATTGCGGCTGGATGAAGGGGACTGGGATAGTGATTTTGCCGCAATGAGTGCTGGGGCGAACAGACTTACAGCTGAACTCACTGAGATACCAAATTGCCAATGTGTACCACCGAAGGATGCAAGATTTCATTGGCAGAAAGCATCGATGTTGCAACTTTCAAACAAGTGCATTATGGGACGTGCAGTCCGAGTTTAGTACAAGATCATCGCTTTGCGAATTGTGTGAGCTGGGATCCCACCAACGGGAACGAAGGAAACCATTTAAAACTACAGTAAAGTAAAAACTGACCTCAAACTTGAAGGCATTTGCTAAAGGCTGGTCGCCAAAATGTGTTATGCCATCTTGTTAAGTAAATTACTGCCCTGAAATCCCCGCTGTGTCCCCGTGTCTTCTTGGGAAAGGAGAAAATTGTGATATATATTTTCTGTTCAGCCGTTCGGGCTGTACCTTGGACTAAAGGTCCCTATGGAAAATTGCATGGGGAAAACGCGTTTTGGGACCCCCCTTTTTTCTCAGCCCCCGCTTGGCGAATCCCCCCCTGAGACTTTCAGGGTAGGAGCGGAGCGCCCCATCTATTTTGAAAATTTCGCGAGGATTCGTGAACCAGCGCCAAAGTTATTCCAAATAGAATGTTGCGGATTTCCTATGGAAACACTGTCCTAACTATAACTATCTACTGGCGACCGCCAGTAGATCATATATATATATATATATATATATATATATATATATATATATATATATATATATATATATGTCAGTCAGTCAGTAATACTTTATTCGATAAAAAGTTATCATAAAAGTAAGTATACAGTAACATGACCTATATAAACACATGCTAAAAAAAGCAATATAATCGCTAAAATTTATACCACATAATCACATAAAATTTCTGTAGGAAGGTGGATAGCTGACTATGGTTACCCCCAAATTTTTGCCTAGTGTCTAGCTGGTTTTTCGACTTAGTTGGCCTGAGATCCTGCCATTCAGGCTCTCAGGCTATCTGCTCTCTCTGTAAAATGGACTCCATGTACCCTAGGTACATACCCAATTGGTTGGATCACCCTGTCAGCCCCTGTACCAGTGTACACTAGGTACCCAGGGCATTGGTGTATCCAAGGCCTGCCAGGGGCTGAAGCATGTATTATGCCACCCCAGGCTTGGCCTAACAATCTGACACAACTGGCTGATCACTCAGCTGGGGTAAGTTGGTGTAATCACCTCTTACTTAGGTGTAGTATACCTATACCTAACCTTAAATGGGACACCTGGTAACCTATGAGTCACTCCTATGGCAGGCCTTAACAATCCTGAAGGCAGAGTGCTTGGTTCCATGTGAGATGGTGCTCTGGCATGAGCTGAGCCTGTCTGCAGTGGTCGGAACAACTTCCTTCTACTGTTTCCAGATATCGTCATACCATATACTCTTAAGTGCATTATGAACCTCGCGGTTAAATGCTATCTTTGGTTTGGCTTTATCAAAACATGTCGAGTAAGGTGTCATACGAATTGGAATACTAACCCCTCGCCAATTCTGGCGACGGGGTTAGCATTCCACCCTTCTAGAGGGACACGACATGTACAGTGCCTGAAACCCGGGTAAAATCAGACATAGCCTCAGCTCCACAAAATGGATGCTGCCACCACAGACACAAGTCTGCCCTCCTGCTGCTGGGAGTCCTTCCAGCTTGGGAGGTGTGGACAAAGGGTTTCCTGCCAGGGGAGGTGCATGCACCACCCCAGACAGGATTTTGTGTATTGGTCAGGTAGGGCTTGAAAGAAACCAGACATGCCTGTGGCTCACAAGGAGCCTCGGTGCATATGCCAGTTCAAACCGGTCCTGGGGCACACCAGTCCCGGGCCTGGGGCGAGCTGGACAAAGGGTTGGGGGTGTAACCACCCCCCTTCCTGGTCCCACCCATAGGGAGGGACCTAGCAGGTAGTCCGGCCCCTAGAATCCGCTTAAAGGTAGGAGCTGTGTCCTAAAGACTTCAGACATCCTGGAATCAACTTGAAACTAAGAAGAAGACGGGAACTTCGACATTCTGCTGCACAGAAGACTGAAGAAAATCTCCCCTGTGGTCAGGGAGTGACCACCTTGCTAACGCAAGCACCATCCAGCGAATCACCGTCTGCTTTGCCGCCGCCTCCCGCCGGAGCCCGAGCCCAGAGACTGACAAGACCTGGACCTCCAGACCTCTCACCGCCCGATCCACAGTCCCTGCAAAGAGGAGACCCGTGGAGGCACCGAGACACGTGGAGCCAGCCATCTTGGAACGACTACGACAAGCTGACCAGTGCAACAACCGAGGCTCCCTCCAAGTTGTGCTTTGGGTCCTGAGAAGCCCAACCCTCGAGCAGCATCTGCACCAAAGGTGAGCCCTCCAGCATCTCCACGATCTGCGTGGGGCCCTTCTGCATTTTGCCACTCGACGCGCCTAACCGGTTGCTGGCCCGCTGGCTAGTGGCCATCTTGGCGACGAAATCTACGACAAACACCGCTGGTCTGGTTGCTCCAGACTGGCTCTTGCTCCCCTCCAAAGGAGCAATCCCTCTGACCTTGCTGGTCAGAACCAACAGCTTAAACTCCTTGCCTACAACAATTGCTTTTGCCAAGGCTTGTTTGCTTCGATCAAGTCGCCGACACCGCCGACAGCGAGAGCCTGCGTGGGACAGCTCGTGACTCGACTCCTGGACGTCGTCGACCTTCAGGGACCACGTGGCTGCGGAGACAAGCTACCCCTCATCACCTGTTTGCACCCGACATCGCCTGGTACCCACCTGGTGCCACGCTGGTCACTGGCTAGTGACTGTGAACACTGTCCCCTCTGCTTACAGGTCTTCAACATCTCCGATCCACTCTTGGATCCACTGCATCTCTTCCCGACCGACCGCCTGCAGCATCTTTGTCCCAGGCTCAACGGAACAGATAGAAGAAACCCGACGCACTTTGAGACCTATGCACCCGCTTCCTGTGGGTGAGGTAAAGCTGGTACTCTGGTGCCCATGTGTAGTAATACATCTCTAGTGCCTGTGTTCCAAATCTTAAGTTCCTAGGTCATCCGGAAGATTCCTTTTGCAGTAACTTTGTACTTTTTACGCACCCATTGAAACCTATGGGAGCCCGCGTGTGACTATTTGCTCTGCACACGCCACCCGTGGACCTCCTGGTCACTAACTGACGTTAGCTCCTTGTAGGCCCAGCGATTCTAGAGGCCCTAGGCCTTTTCCCTTTTCTGTTCGTGGTACTTATACCACTATTTTAGTATATGGTTTGAGTGGCCACCAGGGCCTATCCATATAAAGTGCAACTTCTGTGTATTCTGTGATAATCTTGTTTGACGATTTGTGCTCCTGTGCTCATAAAGAGACTAGGGGTTACTTTGATAAATAAATACATATATATTTTGAATATATATCTGTGTGGTGTCCTTTCATTGGTATAAAAGGGGGTTGCATTTGGTAAAACAGCTGGCTTAACACGCTTCACGAGTTTAGCCTCAAAGACTGCTTAGCCTACGCTACCACTAGGGCAGCTAGTCCGAAAAGGTTGACTTACAACCACACCATAAGGGTTGCTTGGCATGGTACAAGGTGATCACTTTAACTAGTGAGCATCATATACCAGGCCAACTTCTCACATTGGTGAGCAGCGGTTGGATTTGAGCTTGCTGTGTTTTACCATTGTAATCTCTTGGTTACCAATTGAAAGATCACATAGGTACCTGTAGGTACATATAAAACAAGATTAGATATACATAAGTTCTACTGAACTTAGTTGTTGTAGAGCAAAGGGAGTAGCACACCCTGACTACAACTACTAGATAGGTTTAGTAGGTAAACCCAAGTGTAGGTAGATTGCAACACATCCACCCACACTTAAGAGCAATGGCCGGGGCAGAGGGGTCCACTGTACCCATCTCTGTTGAGAGTGACCCCCAGAGGGCACCAACCAGCTTTGCTACCCTTAATCAGAATGAGCTCAGGCATTTGGCAACTCTTAGAGGCCTTAAACAGCCCAAGAACCCAAACTCTGCTGAGCTCAGAGAGCTCTTACAGAATGATGAGAATCAGAGAGCACTCAAGAAAGCTTCCCAGTTAGCCCCCTTAGGGACAGGAACAGGAGGCCCCCCTTCTGAAGATGCCACTGAAGTACCCCTTCCCAATAGTCACCCCTTAGATGGGATGCCTACCACAGAGGATGAGAGTGAAAAGGATACTGACAGTAGTGAGGATGAAGGGAGAACTAGCCCAGTGCCAAGTGTTATACTTGGCCCAGCTAAACTAAGGCTATTGGGGACTGACAGTGGGTTCACCCCATTGGATCTCCCCAGTGGACTTAACACAGGGCTTGGAAGGCAAAGGAATCGCTCAGGTGACTCCAATGCTTCCCATGGCTCTAGAGGCTCTCAAGGTCACTCCAGAAGGAGACTGACCACCCCTCAGAGGAGGGAACATGAGGCCAGAATGCAGGAAGCCCAGCTGAGGATCAGGAAGCAGGAGCTAGAAGTAGCCCTGATGGAAGAAAAACTGAGCAAGGCTAGGCAGCATAGAGAGAGTGGGTCTATACCCACTGGTGGCAGCAATGTCCCTAGGGACAAAGATAGGGTCTTTGACAATAGGAACCTGTCCAAGATTGTGCCCCCCTACAAAAGTGGGGATGACATCCACAAATGGATGACTGCTCTTGAGAGAGCCTGCAAAGTGCAGCAGGTTCCTGAAGACCAGTGGGCAGCAATCTTATGGCTCTCCTTTGAGGGGAGAGGCAGAGATAGACTCCTCACTGTTAGAGAAGAGGATGTCAGAAATTACAGAGTCCTGAAGAGTGTCCTAGTTGATGGGTTAGGCTTAACCACTGAACAGTACAGGTTAATGTTCAGAGACACCCAAAAGACACAGACTCAGGACTGGTCTGAATACATTGAATGTGCCACTAAGGCTTTGGAGGGTTGGTTGCTGGGAAGTAAGGTATCTGATTTTACAGGATTGTATAATTTGATGATGAGAGAACAGATTTTAAATAACTGTCAAAACCAGCAACTGCATCAACACTTGGTTGACTCTGATCTGACCTCTCCCCAAGAATTGGGAAAGAGGGCAGATAAATGGGTCAGGACCAGGATCAGGCCTAAAAACCAGGGTGGTGACCAAAAGAAAGATACCACCAAGCCTCAAGAGAAGGGTGGGGATAAAGAAAAAGAGAAACCTTCCTCAGGGCCCCAAAACTCCACCCAGGGTGGTGGGTCCCAAGCTCCCTCCTCTACCACAGCTAAAAAGCCCTACTGCCATGAGTGTAAAACTCCTGGGCATTGGAAAACTGACAGCGGTTGCCCAAGGGCTAAAAACAAAACTGTTCCTCCAATTACTCCTGTCACACCACCTATTGCTGTCAGCAGTAATCCCCCAGGTGGTGGGAGTGCCCCCAGAAATCTGGGTGGGTTTACTTGGGGAACACAGGGGGACCCTGGCTTAGCCAATTCCCCTGCAGCAGATACTCTTGTCTGTGATGGTGGCATGGGGTTTGCCAACTTCACTGCCTGTCCCAACACTTTGGGTAGGTACAGACAGGAGCCCTACATCAATGGTACAAAAGCTGAGGCCTACAGAGACACTGGAGCTAGCATCACAATGGTGGCCCATTGGCTAGTTCCCTCTGAGCAGCTTTTGCCTGGTTTCTCCTACCAGGTGACCAACATTGATGGCAAACAGAACAGTCATCCCATAGCAGAGGTATGTCTCAGCTGGGGAGGTGTCACTGGCCCTAAAAGGGTGGCAGTGTCCCCAACCTTGCCTGTAGACTGCTTACTGGGGAATGACTTAGAACTCTCAGCTTGGGCTGGAGTTGAACAAGACACCCATTCTAAAATGGTAGGCCTGTCACAAAAGGGTAGGGGGGTTGTGCCATTCACAACCCCTGTCCAAATAGATTTCCTCCCTGAAAAGGTTGGAAGGGCAGTGGTAGCCACCGCCCAGGCACAGACAGACTTCCCTGTAGAGACTGGCAGAGCTGTGACAGTCACAGCTCAAACACAAACTGAGTGCCCCCCTGAAAAGGTTGGCAAGGCTGTAATGGTCTCAGCCTATACTCAGACTGACATAGGTGTAGTGAAGCCTGAAACAATGGATCACTCCACACAAACTGAGAGTAGTGGGGAGGAAGAAAAGTCTCCCTCTCCCCAGACATTAGGAAAAGGTCAGCCTCCTCAGGGATCTGACCTCACCCCTTGTGAAGGAACTGCCCCAGAGGTAGCCAGGCCTGGCCTGGCAGAGCCTCTGATGTCAGTGGCCCCTTCCAAGGTGGGATCCAGTCTGGTGCAGGTAGCCTGCCTCTCTCTACCCTGCCTCAGTCAGCCCAGGGCTGCAGAGGTCAGGGAGGCCAGTGGACCCCCAGAGGGCCCCTGTCCACAAGAACCCCCCCATCAAAAGAATGAGGATTGCCTGGCTAGTAGCCCTAGTCAGGTGATGGGTAAAAACATTCCTGAGGGATCTCCTTTACAGGTAGTTAGGGACCTCCCCCAGGGGGATTCTGTTGGGCACAGGCAAACATGGGACCTTAGGGCCCCAAACCTGACCTGTCCCTCCAGTAAGCCCACAAAAGGGACCCAGCCTCCAGCTTTAGGTAGCCAGAGGCTGACCCTGAGAGCACAGTGCAACTCAGTTAAAGAAAGAAAGGCATCCATGGTGGAGGATGATTGGAGGAAGCTGAGGCCTCACTTTGAGGACACTCACTTCAGTACTCCATCTCAACACCAGCCTTTTACTTTGCCAAGACACACCACAGGTAGAGATTCCCTATGGTGGAGACCCTCTGATACCCTTAGGGTGAGGGATTGCTTAGTGGACCATGAGACAGGGGGTAACCATGCCAGTGCTGGTTCCTCCTTATATGGCCACTTGGGCAATATAGGCTTACCTGGTCAAGGTCAGCCTTATCTCCCTTCGTTTGGGGGGGGGTTGTGTAGGAAGGTGGATAGCTGACTATGGTTACCCCCAAATTTTTGCCTAGTGTCTAGCTGGTTTTTCGACTTAGTTGGCCTGAGATCCTGCCATTCAGGCTCTCAGGCTATCTGCTCTCTCTGTAAAATGGACTCCATGTACCCTAGGTACATACCCAATTGGTTGGATCACCCTGTCAGCCCCTGTACCAGTGTACACTAGGTACCCAGGGCATTGGTGTATCCAAGGCCTGCCAGGGGCTGAAGCATGTATTATGCCACCCCAGGCTTGGCCTAACAATCTGACACAACTGGCTGATCACTCAGCTGGGGTAAGTTGGTGTAATCACCTCTTACTTAGGTGTAGTATACCTATACCTAACCTTAAATGGGACACCTGGTAACCTATGAGTCACTCCTATGGCAGGCCTTAACAATCCTGAAGGCAGAGTGCTTGGTTCCATGTGAGATGGTGCTCTGGCATGAGCTGAGCCTGTCTGCAGTGGTCGGAACAACTTCCTTCTACTGTTTCCAGATATCGTCATACCATATACTCTTAAGTGCATTATGAACCTCGCGGTTAAATGCTATCTTTGGTTTGGCTTTATCAAAACATGTCGAGTAAGGTGTCATACGAATTGGAATACTAACCCCTCGCCAATTCTGGCGACGGGGTTAGCATTCCACCCTTCTAGAGGGACACGACATGTACAGTGCCTGAAACCCGGGTAAAATCAGACATAGCCTCAGCTCCACAAAATGGATGCTGCCACCACAGACACAAGTCTGCCCTCCTGCTGCTGGGAGTCCTTCCAGCTTGGGAGGTGTGGACAAAGGGTTTCCTGCCAGGGGAGGTGCATGCACCACCCCAGACAGGATTTTGTGTATTGGTCAGGTAGGGCTTGAAAGAAACCAGACATGCCTGTGGCTCACAAGGAGCCTCGGTGCATATGCCAGTTCAAACCGGTCCTGGGGCACACCAGTCCCGGGCCTGGGGCGAGCTGGACAAAGGGTTGGGGGTGTAACCACCCCCCTTCCTGGTCCCACCCATAGGGAGGGACCTAGCAGGTAGTCCGGCCCCTAGAATCCGCTTAAAGGTAGGAGCTGTGTCCTAAAGACTTCAGACATCCTGGAATCAACTTGAAACTAAGAAGAAGACGGGAACTTCGACATTCTGCTGCACAGAAGACTGAAGAAAATCTCCCCTGTGGTCAGGGAGTGACCACCTTGCTAACGCAAGCACCATCCAGCGAATCACCGTCTGCTTTGCCGCCGCCTCCCGCCGGAGCCCGAGCCCAGAGACTGACAAGACCTGGACCTCCAGACCTCTCACCGCCCGATCCACAGTCCCTGCAAAGAGGAGACCCGTGGAGGCACCGAGACACGTGGAGCCAGCCATCTTGGAACGACTACGACAAGCTGACCAGTGCAACAACCGAGGCTCCCTCCAAGTTGTGCTTTGGGTCCTGAGAAGCCCAACCCTCGAGCAGCATCTGCACCAAAGGTGAGCCCTCCAGCATCTCCACGATCTGCGTGGGGCCCTTCTGCATTTTGCCACTCGACGCGCCTAACCGGTTGCTGGCCCGCTGGCTAGTGGCCATCTTGGCGACGAAATCTACGACAAACACCGCTGGTCTGGTTGCTCCAGACTGGCTCTTGCTCCCCTCCAAAGGAGCAATCCCTCTGACCTTGCTGGTCAGAACCAACAGCTTAAACTCCTTGCCTACAACAATTGCTTTTGCCAAGGCTTGTTTGCTTCGATCAAGTCGCCGACACCGCCGACAGCGAGAGCCTGCGTGGGACAGCTCGTGACTCGACTCCTGGACGTCGTCGACCTTCAGGGACCACGTGGCTGCGGAGACAAGCTACCCCTCATCACCTGTTTGCACCCGACATCGCCTGGTACCCACCTGGTGCCACGCTGGTCACTGGCTAGTGACTGTGAACACTGTCCCCTCTGCTTACAGGTCTTCAACATCTCCGATCCACTCTTGGATCCACTGCATCTCTTCCCGACCGACCGCCTGCAGCATCTTTGTCCCAGGCTCAACGGAACAGATAGAAGAAACCCGACGCACTTTGAGACCTATGCACCCGCTTCCTGTGGGTGAGGTAAAGCTGGTACTCTGGTGCCCATGTGTAGTAATACATCTCTAGTGCCTGTGTTCCAAATCTTAAGTTCCTAGGTCATCCGGAAGATTCCTTTTGCAGTAACTTTGTACTTTTTACGCACCCATTGAAACCTATGGGAGCCCGCGTGTGACTATTTGCTCTGCACACGCCACCCGTGGACCTCCTGGTCACTAACTGACGTTAGCTCCTTGTAGGCCCAGCGATTCTAGAGGCCCTAGGCCTTTTCCCTTTTCTGTTCGTGGTACTTATACCACTATTTTAGTATATGGTTTGAGTGGCCACCAGGGCCTATCCATATAAAGTGCAACTTCTGTGTATTCTGTGATAATCTTGTTTGACGATTTGTGCTCCTGTGCTCATAAAGAGACTAGGGGTTACTTTGATAAATAAATACATATATATTTTGAATATATATCTGTGTGGTGTCCTTTCATTGGTATAAAAGGGGGTTGCATTTGGTAAAACAGCTGGCTTAACACGCTTCACGAGTTTAGCCTCAAAGACTGCTTAGCCTACGCTACCACTAGGGCAGCTAGTCCGAAAAGGTTGACTTACAACCACACCATAAGGGTTGCTTGGCATGGTACAAGGTGATCACTTTAACTAGTGAGCATCATATACCAGGCCAACTTCTCACAATTTCACATACAAAAAACTTGTTAAAATTCATCATTTTACTCTGCATTTACAACATAATAACTCATCGGTAGCCTGGCCCTATGGCCAATCCCTCATTGTGACACCCCGGCCTACAGGGTAAGTTGGAGCCTAAGTCTCCTCGTGCGGATCACCCAAGCACTTCCGATAAATTTAGCGACACCACACACCAATGAAGAGGAGGATGTATCGGTACAGAGGACTCGCAAGGCCATTGCGTGGCAGCGAAGGCCCAGGCCCCTGCATAATGGTTTTAGCCATATCCTCCTAGGTACCTTGTAAGCCGGGCAGGCAAACATAAGGTGCGCCATGGACTCAATAGGGGCTGCACAACACGGGCACGCCTTTGTTGAACTACCTTGAGGGTTCCACCCAGAAGTAAAAGCATTTACAGGGAGGGTTCCAAACCTAATTTTTAAATATAATGATCTGTCGAGGGGTTTCTCGATGTAATCAAGGAGTGGTTCAAATAGCCGGGACCCCTTATAATCTAAAAACCGCTCAGTGAGAGAGCCCCCGGCACCTCTACGATAAGTCTCCAGCTGGACCCACTCCCAATAAAGCTTCTTAATAACTAGTTTAGGTGGGGGGGATTGGCTCTTCCATAGATCACTTAGACCCATAAATCCCACCAGCTGCCGCAGATTACTCAACCACTTAATCCGGTTACCTTTATCCAACAAGATAAGTTCGTCCAGTGCAGCAGCGTAGTTCTTAAGCTCCTCAGTCCTTCTCAGCCGGGCCCAAAAAAGTAAAGGGCGAAGGCGCACAATTTCCTTAAGGGGACGCCTGCCCATATCTAAACGTAATGGTATCAATGGGGTAGAAGCTGGCAAGGCAACCAAATCTCTCAAGAATTTGTTTTCAGAGGTTATTAAGTCCGGGATATTCTCGAACCACCAGAGTTCGGAGCCGTACAGAGCACTAGGCAATATTTGGCCTTCGTAAATAGCTAGGACCGGGGCCACAGGTTTACTCACTGACACTCTATGCTCACGCATTACCGCCCCTGCAACTCTTTTAAAGTTTAATGACATTTTAGCCAGATGGTCATTCCAGCTCATCCGACTATTCACCCTAACACCCAGGTAGTCAAAGGACTCCACAATCTCCAAGGACTCGCCATTGAGCGAAAAATTATTCCAAATTCTTCTGGAAGGGGAAATGGCCATAAGTTTGGTTTTCGAGGTATTAATTGTAAGGCCCCTATCATTACAAAAATCACTAAAGCGGTGCAATAGCTTTTGGAGACATGCCGGGGTTTTTGAAATCAGAATTGTGTCATCCGCAAAGAGGAGAGTCGGTATTTTTTCCCCAGCCAGGGATGGTGCATCCGCCGACTCATCCCTTAGATGGTCCACCACACCGTTCACAAATAGGGAAAAAAGAGTCGGCGCCATGACACAACCCTGTCGGACTCCCCTCCTCACGGGCACCCTCTCGGTCAGTTGGCCTTGGGTACCCCATCTGATTCTTGCGTAATTGCCTTCATGGAGCTTAACTATAAGGTCCAGAAGGTAGCCTGGCAAGCCCATCTCCTCCAACACTTCCCATAGCCTAGCACGGGGGACCAGGTCGAACGCCATCCTGAGATCTATAAAGGCCAGGTAGAGACTACCATGATTAATTGACACGGTTTTCCAATAGATCGCAAAAAAGCGGAAGACCTGGTCCATTGTACCTACTTTTTTCCGGAACCCGGCCTGGAAATGAGAAAGAACCTGCTCCTCATCCATCCAAGCACCGACTCGCAGAATGATGACCCTGCCGACCACTTTCTGAATCACATCTATCAGACTGATTGGTCTGTAGTTGGCAGGGTCATCCCTGTCCCCCTTTTTGTAAACCGTAATTACTTCGGCCCCCTTCTACGAATCTGGGACAGGATGTCCCTTGGATATTAAATTCATTATTAATGCAATGACTGTGGCCCAAGCTATGGGTTCTTTCATGAGAAGATCCCCCGGAATACCGTCTTGGCCTGCTGCCTTCTTTGGGGTTAGGTGTCTTATGGCCTCTACAATCTCGGAAGGCACATATGGGTTCTCAAGCGAGGATACAAGGGGGGCCCGATTGGCTGGATCACGAAAAAGAGATTTGGGTGCATCTTGGCCACCGTAAATTATTGAAAAATGGGAATACCATTGTTGGCTGGTAATGTGGTTAGCCATCAAAGGCCTATTAAGATTTCTGGCCTTGTTGATCAGATCCCAAAACAGTGAACCATTTTTCATTCTAGATGCATTTTTAAGGTCCTGCCAATACTGTTCCTCCCATTCTTTTTTAGCCCGAGCTTGTTCGTTCACATACTCCCTCCTAGCTATTCTCACTAGCGGTTGGTTCTTATTACAAAGGGCGACCGTTAGCTCACGTCTTTTTGCCCGGCACTTTGAAGAGTACCAGGGGTTGCTGGGTTTAGGAGCTTTTATTTTAGAGCTCCGGGTTAAAAATAATTTGCCAACTTCTTCAATAGCATTAGTATATATCCGTGGGAAAAGCGAATCCTGGACCACCCCTGTCTCCATAGTTATAGCCTCCAGCTCACTAATCAGCCCATCAATGTGCGTCTTAATCTTAGCCAATTTATCTGGGTGAGAGCCTACCTTATCCCATTTCAGTCTTCGATTACCGTCATATGGGGTCACCTCCTTTGTTGTCTTCAATTGGACTGGGTTTGGGCCACCTTTTAAATCCCTCCACCTCAACGACATACATAAAGGATTGTGGTTGCTATCCTGCGAAGGGACCACCTCCATGTCGACTAAGTCACGCCACATAGTGACGTCCAATAAAATATAATCAATTCTGGACGGGCTATTGAGTCTGTTAAACGTCATTGCCCCGTCCCGATCAGAAGGGGATCTACCGTTTACTGCTCTTAAATTATAATCCACAGTAAGGGCGTTAATCTGTAGTGCTTTTGCGGACCAATTTTTAATCGGGGGTAGTACCAATGCAGGAATAGACCAGCTAGCGTCGTCCTCCTCTATACCCAGGGGGTCATCCTCACTTAAGGGTTCAAATGTACAATTAAAATCCCCCCCGACAAGTATTTTAGAATTTGAGGGGCAATTAGCTAGTGCCTGATCCAGAATTGTAAAAGTACAAGACATTTTACCTCCCTGGGTCCCTCTAGCGTAAATATTAAATAACTCCATCTTGCTTCCCCGCATCTTATTATTATTATTATTATTATTAAAACTTATAAAGCGCACAGCTACCCTGGGGCATCCCGGCGCCCGGCATCTGGCCTGGTAATGAGAGATGTTGAATATCCCTACACTCCGAATCATGAACTGAGATATTCCAATTTAGATCTACTTTTATCCAAATATGTAAGTCCCCAGAGGGTCTGCCCTTACCACTGCTGTAGGCGGGTACACAAAAAGTAGCATATCCAGTTTTATAAATTGGTAATAAACTCCAAGTTTCTTGGAACATACATATGTCAAATTTTTCAATAAAGTTGTTCCAATCCGGGATAGTCAGTTTTCTTTCTAACCCTGCTATGTTCCAGGATAACAGACGAATAACGTCTTTACCAATAGTGAGCGGAGCTGGAATAACTCCAATTTCCATATCCACTACCCCTGAAGTGGGTATTTCAAAATGCTCTACCTGGTTTAATAGCTGGTTGTCATTACTACTGACTCCCGCAGACGGAGAGTGGGTAGAGGGAAAAGAACAAATAGCAACCCTTGTTTCCGGATCCAGAAGAAACCCATCACTAATTTGGGGATCATCAGCCTCATTAGATATCACAATAGCGTTACCCTCTGTTCTACCTGCACTTTGGCTCTCCCTCTTACCCTGCCTGGACTGTAATCTTCAATCACAATCATCCATGCCGGAAAAAACATCAAACCTATTCCCTAGCTCTAAAGGTGTAAAAGGCCTCAGGTGCTCCAATCTCCGGTTGTTGTACCTAGGGCCTCTAGAGGGTATCATGTTCCAACCTTGGTGGTCGAATCGCAAATTCGTAGCATGTAATGCTGTAGGAACGATTGGATGAACTATGTGGTTTTTCCTAGCATGGGTTGTGGGGAACACCAGGGACCTAGGATAAAAATAGGTCAGGGCTCGAGGGCTAATTTGGCTATTGCCATTACCCAAAGGCCAATTCAATATAAAATCTACCGCTTCTGGATCTCTAAAATTAATCAAAACTATATCTCCATCGACGTCCTTGCTTCTACCACCAAGCCAAGGGAGACGTCTAACATGCAGTATCTCACCATTTACATTCTTATTTATAGGTCTATATATTCTTAACCAGTGTATAATTTTGTTTTTCAGCTGAGAAATATATATATATATATATATATATATATACACACACACACACACACACACACACACACATATATATATATATATCTTGAATACTCCTCCGCTGTCCTTCGTTCAACGGCGATCCCAAAGGATGGACACAAACCCAAAATTGTGTGCAAAATTATTCCGTCTTTATTCCATATGTCGCCATAACGCGTTTCGGCTCGCCTGAGCCTTGATCACATGACAATGGCATTGAAAAATTACACTCCTTTTAAAGTGACAGTGCAACAGTAATCATGATCACGTGACAAGCATTGTGCGCAATTTTTCCAATGAACATAAAGAAAAGCTTAACCAAAGTCTAATCTAATGCAAGAAATTGGACATGGTTTCTATGTTAACGATAATAAAATAACTGTTTGTTTTTCTTTTCAATGAAAACATTGTTTAAAAGATCTCTGTAAAATACCGTCAATCTGTTCATGGTTTAAGTCAAATGCCTATGCTTATGAGGGTATATATACATAATATCCCTACGCAAACCTTTGTTTGTGTTTTAATACGCGACTCATGGTACTTGATTTAAAAGCAGAAGTAATAAAATATATAAATATTATTTCTGTAAAAGTGCAATGTACATATAAACCCAATGTGTTCGAACAATTTTTGTTAAAGTGATGGATTGGACCCCTAAGGAAAGTTGGACCTCGTAATGATGCCCACTAATATGTAGATTAAATCTATATGTAATAATTTTGTGAGCAAATGAAATCTGTTTATAGGAGGTAGGATACTGACACTGCTGCAGATTTGTTCATCATGGAAAATCATTGGATAATGTTGGTAAAATACCTTGGTTTATGTTACCCTCATATAGCAATTGTTTCATTTATGTGGGTAACTTTGATATCTCGTTTAGACATTCAATATTATAAAATATCCAATATATATATATATTACAGTCTTCAATGCATGAACGAACAGTTAGATCGGACATGCAGATGAACCGACAGCACCGGTAAAGTGCGTAAGTGCCAGTGCAATATAGTGTGTGCAAGAAATTCGCCAATAAATAGTTAAAAAGGAAATTTAGACCTTTTGAATTATATCTATTGACCTATCTATGTTGTCTTACATTCAGATAGGTGCCACTGAAGCTGACTATATTCTAATAGCTTACATACCATGAAGATAAAATCATCAAGTATAGGTAAAAGCTTATAAAAAATGAATAAATAGTAAAATATCATTTTTAAATATATATACACAAGGAATTTGAATAAAACTTGATAAAACCAATGATTAAAATTCAACGATTAACAGTTTATACAGTATGTTCTAAAGATGACAAGATCTACCTAGTGTATGTAGTTGTTGTGATGCTCCATCTAATAATAGTCAGATTTTACTAGATCACCTTATACTAGACATGTGTATAGATCTTCTGTAGCATTGAGCCCAGCAGGGTACTTAGTGTCCATTTGTAAAATGTACCGTGTTTCTAGTTTTCTTAGTTTGTTCTCACGGTCACCACCTCTCCTATTAGGTACTATTGAGTCAATGACAAAATATTGGAGGAGGTGGTTGTCAGATTTGTGTTTTTCTCTGAAGTGCCTTGCAACGGGGTATGTGTTGTCCTGATTAGTGATAGCCCTTAAATGTTGTAGGATACGTTTAGAAACAGGTAATTTCGTGCTACCTATATATTGCAGGTTGCATGGACATGAAAGGACATACACAGCATATTCTGTTTTACAGGTTAGAAATTTAGTGATATTGTGGTTATAATCACTAAAAGGGGTTCTGTATGTACTGGTGTTTACTCCTTGATTGCATGCCTTACACGTTTTGCATCTAAAGAATCCTTTGACTGTTTGCATCCAACTACTGTTACTAATCACTTCAGGACTGGTATGCACTAATGTGTCTCTCATTGAGGGCGATTTGCTATAAGTAATGGACACCCTCTGCGGTAGCAGGGGTCCTATTACTGGGTCACTAAGTGCCAATGGCCAATTTCGTTGTAAGATTTTATTGAGACTCTTGTGCTGTTGACTGTACTGTATTATCAGTCTGAATTCCTCTTTGGCGTTTGTATTATCCACAGTGTCCTGAGATACATAGCTGGAGTTAACTTTTCTAGTGTTGTCAACCTGTGTCTTATCCACTTTTTTATCCCTGATGGCTTCCTCCCTAGTGCAGGACATGGACTTTTTTATGGCGTTGTCTATAATACAACTTTTGTAGCCCCGTTGTAAGAAACGATTTTTACTCTCATGTTGTGCTGCTTTTAAGTCAAGATCATTGCTACAGATGCGCCTTATGCGCAGCATCTCCCCGTAGGGAATGCTGTTGATAAGGTGCTTTGGATGTGCGCTTGTGGCATGAAGGGTAGAATTGCCCGCTGTCTTTTTTCTGAATAGTCGTGTTTCTATTCTATTATTGCTGATATAGACTTGGGTGTCAAGGAATTCAATCTGGGATGGGCTAATGGTGGCGGTAAAGTGTAAATTTAGATTGTTCACATTAATGCTCTGTATGAATTCATTGGCTTGCTGTACAGAACCACGCCACACTACAAATAAATCATCAATGTATCTAAGCCAGATGACCACATTGTTCTTGATGTACTCCCCATATTGATCTTTGAGGACCAGCTCCTCCCATTGGCCCATATGCAGACATGCATAGCTTGGTGAGAAGCTGGCCCCCATCGCTACTCCTCTGGTTTGCTGATACAACGGACTGTTGAACATGAAAGTATTATTATGTAAACAGAATTCGATCATTTCTATTAACATTTTATTATGTTCAAGGTGTTGTATCGATCTTTGATCTAGGTAGTGTTGTACAGCCAATAGTCCGTCGCCATGATTGCTAGTGTATAGCGAGGTTACATCTAATGCTATTAGTAAGTAGTCATTATGCCATTCCACATTCTTAATTTTCCTCAGAAAGTCACTTGTGTCTTTTACATAGGAAGGTAAACTTTGTACATACTCCTGTAGATAATAGTCAATATATCTTGTTGTGTGTTCTGTAAGACTATTTTTAGCACTGATGATCGGTCTTCCTGGAGGTTCATTGCAGTTCTTATGAATTTTTGGAATGAAGTAGATGGTCGGTGTTGTAGGGTTATCATTCTTCAGAAATTTGAGTTAGTCATTACTGATAAGTTTCGCATTGTTCCATCTAATTAATTTATGTTGAAAATCTTTTTGTGCAATTTTCATGTTACCCACGGTGATCCTTGTGTAGCAGGTGCGATCGTTTAGTTGTTTGTACGCTTCCTTATTGTACATGGTGATTGGCCAAATTACAATGTTGCTTCCCTTGTCACTGTTGCGAATGACAATATCCTTGTTTTTCTGTAATTTTGATGTTAGTAACCGATACTGCTGATTGATTTTACTTTCATGTCTGGTTTTGGATTGTGTTTTTCTATGCAGTTCTTTGATCTGTGTGGTTACTGTTTGGTGGAAAATGTCTATTGAATCACGCACCATTATTGGGTTGAACGAGGATTTGGGCTTGAATGGACTTGCTCCTAATGTTTGCTTCGTGGGATTACTCTCGTTATTTAGATCTTGAAGTACTTGAAGAATGGGTACATCCGATTGGGTCAAAGCCGGTGCAACCTGTCTAATTTCCTCTGGGGAAGTTTGTTTGTGAGTTGGTTGATTAACTGTGTTGGTAATGAAGTACTTTTTCAATTTTAATTTTCGTATTCCTTTATACACATCCAGTCTTGTCATTGCATAGTCAAAGTTTCTTAGTGGAGCATAAGAGAGGCCAAGTTTCAATACGTTTGTTTCTTGTTCCGTTAGTACAACATTGGATAGATTGATGATAGTTTTTTCAGTATGTTCATCTATTGTTGTTTGTTCCTCCAATATCCCCGCCCTCTCCTTCTTGTTGGTCTTTGCTCGTTTGTTATGGGCTTTGCGCCTCTGCCGCCGCTTGTAGTTGGAGGTACTTGGCTTGTTTGAGGTCTTGGACGCAGAGTTTGTCTGCGTTCCTGACATAAAAAATTGAGTTCTTCCCCCGGGGAAGGTTTGGGGTTGGATCCCCCTGATATGGGGTTACGCATCTCAGATTCTGATTCGCTGCTTCCTACTGAGCTGATATCTGATTGAGGGATATTGGTTCTTGGATTTTGTTGACCCTCCTTTTGTTTGGCCAATGTTGGTGTTGCGTCTACATTACGGAACTTTGACCTTCTCAAGGCGTCATAGCGTTTGGCGAAAGTAAAGATTTGGCCCATCTCGTAATCTGTTCTGTCTCTTTGGAATTTAAATGCTTTCCTTGTTTTGATTTTTTCCTCTTCTTTCTGTAACCGTGACATCATTTCGTTTCTGAGCTTATTCTGTTCATCTTTGTTTTCTTGTTTATCTAACTCCTCGTTAATTTCTTCTATTTCACTTAGGAGCTTAGCTCTGTCGATGTCAGCATATTTAATTAATATAAGGGTCATCTTTCTCGAGGATTCAAGGTTGCATTCCGCCCATTCTTTCATTAGTTCAGGGTTAGGGTCGTCGTAACTAGGTGCCATTAAAATACGTAAACCCCTGGGTATCCTGTTTACTTCGATATATCCCTGTAATGATTTAGATTCCCACCATTTGCTCATCTCGGATTTCATTTTTTTCTCCAATTTTCTAAATAGGTTTCTCACTGAATTGTTCGTATCTGTTGTTGCCGGTATTGATCCGGTTGTGTTGTTATACAATATAACTTGCGCGACCGCCACTCTATCACAAGGATGATGTCATGAGTGATGCCACTGACCATGTCATGAGTGATGTAATATGTGACGTCATGAGCAGAGGATTGCGGGCGCGCGAGTTATAGTTATCTCAACTTACTATAACGGGGGAATTTCATTGGTTTTTTACGAGTGAAATGTCCACCTAACTAGAACATGTGTTAAACCTATGGTTTTTTAAGTGAATATACATATATATACACACACACACACATCTATACACATATATACACATATACACACATACATACACACACTCACATATAACACGCCCCATCCATAAATTCTGATAAAATAACTGAGCCAGTGTTTTTTCTATAAGCATTTGATGAGGGGGCATAGGTTTACATACAACACCCTCGTGCCTTATAAAATGGTGGCTGGTGGGGAAAATTACTATCTACCCTTCCTCAAACACGAGCTGGAAAGTTCACATACAATCCCCCCTTCACCCAGCTTAAGGGTGAGTAGAGGTAATTGCCTCCCCAGACCCTTTGCCCAAGGATTGATAGTCGGAGCGGAGAAGATTCAGTCATCCTTGTTCGAGGAGGATCACATGTAAGGGAAGAGAGAAGCATTCACCCGTACTGGCACCCATTTAGGAGTGAGAGGCAGCACAACTGCTCTTAGTTAACCTCTTCAGTGCCCATGACGAGATGGTCTCGTCATGGAGCACGGTTGCGCTGTGCCCATGACGAGACTATCTCGTCATGAACCCCACCCACTAGTGCAACGCCCGGCACAGGAGGGGGAAAGGGCGTGGCACTGAAGGGGTTAAAGCCTGTGCCCCTCACCCTGGAGCAACATGGGAACAGTAGAACCAAAGTACTGCCCTTGCACAGGGTTTGGGTGTAGAAGTCTGCCATTCCACCTCTAGTGGGCAAACATTTTAAAAATATCAGGAGAGATTTAGATTGGGGACAAAGGTTTAATATAAAAGCAGAGGCAGTCAGCCCCATTACCTCCACCTGCATCAGTACAGTTACCTATATTCCCACCAGTACTGACACCATAACCACCATCTCCAAGAAAGCAGCCATCATTCCTACCATTTGCCACACCACTACAATACTGCAATACACCTACAGGTCTGCCAATAGATGCTCACATGCGCTCCATATGATGCCAGCCATCCCAACATCACATATTTGCCGCAAGTCAACCAGTATGTGCCTGCAGACCCACCAGTATATACCCACACCTTCCCATCAACAGATGCAGCCACATCTAAATGCCAACACCCCTACCATCAGACATCAAAACCACCAATGCACATGCACATTCACCATCATTACACCCACAAACCCAGGACACTTTGGAAATACAGTCCATTATGTACCCATAGCCAAGAACCTTGTCACACTAGCATACCCTTTTCGTTTCTTGCACACTTACAAAACACAAACAACTCTCAAACAAATCTAATTTCTAACTTTCTCAAGTAATGACAGCAATGTCTATACATCCTTGTTTCCCTATTCATGCTTACAAAGATCCCAATTTGGAAGATTTGCCCACCGTATGGCGTGCCTATGTAAATCCTTGCCCTGGGTGAGGATTTGCATAGGCATACCATACCACGGGGCTCTTGACAAATGTGTGACTACAGTGCACAAATGCCTGAACCTAAATGTAACAAGAAATCATGGGAGTATGCATCTTACGGATGGCAGGGGTGGGATGTGTGCAAGGACTGACGTGTGGTGAGGCAGGGATGGGTGCAGACAGACACACGAGCAGGAAAAGAAGAAAAAAATAGCTCCCCAAAATGAACATAAACACCAAAGCATAAAGAGAACCAGTAAGTGGAAGGTGCTCCGTTGGAGGAAACAAAACAAAAATTGGAGACAAAGATGAAGGATTAACCCCTGTCAAGCAAGCCATTTTAAAGGACATTTGAAGTAATGAATAAAAAGTAAGGGGGGGGGGGGGTTGTAAGCCCACAGAGTGTATACAAAAGGATTCAAAGTGACAGCACAAGCGCTGCCTAGACTCGACCTAAAAATAAATGCTCTAAAGGGCCCCAAAAGTGAAGGGAGGGAGGTCCCAGAAAGCTTTTACTAGGAAGTGGGGTAGGTACAAGGGAATCAAGCCCCAAAACATCTCCAAGGACACGGTATGCCGAGACTGTCCGAACCCTGGGCACTAGAAGAGAGACTGTCTGCTCCAACAAGACTCCCGCTGGTGAGACGTCCCAGAGGACAGCCATGTGGGATGAGTTTGAGAAACAAACTCGTTTACCACCACTTATCCCCAAACCAATAGTCTAGTTGAGAGATTCAACAAGACCTTAACAGGCATTTTCATTGCTTCGATGAAAAGCTCAGAAGGAAGTGGGACATCTTGTTGCCGTGCCTGTTTGACTACAGCGATGTACCACAGTAGAAGTGGGCTTTAACTACTTTGACCCTCTGAACGGGCACGAAGAGGTGTATTGTGTCTGGTCCGTGAAGGGTAGGAGAACATTTTAAAGAAATCCTAACAAGACATTAAGAAATATGTGCTAGGCTTCCTCTCCAGAAGGCAAATTACATGGAGAAGGCCAACAAACATTTGGAGGCCACACAAGACTGGTAAAACAGTGGTATAACCAAAAGGCAATCCTGGTTAAATACAAACCTGGCTAGAAAGCGTAGGTGTTGAGCCTGTGGTTCCTAGGACCATCCAGGTCAAGTGAATTGGACCCTCATACCTGAAAAGGTGGGAGACCAAGCCAACCCCCCCTGACGCCCCCACAAGGTAATTCATGTCAATTGACTGAAGCACCACTATAATTGGGCTGAGGTGACCATGTTGATGGAGGCGATGAGCAAGCGAACGCTTCATCCAGACAACTTGACCCACAACACCCAAGATGGCTCCATAGAGGGAGTAATGCTGTCCTCTACACTGACAGACTAGCAATAGAACTGCCACCACAAGCCATCATTGTTAAGTAAATTACTGCCCTGAAATTCCCGCTGTGTCCCCGGGTCTTCTTGGGAAAGGAGAAAATTGTGATTTTATATATATATATATATATATATATATATATATATATACACACACACACACACACCCACACATCTATATACATATATACACACATACATACACACCCATATAGAATGGACTTAAGACACTGTAGGGGTACAGGGCTCATGCACCTGTACCCTCACCACTGGCATAGGGCACCCAGCTAGAGGGGTGACTGATCTATGCCAGGGCAGTGGTTTGTAGGCATGGCACACAGGGATGTGTGCCATGTCGACTCTACTTTGTTCTGCACCAAAACACATAGCCTGCAAAAAGGGGGGGGGGGGGGGGGGGGATATATATATATATATATATATTCACTGAAAAAACCATAGGTTTCACACACGTTATAGTTAGGAAATAGCATTTAAAAAACCTTGCTAATTCACTAAAAAAACCATAGGTTTCACACATGTTATAGTTAGCTGGACATTTTACTGATAAAAAACCAATGAAATTCCCCCGTTATAGTTACTGTAGGCAACTATAACTCACGCGACCGCAATCCTCTGCTGATGCTAATACTGTATTTAGACACTTATTTGCCCATATCTTCTTCCATTAAATTTTAGCTATACATATATTACAAATATTTTTTTTTCATAAAGACACATATGTCATCAGCAGAGGATTACGGTCGCGTGAGTTATAGTTGCCTACAGTAACTATAAAGGGGGAATTTCATTGGTTTTTTATCAGTAAAATGTCCAGCTAACTATAACATGTGTGAAACCTATGGTTTTTTCAGTGAATTAGCAAGGTTTTTTAAATGCTATTTCCTAACTATAACGTGTGTGAAACCTATGGTTTTTTCAGTGAATTTGTACGGTTTTTTAAATGCTAAGTTACTTTACGCCATTTGTGGCGTGCGCGCCCACTTAACGCAGTTCGTTCCGTGCACGGTTTTTATCAACTTTAATAAGCCCTGTACATTTGGTGGCCTTCGGCCACCAAAAGCACAGGGGGTGAGGTCAATGTGGATAGTGTTTTTTTTATTTCGATTTTATAATTTCATGTTGCCAAAATTACGTTTTTTTTTCTCTATTAATAAGCCCTGCACATTTGGTGGCCTGCGGCCACCAAAAGCACAGGGTGTGGGGTAAGTGTGGATAGTGTTTTTTTTATTTTTATTTTTTTACCGTAAGCGTACGGTAAGCTTACGGTAAGCGTACGGTAAGCGTACCCCGCGAAATTGCCGAAAAAAAAATAAAACCGTTTTTGCTCTTGGGGGATGTTTGGGGACTCCCTCAACATGACTATGTGGGAGGGAGTTGTCAAAACAGCCCCGTAACATGTTTTTGGCCATCATGTTTGATAAACAACACTCAGTGCGAGAGACAAAATGGCGGACGCCGCTTCCTGGTTTCGGCCGATTCGAATGTTTACTAAGATCTAAGAGCCAATCAGAATCGCGCTCGCGCACGCCACCGTAAGCTTACGGTAAGCGTACGGTAAGCGTACGGTAAGCGTACGGTAAGCGTACCGTAAGCGGGCTCAGATATATATATTGATTTAAAGGCTATTTTCTCAGAATCTACTGAACAGATTTACACCAAACCTACAAAAGGCACTTGACCTAGGGACTACCTCTCTGCCAAATTTCTAGTAATTCTGTTCAGCCGTTCGGGCTGTAGCTCGTTCTAAAGGTCCTATGGAAAAATGCATGGGAAAAACGCGTTTTGGGACCCCCCTTTTATCTCAGCCCCCGCTTGACGAATCCCCCCGAGACTTTCAGGGTAGGAGCGGAGCGTAGCGCCCCACCTATTTTGAGAAATTCGCGAGGATTTGTCGACCGGCGCCAAAGTTATTCAAAATAGAATGTTGAGGTTTTCCTATGGAAACGTGGTCCTAACTATAACTACCTACTGGCGACCGCCAGTAGGTATATATATATATATATATATATATATATATATATATATATATATATATATAAAGGGCCTCTAAGGTTGGAAACAATACGTGCTGTAGCCCTTAGAGGTCTTCCCTGGTCACGGTGCCCTGGGTACCTGTGGTGCCATTTACCAGGGGCTGACCTGTGGCCAGAGATTGCAATTGGGTTGTTTTGGGGAATGCAGGCCCTGGGAACTTGATTGACAGGGTCCCGGGGCACACCAAGAAAAAGTGAATCAGTAGTCAGGCAAAACGTGTGAGGGGGGGGGGGGGGGGGGGGGGGTGTTACTGTAACAGAAACCCACTTTCCTACACACCCCCTAGCTCGAAATACCGCTATTTCCATGCCATACAATGGTCCATTCCTTGCTTCCATGTACATACTGTGGGCGGGAACAAATCCTTCCATAGCCAGGCAAGGTAAATGCTACTTAACAGTATGCATCTGTTCTTGGCATGTAGAGCTGCTGCAGTCACATTATTGCATTAGATCGCCGCCTAGTGTTGGGTCCGGATGTTGCACGTTGTTGTCTTGGAAGAGTCTTCGAGATCTCACGAGATAGGCGACGCCTCCCCTGGACTACAGTGCGCATGGACAGCTCCTCCATTGTCAGATTGTTTTTTTGCCATTGTGGCAAAGATGGAGGATAGTAATAGAAAGAAAGGTGTCCATGTAAATGTATCTAAATAAGATAGTACTGCAACTGTACCCGGCACCAGGGAGGAGGGTGGGCATGTGACTGCAGCAAGAACAGATGCATACTGGTAAGTAGCATTTACCGATCGAGGCATATGAGCTGCTGCAGTCACATTATTGCATAGACTGTATAGCAGTCCCTCCTCTAGTGGTGGTTACCGGTGGCAGCTGCAGTAGTTTGGAAAAGTGTTTTAAGGACAGCCTGACCTACAGAAGCTTGTTGTTTGGCTTGCACATCAACACAATAGTGTTTAGTGAAGGTATGTATGGTAGACCATGTAGCTGTGCTCTTGGGGGAATAGTTAATGTGCGTTTAGCTTTTTGATAACATATTTGTATGCACTTAACTATCCATCTGGCTATCCCAGCCTTTGAGATAGGGTTACCCTTATGAGGTTGACAGAAAGACACAAACAACTGTTTTGTCTTTCGAAATGGTTTAGTTCTGTCTATGTAGTAGAGTAGGGCCCTTCTGACATCCAGTGTGTGGAGTGCCCTTTCAGCTACTGACTGTGGTTTTTGAAAAAAGACAGGTAACTCAATTGATTGGTTAATGTGAAAACTAGTTATGACCTTTGGTAGGAATTTAGGGTTTGTCCAGAGAACTACCTTATTTTGGTGTATTTGCATGAAAGGTTCTTGAATTGTCAGTGCCTGCAATTCACTTACTCTTCCGAGTGAAGTAATTGCTATTAGAAATGCCACCTTCCATGTTAGGAACTGTAATTTGCAAGAATGTAGAGGCTCAAAAGGTGGGCCCATAAGTCTAGTAAGTACAATGTTAAGATTCCAGACTGGAGAAGGTGGAGCTCTTGGAGGGATTACTCTTTTGAGCCCTTCCATAAACGCCTTAATAGGTGGTATGCGGAAGAGAGACACGTGTTGTCTGTTTTGAAGGTATGCTGCAATAGCAGCTAGGTGTAATCTTATAGAGGAGTATGCCAGATTACATCTTTGTAAGTGTAGCAGATAACAAATCATGTTTTGGACAGAAGCGTCTAGGGGATTGATTGGATTATTTTGGCAGTAAATAACAAATCTTTTCAATTTGTTTGCGTAACAGGCTCTGGTGGCGGGACGCCTTGCCTCTTTGATGATATTCATACAATCAGGAGGCAGGTTAAGGTATCCGAACTCTAAGACTTCAGGAGCCAGATTGCTAGGTTCATTTGATTGAGGTCTGTGTGTTGTATCTCTCCATGGTTCTGTGTGAGTTGTTTTGGAGAGAGGTGTAGTCGTTGATGAGGAACGACAGTTCTAGGAGTGTTGTGTACCATGGTTGTCGTGCCCATGTGGGAGCAACTAGGATCATCGTAAGTGGCTGTTGCTTTAGTTTGCGTACCACTAATGGAATGAGTGGGGTTGGCAGAAAAGCGTATGCAAATCTGCCTGACCAGTTCATCCATATTGCATTGCCCTTCGACTGCGGGAACCTGGCGGCGAAGGATGGGCATTTTGCGTTTTCTTTTGTGGCGAACAGATCTATGCCTGGGTGTCCCCATGCTTGAAAGAACGGGAGTAGGACTTCTGGGTGAAGTTTCCATTCGTGGATCTGTTGACTGTGTCTGCTCAATAGGTCTGCAATCTGGTTGTTTACTCCTGGGAGATGTTCTGCTAGAAGATGGATGTTTTGTGGAATGGCCCATCTCCATATGCTTTGCGGTAGGCGTGAAAGCTGCAGAGAGTGTGTCCCCCCCCTGTTTCTGTATGTAGAACATTGCTCTCATATTGTCCGTCCGGACTAGGACAGTCTTGTTGGCTATGTGTTTTTGAAAAGCCTTCATTGCCTGAAATATTGCCAGTAATTCTAGGTAGTTTATGTGGTGTATCTTTTGGTGTGGTGTCCATAGACCGTGCACTGTATGTTGAAGTAGATGGGCTCCCCACCCTGTGAGTGATGTGTCTGTTGTCAACACTACCTGTGGAACTGGCTCTTGGAACAGTCGTCCTTTTGAAAGGTTTTGTGTGTTCCACCACTGCAGAGAGCGATGGGTACGACTGTCTACCAACACTAGGTCCTTTAGTTTCCCGTGAGCCTGGTCCCATTGTGTTGCTAAGCATTCTTGTATGGGACGCATTTGTTGCCGAGCATGTGGGACTATGAATATGCAAGATGCCATCATGCCTATGAGTTGCATAAACACTCTTGCTGTCAAGAGAGTCTGAGGTTGGAATTTTTGGATCATTGCTTGAATGTTCTGTATCCTGGCTGGAGCTGGGTAAGCCTTTGCTACTGTGGAGTCTATTGTTGCTCCAAGATACTGCTGTATATGGGAGGGTTGTAGATGGGATTTTGGGTAGTTGAGGGAAAATCCCAGATTGTGTAATAGATGGATTGTGGTCACAGTGTGCTGCAGACATTGGTGATGTGATTTGGCCTTTATCAGCCAATCGTCTAGATATGGAAACACATGAATATATTGTCTCCGTAGATGTGCTGCCACTACTGCTAAGCATTTTGTGAACACCCTTGGTGCTGTTGTTACCCCGAAGAGTAGGACTTTGAATTGGTAGTGCTGTCCCTGCACTACGAATCTGAGGTATTTCCTGTGTGCGGGATGAATGGGTATATGAAAGTATGCGTCTGAGATAGAGTGTGGCGAGAAAATGGCCTTGCTGTAGTAGTGGTAGTACTTGTTGGACTGTGATCATGTGAAAATGATCGGAGTGTATAAAGTGATTGAGGGGACGAAGGTCTAGAATGGGCCTGAGGGAGCCGTCTTTTTTGGGGGATTAGGAAATGGAGGGAGTAAACTCCCTTTCCTTGTTGCTGCAGAGGAACTGGTTCTATAGCGTGCTTTTGTAGCATTGCTAAGACCTTTTGTTGCAATAGTATGGTATGTTCCTCTGACATTGGTCTGTGTTTGGGTGGTATGTTGGGTGGGGTGGATGTAAGTTCCAGACAGTAACCAGAATGGATAATTTGCTTCACCCACCTGTCTGTTGTGATGGATTCCCAGACAGGTAGGAACTGTGATAATCTGCCTCCGAATGGTGTTAAGTGGTCTGGAGGCAGGTGTAGGAGGTCACTGTTTAGGAGTGGTGGAGGTACGGTTGTTGTTGTTACCTCTACCTCTGCCTTTAGAATTGTTTCCTCTATATCCTCCTCTGCCTTTTTGAAATGTGTTTTGAGAGGTAGTTTGGAAAGGTTGAGAGGTTTGTGTGTTATTCCCTCGCCCTGTACCTCTATAGGAGGATTTACGAAAGGAACGTTTGGATTGGTAAGACTGCAGTGCACCCATAGATTTAGCGGTGTCAGTGTCCTTTTTCATTTTGTCTAGTAGGACAAATGTTTCAGGCCCGAACAGGAAATCTTGGTTAAGGGGTTGATTGAGAATAGTGGTTTGCACCTCAGGTTTGAAACCCGATATGCGAAGCCAGGCGTGTCTTCTTAACATTACGCTGGACTGTTCTAGAGGCTGTGTCCGCTGCATCTAGAGCACACTTTATCGAGGCATTAGTGATGAACTTTCCATCTTGGATAAGAGCAGTTGCCTGTTTATATGGGTCAGGGAGATGTTGTAGCAGCTCCTCTAGTTTGACATAGTGTGCCCTGTCATATCTAGCTAACAATGCTGGTGTGTTAACTATTCTCCAGGTGTTGGCTGCTTGTGAAGCCACCCTTTTCCCTGACGCCTCTAGTAGTTTGGACTCTTTTTCTAGTGGTGCGGCATCGCCAGTGGTTTGTGAGTTTGCCCTCTTTCGTGCGTTGGCAACTACTAAAGAGTCCAGCTGTAGTTGACCCTTGATGTATGTAGGGTCGGAGGGTGCTGCTCTATATTTCTTCTCCAGTCTAGGGTTGAGTATCCTAGCCCTAATGAGGTCTTTGAATATTTCTGGTGCATGTTTTAGAACCCCTTTGAGCATGGGTAAAGTGCGGACACTTCTTTCTGTGGTTGGGAAGGTGTCCAGCAAGAAATCCTCTTCCAGAGGGTCAGCATGCATATCTACCCCGTGGAAACTAGCAGCCCTGTCCACTAACTGATGAAATGCAATGGTGTCATCAGGAGGGGATGGTTTTGAAGGGTATGGTGTGGGGTCCAGAAGAGGTGTGTTATTGTCTGGTGAATATGGGTTTCCCCATGTGTCCAGGTTGGGATTTGGGTCATCAGGATCGTCATAAGGGTCCTGTGGATCATGATCTATGTCGTCATCTGGGTCCCCAACAGGCTGTGGGGGCATGGGGGGTGTGTATGGCACATAAGGCAGAACAGGAGAGAGAGGAGGAGGGGTGACAGGCCTAATAGGAGAAGTAGCAATGTCCTTCCTTTTTAGAGGAATAGGAGAGGGTAATGCAGGATGAATTTTCCTCTTGTGGAGCACCACATTACCTGTGTTAGGGTCTATGATGATTCTTTTCTGTTTTGGATCGACAGGATCCGGAAAAAACAGCTCCTCCTCTGTATTTGGTGGTTTCGGCACCGAAGATTTTTGGTGTTTTTTGCTGGGAGTCGAAGGATTTGTAGGCTTCGGCTTATTTGGCTCGGGAACCTTGTTCTTGTTCGGTTCGGGAGCTTTCTTGACTTAGACGTCCTTTTTCGGATCGACCGTTTTCTTGGGTTCGATCTGTTTTTTAGGCTCGGTGACCTTTTTGGAGTCGTTAGTCTTTTTCGGGTCGATATTTTTCTTGGGATCGACCTTTTTCGACTCGAGAAGCTTCGGCTCGACGTGTTTGGGAACGGGCGAGTCTTTCAGCGCCAGAGCCGGATGTGTTTTTCTCAGCGCCGAAGGCATTTTGGGTGTAGGGAGATACGGTTTGCTCAGTCCCGAGCTACCGGAAGGCTTTTCTGTTATCTTCGGAGCCGGGCCCGAGGGTGGGGCTTCCGAAGGGATGTTTCGATCGTGATTAAGGCCTTGTGGCGATGTCTTGACCGGAGCCTTATGTGGGGTGATTGGGACAGGGGCATCGGTACTCACGTGCTGCCCCGATGGGATTGGGTCATCTGAGTACGATTCTTCGACTGTGACGAGCTGTAGATCGTCCGAGTCCTCGGCATCCGAGGGGTCATCGAAGATATCGTCCGGTTCCGGTGCCGCTGCATCGCTTGTCGATGGGCCCTTCGGTTCCGGGTTGTCTTTTTGGAACGGAAGAGTGCACAGGCTGAGCAGTCTTTTTCTCTATGCTCCGGAGATAGGCATCTGTTGCACACCGGATGATGATCCGTGTGTGGGTATTTAGCACCACACTGGGGGCATTTTTTGAAGGGGTCCTTTCCATGGGCCCGAGGCCCGGGTGGAGTCGATAGGCCCGGAGGCCTGCGTCGATGGAAATATGAGAAATAAAGTCTCGTAAAGTTCTAGGTTATCGACCGGAGAGCAATCCAGTCGAGATACTTGGATTTGCCGTGAAGAAAATTGAAAACTTCGGAGTCGAAGTTGGCGTCGCAGAAGTACATCCGAACCCGATGGCGGAAAAAAACAATCTGACGATGGAGGAGCTGTCCATGCGCACTGTAGTCCAGGGGAGGTGTCACCTATCTCGTGAGATCTCGAAGACTCTTCCAAGACAACAACGTGCAACATCCAGACCCAACACTAGGCGGCGATCTAATGCAATAATGTGACTGCAGCAGCTCATATGCCTCGAACTGGTGAGTTTAGCTAGAGTTAAGCCCATGAAGACCAAGTGTCTCTTATATCTATTACCTCCAACTCCTTCTGTCCTATGGAGTAATGTCGTCTTTGGGTGAAACCGAATCTCCCGGGACATGACGCGTTGTAGGTAGGCAACCACTGCGCCAGAAACTCTCAAGTGCTGTACATTCCTGTACAGTGTGCAGGAAGGTGCCCTCAGTTATCCCACATCTTAGAAAGATCGGCGAGGCAATGGCACCCATGAGCCATAGGCGATATGTAGTAATATAAGCTCCATGAAGGAATTTTAATTGGATAAGATGTAGCCTGGACGGTATCTCCGATTCATGTGGCGCTATTAGAACCTTTGTCCAGTCGTCATTATCGAGTCTGGGTATGTCCTACTGCCAGGTCTGTCTTAAAGTTGGAAGCGTGGATGTACTGTGTGTCACTAGTGTCTGGTAAACCAATCTAATTGTGTGTGTACCCAAATGCCCTGATAGTAGTTAGCCCGCTACTGGGTTGAATTCCAGCAGTTCATGTAGATAGCGTAGGTAGGGAGTAAGAGCATGCCATTACTGGAGATATCTATAGAGCTGCTGTTGATGTAATTGAAAATCTGTCTGCAGAACCTGAAAAGATTTAAGAACTAGGCCCCGTATGGTATCTCCTAGAATTGAGATGCCAATAGCATCCCACTGCCGAAACCCCGAAATGGGATGTTAGCTGGCCCAAGAAGTTACCACCCCACATTGGTGTCATCAGAGTCAGTCGGGTCCACCAGCCCATCCATTTTAGTGTCCGTTTCCACAGTCGGAACACCATTTGGGTTGTGTGTGGGATACAACTCCCTATCTTACCACCATAAAGTAGGTGTATGAGCAAAACATCTCCCATTGACCAGTGTTCTGGCACGTACGCTGGGTCTGCCCTTTGTGCATACCACTTTTCATTGATAAGGAGGAGATGGAACACAGCATAGTAGTAGTAAATGTCCAGTACGGCAACGCCCCCGTTGGAGGTGGACTGAACACAGGTCTGTAGAGCAATAAGCACTGCCACCCCACCCCAAAGAAACTGTGTGAGGGCTATATTGACTTGCTTAACTATGCTGGGGGGGGATGATGAAGGGATAATTCTGTAATTGATAAAGCATTTGTGGCATAGAAACCATTAAATAAATCATTAAACGGCCTAGTTGGTAGAGGGACGAGGGGGGGCCACACTTTAATCTCCTCTCGTATTCGGGGCAATAAGAGAGCAATATTTACCCCCAGATACTTGAAGCCGTTGGTTGCTATGTTAAAACCAAAGGCCTATGTCCTATCCCTCGCTGACTCCCTCATGAAAAACACTACAGATTTCACAGTGTCCGTGTGTAGTCCCGAGGTGTCCCCAAAAATGCACATAATATGTAGTAGTGGTGGGCCAGAGGAGCGGGGATTAGTGAGGAAAAATAGTGCATCGTCAGCATACAGGGCAACCCAATCTGATCATTCCAGTGACCACTCAAATCCCATCAGCAAAGGTCACGAACGGACCTAGACTGCCAGGGTTTCCACTGCCAAAGCAAATAATGGAGAAAGTGAGCATCCCTGACAGGTGCCCCTGCGCACCTCGAAGGGAGCCAAAATCGTTCCAGCGATCCGGACCAAAGCGGTCAAGCCCATGTACAAGTTTCAGATAGTTGAGGAAACGCTGGCCGAAGTTAATGCTCTGCAGTAAAGCAAATAGGTATTGCCAGCTGACAGAATCAAACGCTTTGTCCATATCTGCTAAAAGTACTGCTGCCGGTAGTGCCAGGCGATCAACCATAGCAGGGGCATTTTAGACGTGCCTGATGTTATGACGTGTGAACCGCTGGGGCATAAAGCCCGCTTGGGATAGGTGTACGAGATCGGGCATGCATTTCAGTAGTCTATTGGCCAGGGTCTTGGCTAAGAGCTTCACTTTGAAATTAAGAAGGGAGATTGGGCAGAAGGAAGAGTGTAGATCTGGCGGTAACCCCGGCTTCAGGAATACAACAATCTCCGCATGTCACCAGTCCCAGGGGAGCATGCTGGAATCTGACGCCTCTTAAATCACGCCTAATAGGGTACTATCAAGCTGTGGCATTAAGAGCTTCAAAAACTCGCTCGGGAAGCCATTGGGCCCCGGAGTATTTTCCTTCCCAGGCAAGAGAAAGGGTTCCCTTAAGGCACAAATAAAGACAGGTATAAAATAATGTACCTTATAACTTAACAAATGCATACAACAAAATATGGAAAAGTTAAAAGTTCATTTATTTGAATATATTAAAAAACAGTCATTAGGGATAACTAGACTAAATCCCTGAACTAAAACAAGATAAAATGGAGACAATATATATAATTGCGACCTGCACAATTACAAGCAGACAGAACAGTTACAACACACATTTGTTGGATACAGGTTTGTATATTCTTTCTCCTCTCTAATGACACCAGAGTAGTATCACTACCAAATCAGCGTATCTATTATGGTGTTGGAGACTTGAATTATACGCTTTAGGTTGCGTCAACGCGTTTCGGTGTTAACTCCTTCTTATAATCACCTTTATCAAGACATAAAATTTGTCTGCCAGAACCAGAGGGTATGTAAAATCGCCCCTGGGATAATATTGACGATCCTTTATAGGGATCACTTCACGTTTCCTAATTGGAGCGACTCACGACTCGGACCCTTATAAAGAGCAGAACCCTTATCTACTAACTAGGTAGACCCTCATTATATTTGGTCATATATCATAGGTTATCTTTGTGAAGCCTAAAAGAGAATTCGAACCACAACCTCCTGTAACATAACCAGCCAGAAGCGGAGAATTCGTGATATTTATATATGGCAATTTTGGCCTGATTGCATACAACACTTATGGTCTACAACACAACCAATTTCCCTTGGTCTTCCATGTTCAGGGGGACAACACAAGATCGCATTTATTCAGAACAGAAACAGAAATATACTTCTACCAGCAGCATTGTATAAGGCGACTACAGAAGCCCACGCTCCAATTAGGAAACCTGAAGTGATCCCTATAAAGGATCGTCAATATTATCCCAGGGGCGATTTTACATACCCTCTGGTTCTGGCAGACAAATTTCATGTCTTGATAAAGGTGATTATAAGAAGGAGTTATCACCGAAACGAGTCGACGCAACCTAAAGCTTATAATTCAAGTCTCCAACACCATAATAGATACGCTGATTTGGTAGTGATACTACTCTGGTGTCATTAGAGCGGAGAAAGAATATACAAACCTGTATCCAACAAATGTGTGTTGTAACTGTTCTGTCTGCTTGTAATTGTGCAGGTCGCAATTATATATATTGTCTCAATTTTATCTTGTTTTAGTTCAGGGATTTAGTCTAGTTATCCCTAATGACTGTTTTTTAATATATTCAAATAAATGAACTTTTAACTTTTCCATATTTTGTTGTATGTATTTGTTAAGTTATAAGGTACATTATTTTATACCTGTCTTTATTTGTGCCTTAAGGGAACCCTTTCTCTTACCTAGGTTGAATAACCCTATTTCCCTTGGCCTTCACAAGGGGTACCTCTGTTTTTCATAGTATTTTCCTTCCCCACATTCATGTTTGAGTTAGGTGCAACCTTTCACTAGAGAGGCCCCCCCTTACTCTTCCCCCTTCCCCCCTTTTCTTTTGTACAGTTAGTTAACCAGCACCACTGACTACTAGTTGGTTCATTGGGGTATTTTTTGTGATTATGAGACAGGAAGGGGGCCTGCTCGTGATAGCAGGAGAGGCTGGGGGTCGCATTACAAAGGCGGCAAGGCCTTTGAATGTCTTCCTGACCTGGAGGAGGTGTGATCACCTCCGCTCAGGAAAGGCTTGGTTTCTGGGCTCACAGAGCGAAGGATCCCACCACAGGGGGTCCTGAAACAAGTCTTGTGGTGGTAGGCTGGTGTGTACTAGTCAGGGAACCCACCAGAGGCTGGTCGTTTTTCTGGGGCCATGTCTAAGAAGCCCTCTGAGTGCATTGTATAATAAATCCCACACATGAGGGTTTATTATGCTGAGAAGTGTGATACCAAACTCCGCAGAATTCAGTAAAGCCATTATGGCGCTGTGGAGTTCGTAATGACAAACTCCCAGACCATATACTCTTTTATGGCTTTACTGCACTTACAATGTCTAAGAATGGACTTAGACACTGTAGGGGGACAGTGCTCATGCAACTGTACCCTCACCAGTGGTACAGTGCACCCAGCTAGAGGGGTGTCTTACCTATACCATAGGCAATGGGTTGCAGGCATAGCACACAGGGGTGTGTGCCATGTCAACACTTCACTTTTCTCTGCACCAAAACACGCAGCCTGCAATGGAAGTGTGTGTTAAGGTACATGACATCTAAGGGTGTCACAATATGTGCTGCAGCCCTTAAATGCCTTCCCTTGTCACAGTGCCCTTGGTGACCATGGTACCATTTACAAGGGACTTGCATGTGATCAGAGAGATGCCACTTGAGGGTACAATGGTACAGTTTTGGGAAAGAAATCAGGCCGTGGTAGCCTGATTGGCAGGAAACAAGGGCACATCAAGTCAAAGTGCATCAGAAATTTGTCAAAAAGTGGAGGGGTTACTGCAATAGAAACCCAGCTTTCTTCAGGGGGGAAGAGGGACAAAGCCCCAGCTGGGCAGACCCGGTGTACTGCAGCCGTTTATTGCACTCAGCCGCCACCCACTAGTAGAGGCCACTGCTCGTCTTGTCCCTTCTAGTTGGGCCCGGCCGGCATCTCTGCCCACAGCTGACACGGGACAGGAATCTTAATCGTCCCGAGGGGCAACCTACGTCTTTTCCCTTGTGCTTGGGCTGTCTCACAGGCCGCCGGGACGAGGAAAGCCGAAGGCCTGACTTGATCAAACCGCTCCCGCAGCAGTATGCACTGCATCACCCAGACCGCAGCCCAAGCATCCCCCAGACCGCAACCAAGCCCGAGGCCCCACTCACAGCTCCTACCGTTCCTGAAGTGCTGGACAGTTTTCTTGGTGGCAGCAACCAGTCTGACTGGGTCCCGACCACCTCACGGGCCAGGGCCAGAGGGGAGCAGAGACAGCACGCACTACGCCACGCTGCATCTCCGCTGAGCTGCGATCCCAGATTCTCAAGTAACTATCCTTGCTGGGTTAGAGGAGACACAGAGGGTAGAAATGTCATCCTAAAGAGCCAGGCGGGCAGGATTATCGTCGATTGTTTATGGATCTGCCAGGAGCCTGCTCAATGAGCGTCTGCCATCGTGCGCGCCAGGCCAAGTCCCCAACAGTTTTACCGATAAAACTATATAGCAAACAGCAATTATGTATCATTTGCACATCACCAAGTAAAGTATTAGGATTTGTTTTGATCCTATTAAAATCTTTGCTTCCGTCTCAATTCAGAGTATTACAAGAAAAGTATTTCTAAATACTGAAATGCATTTTGAAATATTTCTAAAACTCATTTACAAGCTTTTTAAATTTCACATGCCCAACACAATTATCAGGCAGTTAATTTTACAAAATCATAACCTTGCAGTCAGAGAAAGAAAAGTAAACAACAATCTCTAGGAGAAAATAGCCAGCATTCTGTAAGAAGGCATAATTTGACATTAAACCTGTGTCTTTGAACGCACTACAAACACGACAAGCTAAAAATACGTTTTAAAGGTATCTTCATAGCTCATTTACTTTCTGTTTTTGCCAGCTTGAGCGCTCTTGCCAAACCCTAAACATTGCTCAGACTAACAAAATCTGACCCGCCACAGCTAGGACGCAAGTAGATGTCTCAAGGCCTGCACCACTTACAGGGACAGTTTTCTAGGCTATTTTTTGTGACAGCTGGGTTAACTCAGTGGTGTATCTATGACGCTAGCTAGTGCCAGGCATAAATGTGTCATCCCCAAGAACCCTTCTAAAAACACTTTTTAGTTAGGCGGAAGATCAAAAGAGGACTGGGATTACTCCTTGTACCTCACGGGTGAGTAGCACGCTTATAATTCTCTTGATTGATTGAGAACAAAGACGTCCAAGGACCAGTTGGATGATCTCCTCCAGTGTGGCTACTGGAACAACCTGGAAAAGGCTCTTTCCAGAAGTACCCAGCTGGCTAGTGGCAACTGAACTTTGACTTTGCGGAGGGCTGTTCCCTGATACACTGACAGTCCCTATATGCCCTCACTTGAGGAAAACACAAATGAGTTCCTAAGGGTCTTTGGGCACCAGAAGAAAGGGCAACTGCAGATGGTAGACATGAGACTGAGATCCACACCTTAAACTGGCACTATCTCGGAGGTGGCTCTCTGAGATGCACTAGATGGCTCGCAGACAAGGGGACTCTCCATTAGTCATCAACACGTAGATAATTTGGCAAAGGGCCAGCCAGGTAGCAAAGGGTGCCTCTCAGTGCAACACAGCTATAGAAATAAAATAAGAACTAATCAGTTATGGTGGACATGGTTGAGACGAGTTGGGTTTAGCTGTGGTTCGGCGGAGATCAAACAATTGATATGTTGGTCTGTTATAAGATTCTTATGCACCGCTCCATGGGATGTGTACATCACCATTTTTGGTGTTAAAAGCAACATGGTCACCTCCAGTTTCTCCTGGTACATGTGATTTCGACTGAAAGTGCAATGGGTTCCTGCTAACCAGTTCCCCAGTGCTGGAGCTCTTTCCCAAAACTGCACAACTGTTCGCCCAAATTGGCAAAACCTTTATCACCCCCTGCAAGTCCCTAGTAAATGGTATCCGGGTACCCAAGGCCTGAGGTGCTAAAGAGGGTCCGAAAGGGCTGCTGCATGATTTGTACCACCCTAAGGGAACCCTCACCAACCACATACACAGCTGCCATGGCATGATGCCCGTCTTGGTGCACAAAAAAGTGAAAACACGCCATGTCACCCATCCCTGTGTGCCATGTCCCCTACCACTGCATATGATATTTGTAAGTCAGCAGGCCTGTCAGTCCTAAGGCAGGCTGCATAATATTGTGTGTGACGGCATTTCTGTATGTGACGGCATACCTGCATGAGCAGAAATGCCCCCACCCCACCCCTTCCACTCCCTCCCACGAGATGACCTGCAAATTAACCTGCCAGAGCAAGGGAGCTTCAAAGCAGCTCTTCCGTCTTTGGTTTAAGACTCCGGTTTCTCTCCTAGGAGAGGATGCCAACCCCCACCGTACCTACCCCCCCCCCCCCCACCGGTGCCAACAAATCTCCCCAGCCCTCAAGTCCATCATGGTTTCACTTCTCCTGGACTGCACGCAGGCCCCACTCTACTGCGAGTGCTCTAGTAAGGAAAAAACACCTCTGCTTCAGTCGGCCTTGGAGAAAAGGACCAAGGGTGTTCATCACTTCCACCAAAAGCATCGCAAGGCCAGAGCCCACTCGCTGGTTCATCCAGACTGGCTTCCTAGCCAGAACCTGCAGCCTCTTCTCACAGAGAACGATCCCCATTGAAATGAATTGGGCTTCTGACGTAGTTTTGCACCCGGCCGCCCTCGTGCTGTTGATGGTGTACTACTGGTGCTGCCTTGTTGCCCACCACTCACCAACTCTTAGATACTGGTCCTGTAAGTCGATGTACTGTATCTGGTTGACAAACTTGTTCTTCCTTCCATAGGAGAACATTGCTGAACTTAGAAATTGCACTGTATCCACTTTTTAAAGTGAAAAGAATTTATATTTGAATATTTACTTACCTGAACGATTTTTTTTTTATGCCCAAACATATATAAAGATACTTTCTATTTTTATACTCCTTCAGTATTGTCGTCATTTATCGAGTGTTAAGCCCATGTGCAATTTTAGGTTCCTTTAGAAGTCTGCAAGTTCGGGACCAAAAATACAGGTGCCCAGCTATCTATCACAAAACAACCTGGTTTTTCGAGGGGGGTCACCTGCGTTTTTGATCCCAGGCTCAGCTGCCATCTAGAGAAACCTACCAAACCCTGACATTTCTAAAAACTAGACAGCCTGGGAAGTCCAGAAAGGTGTGGGTAGAGTGGATCTCGCAACAGTTCCCTTCCAGGAGTCCCCTGTAAACCTTAAATTTAGCCTTAAAAAAATGTCACATTTTCCTCACTTTTCTGTGTGGAAACGCTGTGGGATCACCGGGCCGCCACAAACTTCCTACCACCCAGCGTTCCCCCAGGTCTCCCGATAAAAATGGTACCTCACTTGTGTTGGTAGGCCTAGTGCCGGCAACAGGAAAAGGCCCAAAACGTACTGTGGAGACTTCAAAATTATAGATTACAAAACTACCTGGTTTTGAGAGGGAGTCACCTCCATGTTTGGTCACAGGCTCAGCTGCCATCTAGGGAAACCTATGAAACCCAGACATTTCTGACAACTAGACACCTAGGGGAGTACAGGGAGGTATGGCTTAGGTGGCTCTTTAGCTTTAAAAAAAGAAAAAAAAAATCAATTTTCCTCACTCTTCTGTGTAGTAAAGTTGTGGGATCACGTGGCCGCCACAAATTTCCTACCACCCAGCGTTACTCCAGGTCTCCTGATAAAAATGGTTCCTCACTTGTGTGGGTGGGCCAAGTACCCGCGACAGGCAAGGGCCCAAAACGTATTGTGGAGATATCAAAATTACATATCACAAAATGACCTGCTTTTGCAAGGGGGGTGTCTCCTGAAATTTTGGCCCCGGCGGCCATCTAGGTAAATCTACTAAACCACACATTTCTGAAAACAAGACAGTCGGGAGAGTCCAGGGAGGTTCGGCCTGCTTGGATCCCTCAACATTTTTCCACCCAGAATCCCCTGTAAACCTCAAATGTAGCTGAAAATTTTTTTTTTTTTATTTCAACTGTTAGTTTCTATAGGAAAACATTAAAGGATCTATACAAATCGTCCCTTGCTAAATTCAGAATTTGGTCTACTTTTCTGAAATATATAGCTTTTCCGGGATCCATCATTGCTTTGACACTCATTTCTACCACTAACCGGAAGGAGGTTGAATGCACAAAAAATAGTAACAAGCATTTGCAATGCAAACGGTCTCGCCTTTGGGACCTTTTACGTATTTAGCCATGCAGCACATTATGCAGGGTGCTGTAATATCTACTGTTGGTTAACATGGAGGCTTCAACACGAATAGGCACATTTCTATATTCTACAATGTTTATGATAATATTTACAAAACAGTTGCAGCAGCTCTGTTAGAGTGGAAGTGACCTAGTTAAACACATCACCACTTAAGGCCCTTCATTTCAAGTTTATGCTAGCAGCCGACATTTGTATCAAGTTTCAAATGCCGTAGTGCTCGAGTGACGTTTCTATGCACACAATACTAAAACACTTAACCCAATAGTGGGGCCTTTGTTTATTTGTTTTCAGCCAACAAACAGGCTTCCAGCCAAGTCCAACATCACAGGATGGCACAGACTTAATTTTTTACAAAATATGACTGTTCTGGGTTGTGTCCCAAATAATGAGGAAAATGTTGCTGCACAGGATTCAGTTTCAAATCTTTTGATATGTAACAAATCTAAGCATACAAAGTTTAAACAGTGACCAGGCTGCGCTGCAGGCAGTCCTGTACACAGAATGAAAGATGAAGCTGTGCAGCTGCGCATTCTTGGCAGAAAATACACATTTCATCTTTCTCTTTGTTTGCTAAAAATAAGCAACCGATAGTTTCCAGTCGCACACATTTTATGCTAAAACCAGTCTTTTGCAGGTGGAGGTTAAGCAAAAAGTCACTTATTCTGTTGTACTGCATAACTCTGCTCTGTGGAAAGCTAGTTTTACTGCACTATATTTGACCCTTTTCTGGGCAAGCGGAGTGGACTGTTCAGCATCAAAACGCCACTGTCTGTTTTATAGAACTCAAACTGGACGACTGCAAAGTAAATTGCTGGACACAGACCCGACAAAAGATATTTTTGAGTTTAAAGATTAGATCATGACACAGGACACACATTTCAAATAGTGAGCTGTGAAGAGAGAATACAACATTCCATTTTGTGAAAATATTTCCCAATAATGTCGAAAAAACATTTGAACATTTTATTTTTCACCGACTTGTTTTGAATCCGCAGTGGTGCATTTTTGCGTGGATCAAGGGAGGGAAGCTAGCGGTCTATTGATCCAACAAGTCTTTGTTTGCTGACTTTCCAGGAGATGTCTGTTTTATGCTGGCAAATGAACTTGCTTAGAGCTTTTGTTTCAAAGGTAACCAGGTATGGGAACACATGGAGAGAAATATTGCCTTTCAGCGGTAAATGGTATAGTCCAAACCTCTGTTTTTAATATAAAATCAGGGCCTTCGGTTGTCATATCACTGAAAATACAAGATATGAGAAAAAATTTATTGTCCACGGGTGCTCGTGGAAGGCAATTTCAATTAACTGGAATCTAGAGAATGCTAAAGTAATTCTAGTATTTTACTGACCTCTGCTGGTCGTTTTCTATCAATAAAGTTCAATCGAGTCAGTTGCCAGAAAATTTTTAAAAAAGAAAGTCCCTCAGCAGAAAGCAATTCTAGTATTTCACTGACCTCTACTGGTCGTTTTCTATCAAGACAGTTAAATAGAGGCAGTGGAACAGAAAAAAAAAGTCCCTAAGCGGAAGCAGACAAGTCCCAGGGCTGATCTCCAGAGCCCACAAAGTACATAAACATAAGTATATACAAGAGGTCTCGAATGCTCGACCTAAAAATGGGCTATGTCCAGGTAAAATGACGAAACTGTGTAGAAAATGTTTTTTTTGACAAAAGTAGGCCTGTCCCTGAAAGCTGGGAAGATGGCGATTTCTGCACCATAAACCCTTTGTTGGTACCATTTGCAGGGAAAACCCAGACGCTTTCTTCTGCAGCACTTTTTCCCAATTTGTCAACAAAAAAAAAAGCACAAAATGTTGCTGTATTTGGGCTAATTTCTGGGTTTCCTCCAGGGGCATCCACAAACCCTGGGTACCTTTAAAATCCTCAGGAAGTTGGAAGAAAAGGACACACATTTCGAGTGGATACCTTATTTGGGCAAAACGTTATAGGGGCCTAAGCGCAAACTATCTCAAATAGCGTAACAAAAGGCTTAGCATGGGGGGGCCTGGCAGCGAAGGGGTTAAACAAATCACTATTCTGGCCAAACACGAGTGCTACAAACACAGTTTAGAATTCAAAAGCAGATAAGCAGCGTCTTAGAAACACTCTGCTTAGCCTCTGAGGTGTATTTTGCCTTTTTACCTTGTTAAAACAAAAAGGGAAGTGGAGGTGAATTGCCTTCAACAGGCCTTAACATAGTATAAGGAAAAACTAGGAGGGAAATTTAAAACAGTCAAGGGAAGAACCTATGCAGGTTAAGGACAGATGGGTGGATCTATGGAGCATTTTCCGGTTAGAAACAATTGATGATGGATAGTCCACTGCGGCCCTCAAGAAAATGCTCACATTTTAGTCTGCTCTTTGTCTTTGTTTTCGGACAAACAATATTTGATTGAGACACCTTTAATTGCGCTAACCAGGAAATAGTTAGTGTATCTTATATATAACGAAGGCTGCTGATCAGTCTTTAGAATGAGAATCTTCACTGTGGTTGGGCATTTATCCAGTGTGAGTTTTTCCCACTTTGACCTCAAAGATCCGAATTAATCAGACACTGTATTTGTAGGTCTAATCTTGTCATTTTCTGCTAGTCTGTATTATGCTACCATGGCAACAAGGAAAATGTTATGGCCATTATTTATTAAGTATAACCCCACTAATCGTGAGGGTGCTGTACACGTTTTGGAGGCTATATATTCATATGACATACACAGCGCTAGGTAAATTACGTAAGCAAAAAATATATAGATTTGAGAAAAGTGTTTTAGTTTTGAAAAACAATTTAAAAGACTTTTTAAATATATCTTCGTATGTGACACATTTAACACTTTTCAGGCCTATCGATGCAGAATAGTATTAGGAAAAAAATGTTGCACTCAACTCCAGAACACTGAAAGTGTTACGTGCCTTTAGCTGAGAAACCAAGTGAGAGGACTGGGATATCTTGTAAACAATGGTAGCTTAATTAAGCCATATTACCACACTGTAATGAATGCAGAGATAGACTAAATCAATAAGAATTCTGACAATTATTTGCCAGCATTCAAGATCCATTGGTACCATAGGCAGGGCCAAGCATACAATCTGCACATCGCTACGATGCCCTCATGGGTGATAAGGAGTAGTTTCTTTTCTGTAACTCCAGTTCTGTAGTAGGGGTATCTCTGTTATAGTCATAATCTAGTGAATAGTCCCGCCCATGTGCGCGGACCCCGGAGCAATAAAAAATAATCTCTAAAAGGTGACAAATCATGCAGACCTGCATACACCTTTAAGAGAGAATTTAATTTAAAGACAGATAATGCAGCCTATACCCACAGGCTACACTGTCCAGTACTTCAACTAGAATTCCACCAAAATCCACAAACAGCACTGCCTGTCCAGTTTTTCTCCACATAGGAAAAAACCCTGCCTCTACCAGCAAAAGCCTCTGGAATGATAGAGAGGAAGGAGTGGACAGACAAGCCCCATAGGCTGCCATTATGTGGCTTGGAACAGGATACTGTGCCTTTAAGAAAACTTTCCAGTTTTCCAGAACTTTCCCCAGTATCCCAGAATGCCCAGCAGGTCCCATTTACTTTCAGTTCTTTTTGAAGGCGTAGCACGCCAGACCTGTAGCATTCTCCATATGAATAAGTATCTCTCCACCGGGGAGGAGGGCGGGCGCTTATGACTATAACAGAGATACCCCTACTACAGAACTGGAGTTACAGAAAAGAAACTACTCCTTCTGTAGTAGGGGATCTCTGTGTATAGTCATAATCTAGTGAATAGAATGGCAAGCCCATCCCCACACAACAAAAGTGGTGGAGAACACATAAGACACAACCACTACTGTGCGAACAAATTTCGCAGCGAAGCCTGCCCAACCTGAGCATCTGCCCTGGCATCCGAGTCCAGACAGTAATGCGCAGCAAAGGTATGGACCGACTTCCAAGTGGCCGCCTTACAGATTTCTGCAATCGGAACATTACGCAGCAAAGCCGTCGTGGCAGCTTTGCCCCTGGTGGAATGAGCCTTAGGTTTACCCCCTAAGGTCTTATTAGCCTTTTGATAACACAACTGTATGCAGGACACAATCCACCGAGAGATGGACTGCTTAGAGGTCGCAAGACCAGTCCTGACTGAGCCATAATTAACAAACAATTGGTCAGACCTACGAATATCCTTGGTCTTATCCAGATAAAATTTCAACACCCTTCGGACATCCAGGGAATGGAGAGCCCTTTCCGCTGGTGAAGAGGGATTCTGAAAGAACGTAGGTAAAGTTATGGTCTGATTGACATGAAAGTCAGAGATAACCTTAGGAAGGAACTTAGGGTGAGTACGCATCACAACCTTAGCAGCATGAAACACAGTATAAGGTTCTTGACAACATAATGCCTGAAGTTCACTCACCCTGCGGGCCGATGTAATGGCCACTAGGAACGCCGCCTTCCAGGATAGGTGCTGCAATGAAGCCTTGTGAATAGGTTCAAAAGGCTCTCTCATCAGTCTGGACAGCACCACATTCAAGTCCCAAGAAGGCGAGGGAAGTCTGACAGGAGGGAACACCTTCTTCAAGCCTTCCAAAAAATCCTTGACCACAGGAATCTGAAAGAAGGACGTCTGTGAAGGGCACTTCCTGTAAGCAGTCAAAGCAGCCAGATGAACCTTAATGGAATGGAAATTAAGGCCAGACTGCGCCAGATGCAAAAGGTATGGAAGGATGACATCTTCCTTACATGTTGTCGGATCAAAGTTCTTGGACTTACACCAGATACAGAACCTCTTCCACTTGTAAGCATAGGATGTCCTAGTGGAAGGTCGCTTAGACTCCTTCAGAATGTCCATACAATCGTCTGGTAGATTCAGATGACCGTATTGCACTATTTCAGGAGCCATGCCGCCAAACTCAAAGACGAGAGGTTGGGGTGCACCATCCGCCCCCCGAACTTCGTGAGAAGGTCCGGCCTGCACGGCAACCGCATGTGAGGAAGGAGAGACCGGTGAAGAAGGTCCGTGAACCACCACTGCCTGGGCCACTCCGGGGCGATCAGGATCATCCGCGCCCTGGACAGGGACAGCTTGATGAGCACCGCCGGAATCGGGGGAATGGGTGGAAAAGCGTACAGAAAGCTGTTCGACCAATCGATCCATAGCGCATTCCCCAGCGTCCCCCGCTGGTAGTACCTGGATGCGAAGTCTCGGCATTTGCTGTTTTCGGCGGTGGCGAACAGATCTACGTCTGGAGTCCCCCACCTTGCGAAGACTTCTCCTAGTACTTCGTCGTTTATGACCCATTCGTGGTTTTCCTGAATCAGCCTGCTCAAGGCGTCCGCCTGAGCATTCTGCACCCCTGGCAGATGCGTGGCCGTGATCGTCAATCCTCGGGCCAGCAGCCAGCGCCAGATCGCCTGCGCCTCCTGCGACAGAGTGCGCGATCTCGACCCCCCCTGCTTGTTGAGGTAATACATCGTGGTTGTATTGTCCGTCTGTATCAGCAGCGAGTTGGTCTGGAAGGACGGAAGGAAAGCCTTCAGTGCCAGGAAGACAGCTCTGAGTTCCAGGAAATTGATGTGGTACGTCGATTCCAAAGGAGACCACTTCCCCTGAATCTGCAGGTCCCCGGAATGCGCACCCCAGCCCTGGAGAGAAGCATCCGTCACCACATTCGTCGTGGGAATGTCCTTGTGGAAGGGAACCCCCTTGAGGAGGTTTTCCGCCGAACACCACCACTTCAGAGACTGACGAGCATGTAGAGACAGTCGGATCTTGTCGTCCCAAGAGCCTGTCTTCTGATCCCACTGATCCTCCAAGCACTCCTGCAGTGGTCGCATCTGTAGACGTGCGTGCGGAGTGAGGAAGATACAGGAGGCCATCGATCCCAGTAGAGACGACACCTTCCTCACAGTCGTCGATGGAGCAGTACTGAGGTCCTGAGCCTTCCGAAGGAGTGATAACCGTCTCTCCTCCGAAGGAGACACGCTTGCTGACCGCGTATCTATGGAGGCCCCCAGGTACTGTATGCACTGTACCGGAGATGGGACCGATTTGGACATGTTGACGTGTAACCCCAGCTTGTTCAAGAGCTCGCACGTCCAACGGAAGTGTTCTTGCGCTTCCTCGAAGGATGAAGCCTTGATCAGCCAATCGTCCAGATACGGGTAGACAAACACCTTGTTCCTCCGCAGGTGTGCCGCCACCACCGCCATGCACTTCGAAAAAGTCCTGGGAGCAGACTTTAGCCCGAATGGCAGTACTGTGTATTGATAGTGATTGGCGCCGACTTGGAATCGCAGGAACTTCCTGTGCTATGGGCACATGGAAGTACGCATCCTGTAGATCTATGGCACAGAGCCAGTCTCCCCGTTGCAGCTGAGGGTAAATCTGGTGCAACGATAGCATGCGAAACTTTTCTCTGCGAATCCACTTGTTTGCTTGTCGCAAATCCAGAATGGGCCTGAACTCGTTCTTGTCCTTCTTGCGAACGAGGAAGAACCGAGAGTACAGACCTCTTCCCCTTTGAGACAAAGGTACTTCTTCTACCGCCTTTTTTCTCAACAAGATGTCTGCCTCCGCCTGGAGCTCCCTCAGCTGGAAGCGAGAGCTGACCGGCAGATTCGCTGGAGGCGGGCTGATGAACCGAAGACTGTATCCATTGCAAACAATATTCAGCACCCACTTGTCCTGAGTAATTTTTCTCCACTCTGCCGGAAAAAATCGAATGCTTCCCCCCACTGGAGTGGGTAACGGTTGAGGGGGAAGTAACAGCTCAGGGCCGAGACCCGGCCGGGCCCTTGTTTGTGGTAGTAGCCTGCTGGCCACCTCTACCCCTCTGGCGCTTCTGGAAGGGCTTGCGGAACTGCTGCTGTTGTGGCTGCTGCTGTCCCGAGCCCTGCCCACGCCCTCGGCCCGACGACCCGAACCTCCTCTGGAACGGTCGTTTCTTTTTCTCGGCCTTCTCTAACCCGACGGCCGTCAGGGTTTCCGCTTCAGCCTTCATGCGGGCCATTTCATCGTCCGCATGCTTCCCGAACAGGGTTTCCCCCGAGAAGGGCAGGTTGGCCACTCTCTGCTGCGCCTCCGGCTTGAGGGACGTCAGGCGCAACCAGGAATGGCGTCGCTGGTGGACGCCATGACAGTAGGCGTGGGCGGCCAATAGCGATATATCCGCTGCTGCGCTGATCGTTTGGTTAGAAACCAGCATGCCTTCGCGCACCGTCTCCAAGAAGTCCTCCTTCTTGTCTCGTGGCAGGAGGTCCGCATATTGCTGCAGGGATTCCCACAGGGCCCAGTCGTAATGGCCCAACAACGCCCCTGCACTCGCCGCCTTCATCGTGGTGGCGGCGGTACCACACACCTTCCTGCCCGCAGAGTCCAGCCAGCGGCTTTCCTTGTCCGGTGGCACCGTGGAGGCCGGGGCGGTCGCATGTTGTTTTCTCGCCGCCGTCACGATAACCGAATCCGGTTTCGGGTCCCCTCTCAAGAATGACGGATCCGACTCCGGGGCCCTATATTTCTTCATGAGCCTGGACGGAGCGGCCTTCGCTGTTGCGGGAGTGAGGAACAGTTCCAAAGCTGGTTCCACCAGTCCAGGCACGAGAGGCAGGAGGGGGCGAGACAAGTGTCTTTTATGAAGCGTCTCAAATATCACGGACGTCGTGGGTGTTGGAACCGTCACCGTGATATTCAGCTTCGCAGCCCCTCGCAACAGCACCTCCTGGAACGAGACCAAGTCGTCCACCGGCGACACCCTAGTCCCCGGGGAGTCCGACAGCGTCGGGGAAAGGTCCCTGTCCGAGGAGCGCGACCTGGACCTATACCTTCTGCGGCGTCGTCTAGAGTCTGACGAGGATCGCCCTCGGCTCCGCGATCGTCGCCTCCTGTGAGAGCGGGAGCGCGACCTCTTCGGCTTAGGCCTGTCCGCCGGTCTCGCTGGTCCAGGCGACCGTGGGCGTCGTGGCTTCGGGGTCCCTTGCGGCGGAGTCGGGTACCGTGGAAGGGAAACCGACCTCGGGGGGACCGGCGGCGGCACCGCAGGAGTGCTTGGCAGCAACAGAGGCCGGGGTGGCGGAGACAGAGTCCGCGGCCGCGGAGGAGGCGGTGGAGGAAGTGGAGACGGTGGTGGAGGAGGTGGCGGTGGTGGAGGAGGCGGTGGCAGAGGTGGGAGAGGAGGAGGCGACGGAGACCTCCGAGGCGGGGTATACACCACTGAGTACACCGATCCCGGCGACTCTCTCTTCCTCGACGTCGACGTGTGCCTCGACATCGACCTGTGCCTCGACGGCGATCTTCTCGGCGTCGATCTCCTCCTCGGCGTCGACTTATGCCTAGACGGCGACCTCCGCCTCGACGGCGACCTCCGCCTCGACGGCGACCTCCGCCTCGACGGCGACCTCCGCCTCGACGGCGACCTCCGCCTCGACGGCGACCTTCGCCTCGACGGCGACCTTTGCCTTCTCGACGTCGATCTTCGCTTTCTCGACGTCGATCTTCGCTTTCTCGACGTCGATCTCCTTCTCTTCATCGACGGCGAGCTGCGATCCCTCGACGCCGAACGCCGACGCCGGGTCTTCTCTCGACGTCGACCGCTGGACGCAGTCGAAGACAGCGTCGTCGCCGACGACGCCGATGTAGTAGACGGCGGCCTATTCAGGTCCCTCGACGGCGATCGTCGACGCCGTTTCTCCCCAGAGCCCTGGGGAGACGGCGAACAGACGGTGGTCATCCTCCTCGACGTCGCCGTCGACGCCCTCGACGTCGACGGGGAGCGGGAGCGCTTACTGGTCTTCCTGCCCCTGGGGAGCCCCCCAGAGGCCTCAGCATGGGCCAAATCAGTCCCTCCAGACCCACCTGGTGCCTTCAGCAGAGCTTGAAGCCTGCTCTTCATCCTGTCCCTCAGGGTTCTTGCTGAAAACGAGTGGCAGATGGTACAGCTTTCAGGCACGTGGGACTGGGGAAGGCAAGCTATGCACACCTCGTGTGGGTCAGTTTTAGCCTTCTTTCGACCACATTCCGGGCACTTGTCGAACAAGCCAGGCATGTTGACAGTACCAGCTACTAAACACAAGAAAAAGTGACAAAAATTGCCAAAATCTCAATGAAAAACCTTGAAAAAGGTAGAGCTCAATGCTCCAGGGTCCTGCTAGCAGGAGCCGGAAAAAAGAACTGAAAGTAAATGGGACCTGCTGGGCATTCTGGGATACTGGGGAAAGTTCTGGAAATCTGGAAAGTTTTCTTAAAGGCACAGTATCCTGTTCCAAGCCACATAATGGCAGCCTATGGGGCTTGTCTGTCCACTCCTTCCTCTCTATCATTCCAGAGGCTTTTGCTGGTAGAGGCAGGGTTTTTTCCTATGTGGAGAAAAACTGGACAGGCAGTGCTGTTTGTGGATTTTGGTGGAATTCTAGTTGAAGTACTGGACAGTGTAGCCTGTGGGTATAGGCTGCATTATCTGTCTTTAAATTAAATTCTCTCTTAAAGGTGTATGCAGGTCTGCATGATTTGTCACCTTTTAGAGATTATTTTTTATTGCTCCGGGGTCCGCGCACATGGGCGGGACTATTCACTAGATTATGACTATACACAGAGATCCCCTACTACAGAATGCACTTTACAATTATACATAACACGGGTACGAATGAGACAGACAGTGGATGTGTTTATTTTATTGCGTGAATTGGCAGGAATGGGTGCCAAGCACCCTATTGCCACATGTTTGCTGGGTTTTAACAGCTGCTCAGCAATTCTTGCGACTAGCCATCTAGAGTAAGAGCTGATAATTGAAGAGCAGTCAATTAACAGTAGCCCAAAGGATTTCAGGAACGGCATATTCTGTAATTACACACACTGAACAGAAATTCAGAGGCAGACACGCGTAAGCTGTGTCGCCAGAACCTAAATGCCTGATGGAAACTACAGAACACTACATTTCATCTCTAGATATCTTGTCAGCTTCTATGTATTATACATTTCTGAACAGAAACCCCCTTATAAGTATGCATGACATTATAAATTAGAAATGGCACTGCTAAACACATTAAATTACCAGCATTAAGTCTGAGCACTCTAGTTTGAAGCAATTATATGCTATCTTCAGTGTGTGGGAGGATAACCTTCTATAACATAGCCACAATAAAGTTACTACTCTATATTATCAAGAGATATTCACTGCAAATTCTTTCAGAACAAAATTTTATCATTTTCATTTCTGGGGAAGGGAACGAGGAAAGGAAGCATTAAGAGAAGTAGCATCATACATTTTATTCTTGGCTCTATTTCGTTAGCACATATTGACAAATTCTGAAAGTATATAATGCCAGGGGACATTTGGGGCCACGGCATCCGAAATATGTGATGGCCTAACATACATAAAAACACCAGTATTAAAAAAAAAAAAAAAACTAGTTTGTGTAGTATGAAGTGTTACAATTCTTATACAGAATTTGACAGACCCAAAAGGAGCAAGGTTTAACATCCATCATTCAGAGAGAATTCCGTTAATATAGGTTCAACCAGAAAAAAGGTCTTGATCAGAATTCATTTCAATCTGGCTATCAGCTGTAAAGTAATGGAGATATATACTATACATTTCATTATGTCTTTATTTCGATTAAAATAATCATAAAAGACAATACATAAAATGAAAGATAGACATTTTTTAATAAAACAGTGCCATATAAAACAATCAAAACTGTGGGGCAAATCAGTAGTTAGTGCAGTATATATGTCAAATAAAAGTAATCAACAACAGAGAACCACTATAAATCCATATAAATACAAAGAATCCTTAATGCCACCATAGCCGATCTGGTGCCCATGTTCATGCAAATTGGTTTTAGCCATTTAAGCCTGGGGGATTTGTAAGCCGGGTACGCCAACAGAAAATGGGATATGGAATCCAGCGGAGCTGGACAAGTAGGACAATGCTCAGACCCGTTCAACCGTCATTTACAAGTAATGGCGTTGATTGGGAGAGAGCCAACCCTAAACTGGTATAGTTTCCTATCCGCCGGTCTGGAAATGATATCCCAATATGCTTCAAACACGAAATCCTGTTTTTGCATCAGATAATCCATGGATAGGGTGGGCCTAGTAGTAGAAGAAAAGTGTTTATTCTTAATCATATCCCAATAGGCGGCCTTGAGCTCCCTTTTAGCCGGAAATGGATTTTCTATGGGGTGCTCCCACAGGCCACTCATCCCCATCCCACACAGGGTGTTTTACATTCTGTAACCATTTGATCTTCCCCATACAGTCAACCCCCCTGAAATCCACAAGGGATTTCGCATATTGGGAAAGCTCAGGGGTAACCGAGAGTCGTCGCCAAAACGCTATTGGTCTATATCAGGCTAGATCCTCAATTCGGAGGCAACTCCGATCCAAAAAAAGGGGCAATAACGGTGTGGATTGCGGAAGGCTCATAATAGCTCTGACATATTTGTTCTGGACTTGTGCGAAGGAGGAGATGTTCTCGTAACCCCATAATTCCGCTCCATATAGGATTGAGGTAATAACCTTGGTGTTGTATATCTTAAGAATAGGGGCCATTGGGTTGGTGAATGAGAGCTTAGGTTCTTTAACAAGAGCTCCTGCCAGCTGAGTGTGTTTCAAAGCTAAAATATCAATGTGTGGTTTCCAGCTAAGTTTCTTACCCAAGGTAATCCCCAGGTATGCAAATGCTTTTGCCTGTTCCAGAAGGACGTTGTTCACGAGTACACTACTTTGAATAGTCTTATGATGGTGAAAGACCATAAACTTGGTCTTGTCCACATTAGCCACAAGCCCACGGTCACGGTCACGGCAAAACACCTCGAACCTAGACAATGCAGTACGCAATCCCCTTCTGCGTCTTGGATAGGATCAGGGTGTCGTCCGCAAACATGAGCAGTGGTATCCTAAGCCCTCCCCCCGCCCCCAAGCTAGGGAAATCTGTGTGGTATGTGGAATAGTATTGAACCACCCTGTTAATAAACAGGGAGAACAATGTCGGCGCCAGGACTCTTCCCTTCTTTGAAGCGCACACCCTTTAGGACTGGGATACTAGCTGTGATCTCGCCCTTTTTATATATAGAAGAAATGGGCAAAATAATCAGTTGAAAGTGTTAAGACCTTGTTTGGCAAGGATTTCCGTATTAAATCGCAATTTAAGATTATTAATATCACAGCTACTATTAGCAGGTTTAAATGCATGTGTATATTAAGACGTTTGAGCCCCACTTAAATAATTCATAAACAAGCCAGGAGAAAATATATACTTTTTTTTTTAAACTGCTTGTGGTTTTAACACAATGGTAACTACAAAAATTAACATACAGACACCTGTGAGTATACAGACCACAAGTTTGAGGCGTCTCAGTGACCAAAGAAAACACAGAATCTAGGAGAGATTGTACAGTCCTTTTTTGTGATCAGTGTGAAGACTCTCCTGGTTTCTAAAACCTACAAGTAGTGACAGAGTTGCTTTCCACTGTCCGCAGAAACCCAAATAGCAGCCTATGGTTTACTGTTCACACACTGCCCCTTTGTTGCTGCTGGCAGTCACATTACCTGGATTTAATAGATCAGACTCCCCAGGAACCTGAGATTCCGTTCCCAAACCGCCGAGCACCCTGTACACATCAGCATGTACGGCATCGACTCGCACTGCATAGATCTTCGCACTGGCGTCCAACGTGCCTGCCGCAATCTGGTAAGTAAAGAAGTTGGGAACAGAAGAGTTATGTTGGTAGTCTCCAATGCCACCATCTGTGGCAGAGGGCAGGAAGGTAAATTGCAAGCAGCGGCCATTATAGAGGAGAAGGACAGACAACGACAACTGCTCACAAAAGCCAACAATGGTAGATTCTAAGGGACAGAGACGAAAATAGGTGTAGCAGTACATCTGAAAGGAAAAAGAAAGCGAAAAGGTCTGAATTCGGAAAGGGGGCATAAGATAGAGGAAAAGCCAGGAGGGCAACCTGTAAAAGTTTGCAATGTTTGTGGTGCATGTAACAGTTATGTACACTTATTATAAATTCTGACAATTTATGGGATCGGCTGTTGTGAAAATACACCCTTTCCCAAATGCCATAGTGTAAAACAAACAAAATGTTCAGCACTGAAGTAACTCACCTTAAAATTAGTGAGTTCAGAGTCTTTCTGTTTCAGGATATCAGCCATATAGTCGATCAAGTGGAGTCCGAAAGCATTCTTTGTGGTGATTTTCTGCAAAGACATTTATTACCATTAAATGAGAGCCCCCAATGACCACCATGGAGAGCTAGGAGCGATTTTCAAATTGGCTCAGAGGTCAGATTCTATTGCGAAGATAAGGACTACCATACAGAGACAGAAATGTGACAAACTAAGACACACTTGCACATCACAAATACCCAGCCAATAAACTAAATAAGATGAAACCCTAAACTAAATACTCATCACAGCAGTGTACTCAACCTTCCCAGAAGAACCCACATCACACCACATCAAGATCTACACTGGCTCGGATTCAGAACATATGCCAGTTCACAATGCTGGCCCACATCTACAGGGCACAACGAAGGACCAGCATACATCAAACACCTGACCCTCCACCAACAGACCAGACACCTTGGATCAGCTTCTCTCTCCCTTGCAAACACCCCCACTGATCAGTTGAGGCAACAGCAGAGGACACTTCTCACACCTGGCAGCCAAGGCTTTCAACAAACTCCCCCTGCACCTCTGAACCACACCGTTGCTCCAGTGATTCAGAAGAGAATTAAAGACCTGTATGTTTGAAGGATCAAACCTCCAAGCAGCAGCAGCAAACCGCTTCAGCGCCTTGAGACTCGCATGTGATTTGCAACTCTATAAATATTTGATTGACTGAAAGAAACAAATCCGCTCACTAAAAAAAAAATAAAAGTGTGATGCATCTAGGAGAATAACTACACAAGACACTTCCGCTTTTGTTTCTGAGTATGCAAAGCAAGAATTAAATACCGGACCATGCCACTTCCATGTCAGATATGTCCAGCTTACCTGTCCCAATAATACATTTCTATCTAACTCTTCATTTTGCACTGTAATGCTGCCTTTGGATAAACACAAACATCCTACTTAACCCTTTCTGTGCCATAGACGTAATGGTTATGTCCTCGGCAGCGGTGCTGCTGTGCCAAGGACGTAACCATTACGTCCTGCCACTGGCCCAAGGGGAAAGTGCTGGCACACCTCCGTGGATCACTCACCAACATGCCCCCACTGGGGTTGGCAGCGAAAACGCTCACGGCGCGCGAACTTAATCACAGGCCGCGAGGGAGGCGCTAGAAGCCATTTGCTTCCAGCGAGTCCAGATAGAGGAAGAATTTTTGGTAAGTCCTTTCGGCGGGTGCGGGGTTGGGGGAGAGGTTGGCAGAAAAACACATGAGGAAAGAAAGTTCTTCCTTTCCGCCTTTGCCTGTTTTGGATGGATTCCTGCTCCACAATGTGAGGCCCACAATAGTGAAGCAGGAAACCATCCACTGGTCTGCCAGGGATGTTCCTTTCTGCTGTTGGGGGAGCGACCTCTTAGGCATGGGTCACTCCCTTGGGGGCATGAGTAGCCGTGTTTTGCTCCGCCGCCCCCCCCCCCCCCTCCCCGGGGCCTGTTGGGGGGGAGGGGCCGGGATGTGGGGAGTAGGGAGTGAAAAACCCGCTAGAAGCCAGAGATTACTTGTAAATTGGGCAAGGGCCGCTCCCAATTTTGTGCATTTTGGGAGTGTCCACTTGGGTAAGGGTCACTCCCCAGTGGGCAATATGCTTTTTCCATGTTTTGGCCCCCCTGGGGCTAGATTGACTATTTTCGGCCAATCTAGTCCCCTGCAGGGGGGAGAGAGAAGAGTAGGGGGTTGAAAACCCACTAGAAGCCTGAGATTACTTGTTACTTCGGCAAGGGCTGCTCCCCTTTTGCGATGAATGAGGTGCCCATGTCTCCCCCCTTGAGGGCAGATCGGCTTTATATTTTTAGGCCCATCTGCCCACAAAGGGCAGAATCCACTAGACCACCAGGGATTTTTTTTTATTTTATTTTTTTTAATATAGTGAAAAGTGTTTTGGGGAGTGGCCCCTTAGGCAAGGGACATCCCCTTTTGGGGGTGAATGTTTTGGCCATTTGCCTGTTTCTGCCCACACTGGGGGCAGATAGGCCTTGTATTTTTAGGCCCCAGGGACAAAAGCCATTAGACCACCAGGGAAAGTTGGTGTGTGAAATGTAGTTTGGCTGATGGTCTGCGTGTTGTGCAATCATAACGTCTTTTTTCTCCTTTTCATTTTAGTGCAAGGCTTTTGTTTTACTTTGGTGTAACTTGTACTTGCGGTTTCTGCACTGGTAGAGCGGCAGTTTGTGTAGTTGCAAGTGTTTGGTAAGTAAAAGTTTTTTTTTTAATTGTTTATTCCAAATGAGTATCAATGACCTGCATGAACGTGTTTTTGGGAAATGTTCTAATAATAGCAGCCCATTTAGCTTCTGTTTGAATGTGTGTAACATTTTCCTTGTATTTGTGCACAGTGTGTATTGTGTTGCCTTGTGTGTAATCATCTTTTGTTCTCTTTTCTAGTGGGATATCGTTGGTGTTTGCTGTGTCCATGCACAGTAGGTGCTGATGAGTTTAGCGGTCTCCGGCAAGTCAGCGGTATTGTTTTACAGTACATAGGTCTTTGTGTGCTTTGTATTACTTTACCTTGCGACTGCTATATGCCAATAGTTTTTCTTTTTGTTTTATAAATCCGCACTTTATTACTTTAAAAAAACAAAAAAAAAAATTACACAGTGTTGGGTACTGTCGACTTGGTTGTCAAGTTACTTGTATAACTAAGGATTATGGCTACCCGCAGGATGACCACTCAGCAGGTTGTTGGTATGCTTTGAGACTTCTGACCATGATTAAGAGACTAACTGCATCTGGGGTAGGATTCTAAAAAGTGAATTTTCTGTCCCAGAGGAATCATCTGATAACAAAGCCACTCTCAGTGCGGATGAAGTGCAGCTTTTAGAGGAAGGCACTGGTGTGCCAATAGTGCAGCAAGAGGCATCTGGATTGCAGACTGAGGCAGCAAGGCTTTCCATTGGAAGTGCTGGACTCTGGGTTGACCAAAGCATGGTGCAGCCGGTGTTGCATGCCCTTCAGTGGCGTTTCAGGGTGTAGAGTAATTTGTGAACATTTTTACCAATATATTTTTTCCAGTTGTTTATGGATAATGTATTTTTGGATGAGATTGTTGAGCAGACAATTTGTATGCTGAACAGCATTTGAGAGACAACAGTGCCAGACCCAAGCCCCACTCTAGAGCTACTTGGACTCCCACAAATCTGGATGAGCTGAAGTTTTTCTTGGGTCCAACTTTTTTGATGGGCCTGATAAGGAAGCCGTCACGGTCTTCATATCGGTCTACTAAACCCTTAAACGGCTATATTTCTTGCAACCATGAGTTGTAATCAGTATTTGCCGCTTCTTTGGATGTTGCATTTTGTTGAGAATTATTTCGCGTTGCCACGAGATCACCCTGATTGTGACCGTCTTCTTTAGATTCTGCCTGCCCTCGATCCCTTGGTAGATAGATTTTCTGAGATCTATGTGCCAGGGAAAGTAAGTAAGTAAACATTTGTAGAGCGCATGGTTACCCAAAGGCATCCTAGCGCTAGAGGACACCGCTCATGAACTAGGTGCAGATTTATGGGAACAAATGTTTTTATGCGTTTCCAGTGACCAAATGATTGGTCTCGCATCGAATGTCAAGGGGGAGAAGATTCCACAACCTTGCTGCATTATATGAAAAGAGGCGACCCCCTGTACGTGCTTTCCTTATTTTAGGAACAGTCGCCATCTGTTTATTGCCTGACCGCAAAGCTCTTTCAGGGTAATAAGGGGAGATAATTGAGTGAATGATAGGCGGTCCATTACCTAGCATTGCCTTATGTGCAATGCAAAGGGCTTTGAACTGCACTCTCTGCCGAATAGGCAGCCAGTGTAGAGTGTCCAGAGCAGTCCTTGCTGACTGTCGGTTAGGTATGTTCAAAAGCAGACGAGCGGCACAGTTCTGGACAGTTTTCAGTTACCTGAAAGTAGTGCTGGGTGCTCCTAAATAATGGGCATAATCGAGCCTGGAGATTATGAGGGCCTGGACCACCGTTTTCCTGGCAGAGAAAGGAATCAGGGAGAAGAATTTTCCGTATCATCCTCAACAACCCAAAACAGCTACCTGCAACCTTCCGTGCTTGCTCCCGAAAATCCAAGTTACGATCCAGCCTGACCCCCAAACTCAGTATCTGTTCTTTGGGGGAGAGCCAAAGAAACTAGGCCACGGTAAACTTATATTAGGCAAGGGAGGTTTACCTAAAAACATCAGCTCCGTTTTGGACCCCATTGAGTTTCAGATATGAACCCTCCATTCATGCTGAAACTTTTTCAAGGCACCTGTCCAGATCAGGGCCAGTGTTGTTGAGCGAAACAACCAACTGTGTGTCATCGGCATATGTGACAATCTGAATGCCGAACGGCTCCACAACACTTGCCAGGGGGCTCATATAAGCATTAAAAAGAGTGGGGCTCAGGACGATGCCTGAGGGACCTCACATTTGAGGACATAGGATCGGAGGTACATTCTTCTTGGAACACCTGTCCTCCAGGAGGGAGTGAAGCAACTTAAGGGCCATACATGTCACTCCTACCTTTCGGAGTCTCTGAATGAGCAACTGATGGTTGACCGTATTCGAAGGTTGCACTAAGATCCAAGAGCACAATGGTGGCGCAGCCTCCGATGTCTAGAATTTTCCTGGTTTCCACAACTACTGCTAGAAGGGCAGTCTCTGTACACTGTTAAGGCCTAAACCCAGTTTGAGAAAAATGAAGACGGTTGTTGCTTTCCAGAAAAACAGAGCAAAATTCACATGCTTTTTTCTGCAATTTTGCCAATTCCTGGAAATATTGATATGGGGTGATAATTCCCTAGCACCTCTGGATCCAGATTTGGTTTCTTTAAAAGAGCTTTAATCATTGCTTGCTTCCATAAAGGGGGGACCAGTCCCGTCAAGAATATAGCATTAATCATGTCCAAGATAACAGGGGATACCGTATCAAAAACTTGATTTAAAATGGGGGGGCGGAACTACGTCCCTGGGAGAGCCTGACTTCAACTGACTAAGAATACCTTGTAAAGAGAGCTGGTCTAAAAGAGGGATTTCTGCTAAAAAGCAATCACTAATGCATCCTCCAATGTTGATTAATGGAGCATTTGATTGAACCGTAGCCTGGGGAAAAGAGGTATAAATAACTTTAATTATATTAGAGAAAAAGGTTACCAGTTCATTACAGCAGGATGGTATATCATCAAAGGACGTAGGAAGGGGAGGGGGTTTAAAAAGATTTCACTATGCAAAATGTTTCGTGGGAAGAATTGGAAGCTGAGAGGATTTGTCCTTCATAGTGAAGGGCCTGGGCACTTTTAATTTCTTCCTTGTATATTTTTATGTCCTCCCTGTACATCATTTTATTAATTGCAGAGAAGTCTTTTCTCCATTTTCTTTCAGACGATTTACAGGCTTGCTTACGTTTGCGAAGCTTGGGGGAGTACCAAGCTGTTCTATTTGTTCTTCTTTTGTCACTAATACGCTTTTTTGGGAGCACAATATCTAGGGAGGATACAAGCCATTTATCAAAGTTATCATTTGCAATGACCGGGTTAGACTCATGTGTCGGTCTGGTATCATTAAGTATTGATACCCAATGCTCTATTGGGAGGTTTGACCATGAACGAGTCAATTTAGTGGACTTTACCATCTACCTGCTGATGACTTAAGGGCCCAGGAAAAAGGAATAAGACAGTGATCTGTCCAGGGCATGGGAATGGGGCTTCCAACCTGCAGGTTAACGTAGAAAAAAATGGCATCAAGCAGGTGGCCTTTGGAATGAGTATGGCCGCTCACTTTTTGATTAAATTGAAGGGCACCCATGCGGTCGGTCAGCTCACGTGTGGCTGATAGAGAAGCCTCATCAAAGTGCATATTAAAATCTCCTACTAGGGAGAAGTTAGACAGGGGGCTGGCTAGATTAGCTGTGATCTCGGGTAGGTCCTTGCAGAATTGACCCAAGGCCCCAGGGGGACAGTAAATTAAAATCCCAGGAAAAGTGCAAATGTGGGAAAAGCCAATGGGAAAAAAACAGACTCTTGCAGTCAGGTATGGGGTTCGCTGACGTACGACAATTAAATCCAATTTTATAAACAATAGCTATGCCACCTCCTCGGTTATGCTCTCTATCAAGTCTTTGAATGGCATACCCACGGGGGAAAGCTTGAACGAGAGCTGGCTCTGCCTCAGCCTCACTCGTTAACCATGTTTCTGTTAAAAACAGAACATCCGGGCTCTCTTCCTCTAACAATAATCGAATTTCCATGGCATGCTTAGGAATCGAGCGACTGAGTAAAAACATGTTAAAAACAGGGAGCGGAGTTGTGTGCTCCTTAATAGCGGGCCAAAGGTTAAAAGAGCAGTGGGGGCATCGAGTTGCCTTACAATCAGGAGCTGGTTGGCGGTATAGGCAAACGATTCCCTCGTGCAACCGGCAGGGGTCCTGGCACCTGGGACAATTCGGGCGCGGACGGGCACAGATGGGACTGCCTTAAGCGTGGCCGCGTCATCAGCCCCTTTTCTAGTTGGGCGTGCGCCGGCATCGGTGACTAAAAAGCTGACCTCAGAAAAAATGCTTTAAAAATTCAATGGCGATCCCCGGAGATATAACAGCTCCCCGAGAGTGCAAAGGAGAATAAAGTGCAAAAAGTGCAAGCCGCAGGATAAACCCCCCCCCCCCCCCAACAGTTTAAACCAATATTAAAACAATTTTAAAACCATTCTAGGTTTTCAGTTATCAATAAAGTTCTCATCTGGACACCTCTCGTGTTCAGTAAACAGCGCCTCTCAGAAAATAAATAGGGAAAATCTACAAATTCTGATCCCAACACGTTCTCTTACCCAAAATACCCTGCAAATCTCAAAATGTGACTACAGTCACACATATTCCTTGCACAACCATGCCATATTCTTCCAGAATCAGAAACAAACAACAAATTTCCTACCACCCAGAGTTCCCCCAGGTCTCCTGATAAAAACGCTACCTCACTTGTGTGGGTGGGCCAAGTGAACATGACAGGGAAGGGCCCAAAACGTTTTGTGGAGGCATCAAAAATGATCAATCACAAAACGACTGTTGGAAAGGCGTCCGCCGGAAGGGGGTTCGAACACGTCTTGCCCACCCCTTTGACCCACCTCTCCCAAGTAAGCCGAACCAGGCGCGCACACCCTGAGCTGCACTGTGGACAGAGGGACACCACACGTATTCTTTGTAGGACGATAAGTTCTTTTATCGATGATTTCAGGGATCTTTATGACCCAAAAGGCAAATAGTACAGCAGTGGCACAACGTAACACAAATCAGTCGTGGGGAATGGGGGTAGCGGGACAGTCTTTCAAGATAGTGTCTCTGCGAAATACCCTGCGGAAGCTCACAATCCTCGAGCTGGAGGGTGTCGTGTCTCTGGGCGATCTCTTATCGAGTCGTCCTCAAGGGGAGCGCCGCGAGTCTCTCAGCAGGCACAGGTGGTCGGAGTTCAGGAGCCGCGATTCCGTCAGCAGGCTCAGATGGTTCAATGCTGGGGGCCGCGAGTCGCTCAGCAGGCCTAGGTGGTTCAGTGTTCGGGAGCCGCGACCTCGTCCGCAGGGCTCAGATGGTTCAATAGCAAGAGGCCGCGAGTCACTCAGCAGGCCCAGGTGACTTCAGCGTTCAGGAGCCGCGACAGCGTCAGCAGGCTCAGATGGTTCCAGGTCTTCCCTGTCCTTGTTCCTCCGGCACCCCTTGTTATACTCCGCTGGTTCTTTGAAGTCCGGAGTGCTCGCAGAGGGGAGACTGGGATGACGGAGGGGGTTCGGCGGGATTTCCTGCCGCTCACTTCTTTGGTCTTTTCAGGTGGGTCTGGGAGGGACCCCAGACGCTCGGTAGGGGAGGCGCCTGCTCCCCAGGGGCCTGGTGGCCGATTGAGTCCTCCCGGGGAAGGCGACCCGAGGTGTGACTGGGCTGGCGCCTCTGGGTCTGGCTCGAGGGTTCCCGCTCCCTCGGTTGGGCATGCGTGGTAGGGTGTTGAGTCTGTCAGGTCTCTGGCCGGCCCGTGGATCGGGGGTGGCTGGGGCGGCCGGAGTCGGGGATGTCGTGTCTTGAGGGTGGTTGCAGGTTGGCGGGATGATGGAGAGGGCAACGCCGTGAGGCCGGTCTCACAACGACCTTGTTTGGCAAGGGTGTCACCTGCGCTTTTGGTCCTAGGCTCGGCAGCCATGTAGGGAAACCTACTAAACCCAAATATTTTTTTTTTAAACTAGAAACCCAGGGCAGTCCAGGGAGGTGCTGCTTGCGGGGATCCCTGCACTTCAAAACCTATTGACCGTATTCATATGAAAACAAAATGTAAGATATTTGCAATGTAGAATATACTAGTACAATTGATTTTAACATTAACCTATGCTTTTCTAATTCATAAACAGACTTTCTAAATGTCCTATAAGCACATACAAACTCAAGCTCAGCACTACGTAGCACAAGATCCTTCGGCACATTCAAGAGATTGTTCACACAGATCAATATGGTTTCATTTCGTTTGCAAAAAAACTTTTAGCTGGGTATAGATCTTCTATCCAAATAACAGATTTAAGGTCTTTAATAGCAGTAAGAAATACCAGCTGAAGCGGTTTAAAAGTTCATTAAAGTGTTGCCGCCTTTCACTGCTGCCTTTCTATTTTTTTCAACACAAAAGAGCTTTAACATTTGCAATGCAGTGAAGTCCAAGTATCTAGAAGGTCGAAGAGCGACGTAGTTTCAGGGTCGAGTCTTGCCCCACGAAGAATCTAAGGAACCAAACACAGGTAAGCCCTAAAGTGCCCCAAGGAAAGAGTTCGAACAACACAGGGGTCCCTCCCAGAGGGGGCGCTAGACAGAGGGGAGGATACTCCCATGTCTTTTGTCCAGTTTTAAGCCAGAGACGGAGTTAAGAGCTCCCTAAATTGGCTCAAACTGGAGTATCCAAGGATGGCACCAAATGTACCTTTCAGAGAAGTTCAGTAGCGCTGGCAATCGCCACCACCCCAGTCCAATACACTAAGTCCTCTGTCACAGGAAGGTGATTACACCTTCCTGTGACAGGACACCTATTGTTCTACCTTCCACTGCTCAAGCTTGGCTCAGGAGAAAGAGGGCAGAATCAGGTCTGTGGTCAGCAGTAGCACTAGTTTGCTGGCAGACCCTAAAAGGCTGTTAACAGAAGTACAGGGGGATAACCCAAGGGAGCTCCCCAATACATGGGATCATACTTCCAACACTGGAATCAGTGTTGGGGTATAATCCCAACATGTTTGATACCAATATATAGTTAGACATCTCATAATGACGGAGGTCCACTATATGTATTAAAATGGTTGAAAACACTTAAAGCCTGGAGAATTTACTCCGGGGTTTGTAGGGGTTTCCAGCTCATGCAGGGGCCCCCTAACACTTATAGACAAGGGTCCTGCCTTCAGGACTGTAGAGTCTGCCATAGGGGTTACTTATAAGTTTTAAGTGCAGTGACCTCAGATATAAGAAAGCAAGCACTAACTCACAGGCTGCAATGGCAGGCCTGTAGTCAAAGTTTAAGTGGACTCGCATGGGTGGCACAATACATGCTGCAGCCCATAAGAGACCCCTGGGGTACCTACACCCTGGATATACCTTAGCATCATATTGTAGGGACTTACAAGGGTACAACAGTAGCCAATTGTGGATGTACAAAAGTACTTACCACAGTCAATTTAGAAAGAAAGCACAGTGAGTGGGGTCCCCTAATATCAGGATCCCAGTTAGACTCGGTCAAAAACACATGGACACCAAGCAAAAAATGTGGAGGACCATTAAAGCAGATCCTACTTTCCTACACCGGAAATTAATTACTAAACTACCCATGACGATTTATCACATTTCCTAAAAGCAAACTACAGTGATTTACTGACCTTGAAAATTCATATATAATTGGTGTAGGAATTTTATTATGTGGCGTTATGTTGTGTTTCTTACTTTTTTTTGGTACTTGTAAATGCTTTACACTTGTTCCTTTGATTAAGCCTCACTGATCTGTGCCACAGCGACCCAGGACGGAGATAAAGGTTTTGTTAAAAAAACCTAACTGAACCTGATAAAGGTTGTAACATGGTTACATGGTCTCACAACACCACCACATAATAATTCACTTTCCTACACTGTCTACGCCTTTGATCCTGTACTGGGCTCCTCTATCTTTTGGCAAGGTTTGTGATTTATAAATAACCCATACACATGAGAAGGAGGAAAAGCTACCATGGAGGTGATATCCAACTCTCTCTCTCTATGAAACTCTGTTTTAATGGGAACGAAGTAGGATTACTGGATATTGACGGATTAGCCTAGGTCATGTAGAAGGGTCAAACTTTGAAGGTGGTCCATGGCCAGTGCAGGGGACCCCACCTACAACAGCAGCAAGTCATCCAAGTAAAGAAATGCAGACTCTTGATCTCTTCAGTGAAACCCCCACCACCACAGCCCCCAATTTGGTGAAGACTTGCCAAGCATTTGAAGACCAAATGGTTGTAGTCCCAGCAAGTGGCTGTTTTGGGACCCCACTGTGAAGTGGGGCAAAGCTTATGTACAGGAAGGATTGGTAGATGGAAATTGGTGTCTTGGATATCCAGGGATATCTTCATATCCTCTCATTGAGTGTCAGGAGCATCTAACTCATTTTGAACTTGTTCTGCCAAATAAAGATATTGAAGAGCTTTTGATATTGGATGCCCCCGAGACCCTGTCCTTCTCGAAAACGAGAAGTAAAACACCATGCCCTTCTACTCCAAGGACACTAACTCCCTCTGCAGCCTCTATTTTCAAACAGAACATGAACTTCCTCTGAAAACATTAAGCCATGCGCCACAAAGTTCTTCCATGCTAAAGGAGGGCACTGCAGCGGATGAAAAACAAGAAAAGGAGTAGCCCTTGCTGATAAACTGGAGCTCCCAGGGAATTCTCACTGAAAGCTAGTGGTGAAGTACGACGACAGACAGATAGTCTCCGAGGAAGTAGATCTAGCTGATAAAGGAAACTGGAGCGGTTGGTGACCAGTAGAAGCTTTGAGGGGTCCAGAGCAGATGGGAAGACTGCGTTGCTGTGAGGGTTATACCCTGAAGAAGCCCAGTAAGCAATGGAATTGTTGGTGGAATGGTTTCTCTGGAGAAGCAAGGTACAACAAATGAGACATGGTGCAGTTGTACTGAAAACATTCCACAAAGGAGTCTGATTTCTCTTCAAAGTGTCTATAGCAATCAAAGGACTTGTCCGTTAGTGCCACCTGGACATCTACCAAGAGGCCTGTATAGCACACAAATGTGTGCCTCCAGAGTGCGACCATCATCATGTTGGCAGAATACAGCCGAACTTCAGAATCGGTTTGGAAGCATCCAAACTGAGGCTCAAGCATCATTACCAATTTCAACAGTGCATGGACATAATGTTCAAAAAGGTACACGACTAAACTAACCAAAGCAAAATAAATCTGGCACGTGGAGTAGTCATTTGGGCTCACGAGCCAGAGGACCAGTAGCCTTAGTACTGAGATTCAGTTTAGTTGGAGAAGCTTGAATAATCAAAATCTGTTGACAGAGGAGTAGACAGGAACTTGGAATGGGAGGCACTGCCCTAGAATGTGGTGCAACAGATCTGTGAAATCCCATGCCTAAGAAGGGTTTTATCCATTGAGACAATACAGGCTTTAATGAGGCTTGGTTAAATGGAAAGAGCAGTTCCTGAGTAGTTGAAGATGGCTAAAGGATTTCCATCGGATGTTAGGTTTTACCAAGGGCCCTTCTAGAGCATTTGCTGGTTTCCCTACCACAGACATAAAAGAATAGACTCCCTCAGAGCGAAGGACTGAAGGGTAAGGAATGTCACTTGTTGCACTTCCATTTTGGACGTCAAGAATAAAGCCATCATCCACGTGATAAGGCAGAAGGCGCTATCCACCTGTGAATCATTTTTTTTTTTTTTTTTTTTATAAAGAGTTTTCTATAGTGCGGACCAGAAGGGTATCAGAGCGCTTTAAACTGAGGACACAATACGAATAAGGCAATTTGCAAAAAAGAACAGCATACATAAGATCAATTTAGTTACAAAGTTCGTAAGGTTGCAGGCATGGGAGTATTTCTAAGCAACTGGTCGAGAGCAGCCAAGGTGTCTTTCGAGGGATAGCAGGGGCAAGTTCAGGGTGTACATCTGTAATGGTCCATGTGATAGTTTACGCGAGGAATTTGCACATAGGAAATTATTTTGCTTCTTTTTTTAAACAGAAGAGTAGAGGAAATGTTTCTGATGTAGGGAGGAAGCGAGTTCCATATTCTTGGTGCTGCTCCACAGAATGCTCTGTCAGAAGTTTTTTTCTTTCTAAAGCGAGAGGGTTTCAGGAGTAAATTATCTGCACTCCTTGAATGTCTGATTCCTCCAGATAAGGTCAGTTTTTGGGATAGGTACTGGGGAGTATTGTGGTTAAGCGCTTTGTGAGTGATGCATGCCATTTTTAGGTGGATTCGAGCTTCAAAAAGGAAGCCTGTTGAGCGCTTTCAGGTGTGGCGATATGTGGTCAAATTTCCTGGATCCTGTTAGGAGTCTTGCTGCGGCGTTGAGACAGGCTTTTAATGGGGCGGTTGAGATTTTGTGAAGTCCCGCGAGGGTGGTGCATCCGTACTCCAGCCTTGAGATGACTAAGGATTGAACTGCAGTTTTGAGGTCCTGGTTGTCGATGTACGTTTTCATTTTCCTGAGATAGCTGAGGTGAAAGCGTGCGTTTTTAGCCAACAGGTTCATGTGTGTTTGCATGTTAATGTTCTTATCTAGAGTAATTCCAAGTGATTTGGTGGAGTCCACCAGAGTGGACATGCAGTTAAGTGCAGTGATCAACTTGGACCATTCCTTTGTCTCCTGGGATTTATTAGGGGGGGGGGGGGGGGGGGGGGGGGGGAGGGGGGGGGGAGATTAGAAGAAATTCAGTTTTTTGTGAGTTTAGCTTGAGGAAGTTGCTTGTTAGCCAGTGGACGGTCTTTTTGAGTGCCATGTTCATCGATATTATGTCTTCAATGGAGGAGATCTTGATGTAAAGTTGAGTGTCGTCCGCGTACATGTGGTAGGCTATGTTTACCTGCTGTAATAGTTCGGGTAGCGGTTCGACATATAGTTTGAATAGGGTGGGGGATAGGGTAGAGCCTTGTGGTACACCCAGAGGGTTTGGTGAGGAGCGAGAAAGATTTTTGTTCACCATGAAAGATTGCATTTTGTTCACCAGAAAGGATTTGAGCCATTGAAGGACTGAGCCAGATAAAGCCATCCTATTTCTAGTCTTTTTAGAATTTTTCGAGGTTGACCGTGTCGAAGGCTGAGGAGAGGTCAAGCAGGACTAGTAGACAGGTTTTGTTGCGGTCAAGAGCAAGGAGGGCGTCGTCCACTATATGTAGAATGGCTGTTTCTGTGCTATGGCCGGGTCTGAACCAGATTGGTTGGTGTTCAGAAGGTTGAAGTCCATGATGTGTTGGTTCAGTTGAACACATTTTTCCAGGACCTTGGCTAGCATGGGAATGTTAGCTATGGGTCGGAAATAGTTGGGGTCGGAGGAGTTCACAATGGGTTTCTTTAGTATAGGGGTGACCTGGCCTGTTTTTAGGCAGTATATGCCCTGGCGCAAGCGAGGCGTTGATGATTTTGGTCCAGAGAAGGAAGAGGACTTGGTAGATGTGGGGAAGGCAAATTGAGGGGACTGGGTCATTGAAATGTTTGTTGAGTTTGGTGGTTGCAAGTGTTTTGGTGATGTCATTAGGATCGTACAGTTTGAAAGTGGACCATTGAGAGTTATTTTTTGGCAAAAGTAAATCGGGTTGGTCAGGGATTTCAGCTTGAGTGCGCTTTGGGGTGGTTGCGTTCGCTGCGGCCATGTTAAGCTCGAGTTGGAGGGAGTTTGTTTTTGCTGTGAAAAAGGAGGAAAATTCTTCACTGCTAAGCTGTGATTTTGCGGTTAAGAGAGGATTTAGCCAATTTGTTAGATTGTTGTTTTAGAATGTCAAAGAGTTTCGTTGGCCTGTTCTTGGCATTGCCTAGTTCTGATCTAAAAAGGTATTTTTTGGATTGTAGAATACTTTTGTTATAGGAGTTTCTAGCTTGCCGAAGTAGTATGAGATGGAGAGGGGAGGGATGCTGTCGCCATTTCCGTTCTGATGATCTAAGTTTAAGTCTTGCTTCATTTAGAGCTCCGTTAAACCAAGGGTTTTTATCTTTGTCTGGAATTCGTTTGAGCTTAGGTGGGGCAGCTTGGTCAAAGATCTTGGTCATCGTAGAGTTGTAGTGGTCGGTGAGGTCACCGACGTTATTCATGTTGTTGGGGGGGGGGATGAGAACTTTCTCACAGTGGGAGGCTAGGGTGTTCCAGTCGAGGTTTTTTGTGTTTCTTATCCATTGTTTAGATCCGTTTTGTAGCGGGAAGGTTTTCTTGGTAGCGGAGGAAATACTGAAGGTGATGATGTGATGGTCAGACCAGTCACAAGAGGTGATCTGGATAGATTCAATCGTGTTTTGTTTCATTGAGCCAAGTTTCCGTAAGGATGATTATGTCCGTTTTCATGTTCAGGGTGAGGTCGGCGATATCCGAGGCGTGTTTTGAGGCTGAACGGCAGCGTAGAAGGCAGGAGCTCAGATTAGAGGAATTCTTTATGGACGGCTCGTGAATTTCGTGGTTGGTGGTTACGGATTGGAGGTTGTTCAGGTTTATTCCTCCGAGTTTTGGATGGGATGTTCCGTTTGGGTTGATCGGGACTGGGAGAATAGAGCATTTTTCTTCAGTGGTAATGAGGGGAGCGGGACATTTGTTAGACAGTAAGAGGGTTTGGATTTCCTGATCCGTTGGGTAGTAAGAATCTTCTTCAAGTCTGATGGGGCTTGTTGGGTTTTCATATAGTAGTAAAAGGGTGTGGATTTCCATGTCCGTTAGATAGTTGGGGAGTTTGCAAGTGCGTAGGACTCGATTTGACAGAGGTAGGGGGACAGTTTTTATCACATTGTTGATTAGCGCAAGAGGGTGTTGAAAATTGCTAAGTTTGGAAAGAGTTTTCAGCAAGAAGGATGCTTTTGATATCTAATATAACGTTCTGAAGTGTTCTGGATGTTAGGTAGGACTGGGTAATGAGAGGGTCTTGTTCAGAAGTTAAGAGGAGGATACATGATTGGCGGACAGGGAGGGCTGGGAGTGGTATTGCTGAGGGGTTTGATGTCTGTGTGGATAGTGTGGTGGGAATGTGTGGCAGGGAACGGGGTGGTGGATAATGAGAGGGATATGTGCTGGCTGGGGGTTTTAATCTGACTCGATATAGTGGCCGTGTCGTGGTGGGTGACATCAGAAGTCTGTAGAGGATTTGGGAGGAGAGTGATGGAAGTGGGGATATGGGAGGTGGCGGAGTGTGGAGATGTGTAAGGGCGGAGATTGGACAAAATGGGAGGGGCGTTGCTGTTGGTTCTGATGAGGATTTCATTTGGGGGTGTGGGTGATAAGAGATCTAAGGGAGGTGATTGTCGCCTCTTTTGTCGGTGCTGGGTAGGGGGACTCTGATCTACAGGAGATGAGGTGGGGGGTGGAGGTAGGTCCTGTGGTGCATTGGATGGGGAGATGGTGTGGTTTTATTTTGGGTGGGAAATTATTTGTCGAATAGTTCTAGGCCCTTGTTAGCTGCTTGAATAAGAATAATGCCTTTTTTGTAGGATGTTATGTTTAGGGTGGCTCTGAGGTTTGGTGCGGGTGAAGTTGTTATCCTGATTCCGTAGGGGATATTATTATGGCTACAGATTGATAGTAGCTTAGAAAAGGCGGACTGGCATTTGGCTATTTTTCTAGTGAAGAATATAAGGTTATTGATTATAGCGCCCTGCTTGGTGTTGAAGGAGGAGTCCAGTAACAAGACTTCAGGGTTTTTTCTGAGAAGGTTGTGCTTGAAGGTCTTCGACTGGGAATCCCTTTTTAATTTTGGATTAAGATTCAGTCGCCATGTCTTAATATATTACACTGGCTAGCCGTTACGCTAGCTTCTTATGATGCTCTTCAATTAGACCACTTTCACGTTTTAAGAGGAGGGGCTTGTGAGGAGCATCATCAGCCTCCCAAGTAATAAATAACAGCAGAAGCACTGAAATGGTCGTAGAGCGGGGGGGCCATATCTGTTGGCAAGATCAACGTGGAGTTCACCCTTATGCAACTTGTTAGATGTAAGAATGCCTGCCCGTCATTTCAGCTGTCATCTTAGGGTCAGACTTCTAGAGTGCAGAGGAGAATTGAGCATACTACTTTGATACTTGAAAAACCTTAGACATCATGAAACCGTCATCTTCGGGTCAGGCATTCTTCCACTAGAGTTAGTCCAGGAGATGAGGTCGCACCCTCCAACAGGTGCTTTTTATGTGGAATTCGCTCAGTGCAGCAGCGCATGCAAATGAAAATAAAGACCCTTCTTTCATCCCCCTGCAAACAGAAGCTCTTTATCTCGGAGGTATTTCCTAGTCTTCGCGAGACCGCCATTTTGGGGTCAGGCACCATTCAGATAGAGATTAGAGAATAGTTTAGGCAGGCAGCTGGAAACGTACCTTCAAAGTGTGTCAGTTCACTGCGCGCTGCATCTACAACAGGAGCCTGAAAGGGACCGTCACTCCCTCTGAGCATCTTTGCAAAACGGATCGCTGGACCTTGCAGTGTGTATCCATGCTTAAGCAGCCACTTTAGGACAGTCTATGACCCGCAAGGACTGATAATGCCAGCGCTATTATCACATCGGGAGATGCATTCGGATAGGTCACCTCCATGTACCTGTAACCTCTGTATGGCGTGTCCAAGGTATCAGGAGTCTGAGCTGAGACCTTCCATCACTTAAGAGCATTCAAATACTTTGGAGAGAGGCTGCATCAGGGGCTGGCCCTTGAAGGAGGGACAAACATTTTCTCTAATCAGTCGAATAAGGTCAGCCAGCTTTGAGGGCTGAAAGTAAAAAGTCCACGCCTGGGTAGAGAAGGTCTTCCTTGAAGGCAATGAAAAGGATGGATTCTGCAGAGGTGCAGAGTTGGGAGCAATCGGTTCAGAGTCACAAACTCTGCAGTCACAGCTTCCCCTTGGGGAGTGGTCCACAAGTGTTGGTCTTGAAGATATGCAGAATGGCTTGCCTAAAGGTCTGGACATACAAAAGGGCCTGCGGATGGAGCAGGAAATACAGATTGATCATTCTAAAACTCGAGATCAGTTCCAAAGACGAGGAAGAGACTGGCCCCAGGAAAAAGCTGTTGAGTCTTGAAATGTTCCTGGGATTGGTAATGTTTGCTGAGAAAAGAACTTTTTCTTCCTGTGGCCCAAAAAATAAATAAAAATAAAACGCTTCCCACCAGGAGACTTACCCAGGGAAGGTAAGAGGGATTATTTTGGAGTATCCGTACCAGTTTGTGCCAATAATTTGGCCTTATGTTACAGAATGGTCTTCGGGTACGTGGACTAACCAGTTGCCTGCTGAGGAGTCCTAATAGGATCCCAGGCACTGTATGCAGATTTTATATGGCTCAAAGATCTTCTTATGACAACATATGCACGGTATGAACCAACATACCTCATAAGTAGACACTGGACTTAGTTGCTGGCAAATCTGTTCAGAAGACATTGAAGGAGAGAACCTGAACTGCAATGGTAAGGCACAGAAAGACAGTACCTGATGCAAGCACCAAACGTAAGCAAATGCTGTAATTTGCTGGAAAAGTGAAACTAAATCCTGTGTTCCAGAAATCTGTCTGGAAAACTATTGTTGGGGGGATACATTTCTCGATTCAGTCTGACACGCGAAAGATACACATAAGATGAAATCCTAAGGAAGAACAACCCATTAGAATAGCCCTTAAACATTCCTTGCCTTGCTATGAGATGCAGGACATTCTGTAAAGGGACTAAAGGTATGGTCATTATGCTGGACAATGGCAAGGATGTGAACTTTCTTCCCAGGAGGGTGGAATAAAGTACATATACTCTGCATTCATGCATTCAGTGAAATATTTTAACCCACTCCTGTTAATTAATACTCAATCAGTGAATCATAATCAAAATTCTTCATATAGATTGGCAGATCTTTTTGAAGAATATGCCACGTTAGTTTGCATGCGTTTACCACGCATGCCATTACAACGCGGTCGTTACAACGACCGCGTTATTACCTCGCATACCATTACAAAGCAAGTCTGAACAACAACTTCCTGTAAAAGGGGGTGGGGGGGCTGGATTTGGAATAGATAGTATAATTTACTATTACAACTTCAGTCTGTGCACATGTGCAACAGTAGGGAAGGTGTTGGATTTTAAATTCAACACCTTCTGCACCCTACAGCAAGTCGTTGTTCTGACTTGTGCTGTAATGGCATGCATTGTAACAACCCAGTCGTTGTAATGACCGCGTTGTAATGGCATGCATGGTTTCGCACTTGTGGTAAACGATGTTTACCCTTTTTGATTCTCTTTGCAAGAATTCCTGACATGACTAGCAACAGCGCCTGTACAATTGCAAAAGTCCAAAGAGCCAAATCTCCAATTAATTCTAAGACAGGTTCTTGCACTCCGGCATTCAGAGAGGCGGGAACATGGCGGCTGGTAGCTAGACGCTCACGGGCGCCATTATGGGGGAGGTGTTACTGGGAGAGCGGCAGCTACACAGCTACGCGGTAGCCGAAATCAGGCACAAATAATGCTTGCACTTCCGGAACTCCTTACGGGACTCCTGGCTCTCGGGACGATCCTGGAGATCGGAGGCTGATGCGTGGGTCCCCAGGGACGCGCTGGAGCGAGGCAGCTGGAAAACTTCAGCGAGCCTGGAAGGCTGGGATTAGAGCTGGCAGCAGAGACAGAACAAGTCAAGCTTGCCTGCAGTATGTCGAGGAGGCGGGGAACGAGGAGAGGGGCGTGAGCAGAGTGGCAAAACAGCAGAAGCAGGGAGAGCCGGGTAGGAGCGGGGGGCAGTATTTGCATATGGAGACAGGAGATATTAAGGAAGGTGAGGCACCCTCCAGGTATACATTGAGGACCAGGAACATGGGAGGTAAGGCAAATCTTATTTCACCGGACGCATTGCCAGAATTGCCACAAGGAGTTAAAACTATTAAGGCAAAGCGAAGGCGACAAGGAGGGAGTTCCAAACGGAGGGGATTAGGAAAGTCCCAGTTGGGAAAAATAACGAGGGGAAAGGCACAAATAAATCTGGCACTTTACCCTCTAAAGTAAAAATTACTCCCTCACTTAAATACTTTTTCCGGGTGCTTCCGAGTAAGCAGAAAAATGGCGCAGGGGGTTAAAGCCCCAGTATAAAAGAGCGCACTTCAGATATGCCTGGGAGTAGGGCTAAAGTAGCGGATACTATCAATGCGGAAGAGAGTGCAAATAGTGCTGGTGGAAATGAGAACGTCAAGGGATGGGGTCAGGGAACCAATTTAACAGTCCCCTTGAGTAACAGGTTTGCAGTGCTAGCATCACCTGAAGGCCATGAAGCTTTGCTCTCAGAAGTAAATGGGGACAGACGGAGTAGCACGGATATGGGACCATCTGAAGCAAGCAAAGATGCAGAAATCTCTCTGGCAAGCATATTATTGGACCTTAAGAACGATCTAAAGAAGCGCTTTGAGGTCTCAGAAGCAAATCAACTGAGTATACAAGCTTCATGTTCAGAGCTAACGCAGAAGCTGGATGAAGTAACCCTGCACACAAAGAAGTTGGAGGAAGAAGTAAACACCGTGAAACAGGATGTTGAGAAGAACGCATCTGAGATTTCCAAACTCAGAAGGCAAAATCAAACCTTAAGAGAAGATTTGGGGAGAGTGGAGAACCATTCCCGCAGGAATAACCTAAGGTTTCTGAATATTCCTGAAATCGAGGAAGGAGCGGATTTCAAGGCCTTTATAATCTCGCTACTGCGAAAAATAATTTTGAAACATAAGGTAGCGATTAACCTCTAGCATGAAATCCAGAGGGCGCATAGAGAGCCGTTCCGGCGCAATCTACAAAGAACTAAACCTAGGAAGATCTTGGTAAACTTCCTCTCCTATACTATTAAAGAAGAGATACTCAGCAGAGCGCTGAAAAATGGTCCCTATTTGGTAAATGGATATTCTCGGCTTGTCAGATCTGGCGTGTGTAAGGCTACAGAACAGAGGCAGTGGGTGTTAGGCAGCAAGATGGAGGAGCTCCGGAAGATGGGAGCAAAAGTCCAGCTAAGATTCCCCGCAATATTGCGTATCATGTGGAATAATCAAATGTATAATTTACTGACAGTTGAAGATGTGGAACCATTAATTGATCGGATTAGAAAGGGAGATACTGCCAAATGACTGACAGGACTACAGGATAGGTGGCTCTCTAAAGTTTGAATGTATTCGCGGAAATTCCCCTAATGGTGCGCCCATAGGCATGGTTATGCCTAAAAAGATAGGGAGGGTTCCCCAGGGTAGATGTAGGTGGGAAGGTGGTGGGGGGCACAGGGGGGGAGCAGTGGGATAAAAAAAAAAGTCCTCAGAACCTTTTATGCAGGTAAAATTCGACAACGAAGTAAAGAAGCAAGGAATAGAACATCTTGGGAGGTATTATGGCTAACATTCAGAGTAGACATTCTTACATGGAACCCAGACAGAGGAAAGGGATGGAATATTTAAAAAAAAGACCAGCACAAATTATGATTTTACAGGAGACGCACTTATTAGCAAATGAAAGTAGGGAGCTGTTTGGTGGGTGGGTGGGTTTAAAAGGTCATCGCTTCAGATCAACCACATGTTGTAAGGGAGTAGCAATCTTAGTTAGAAGTGGATGTGGGATAGAATTAAAGGCGTCGAGCACGGACAGCTCGGGCAGATGGGCCCTAGCTCGTTTAAAGTGGGCGGATAGGGATTTTTTTATGTGTGGGGTTCTACGTGTGCTGATGGACCCTGTATTGGACCGTTCAATGAGAAGGGAGAGTGCATATGTCTCCAGAATGAGGAACGCCTTGAAAAGTATGAAATGGGACCTAGATCTATTAGATGTGTGGAGATATCTGAGAGGGAGGATGAGGGGGTACACGTATCGCAGTAAAAAGCACCATCATTTTTTAAGATTAGATTATTTTTTAGTTGATAGATGCCTCGTAACGAATATCAAAAAGATCAAACACCTCCCAGCTCACATTTCAGACCATTCAGCTGTCTAATAACCTTACAAGCACTAGGACCGCAGCCTCCTAAGAAATGGACACTAAAGCATGCCTTGCTTCTAGAAGAGAGGGTGGAGACAGCTCTGAAAAAAGCAGCAACAGAGTATTTTGTCAACAATAAAGAAACTGCTCCCCCAGGAATTGTATTGGAAGCCTTAAAGGCATATATGCAGGGGATCCTAAAAAGCCTTACCTGTGCAAAAAAACGAGAAGACAGGGCAGAACTAATGAATTTGGAAAAGGAAGTTGGGATTCTAGAGGAGATTTTGCACACCACAAGCGTGGGAGAGGAAAGGGAGAAGATCGAAAGGAGGCTAGAAGAGGTCCAACTAGAATTTAAAATCAGGCTGGAACGAAAGTGCAAAGCAAGATGGCAAGCAGTGAATATGAAGGAATTAGAGTATGGTGGGAAAGCAGGAGCCTTGTTAGCTTGGAAAGCCAGAGTAGAAAGATTCAGAAATGATATAATGGAGTTGAGAAGTGATTCGGGGGTGAAGTTGGACAGCTAGGAAACTATGCAGGAACATAGTAGCGCTGTTTTCGCAGCTTTATAAAGGAAGATATCATTCCTGATTGTCGAAAGTTAAGAAACTGGCTGGAATCTCCCAGATTGGAGGGGGAAGTATCCAGAGAGAGATTAGGTATTTGGATTAGTATTGTTAATTCATTGCAGGATATTCCCCAACACAATCTAGAGAGGGTTGCCAAGGACATTGAGAAAGTACTAACTAGGTGGAAGAATCTCCCACTAACATTATATGGAAGGGGTAATCTTATAAAAATGGTGTTCTTGCCGAAGCTTACATTTCTTTTTAATTGTATACCTCTCATCTTCCCGAGGCCTGATTGATAAAATACAGGGCAAAATTGGGCAGTTTTGTTTGTGCAGACAGGGAAGAACGTATGGCTTGGAAGAAATTGCGGCGTAAATTGTCAGGAGGAGGGCTGGCACTACCAGATCTAAGGTTATATTGCATGGCATTTCAGTTTAAGAACTGTAGAGCTTTATAAGGTACACCGGGGCACAGGGTGTGGGGCGGGCTGCTAGAGGAGATGGTTAAAGAGTGGGGTGCAAAAGGGTTTCTGTATAAATTTGGGGCAAAGACATTTAAAAAAAAGTAAAACTGAAGACGCTAAAGGCAGCACTAATTCTGTGGGTCGAATAAGGAACACACTAGGAATTAGATGCTATTCAGGGGGGCACCAATCTGGGATTCCCCAGGCACGCCGGAATGTTTGCAAGATCAATCAAGTTTCCCACTTAGGAGGGCAGGAATAGAGTACTGGCGGGGGAGCTCATGATGATAAAAGAGGTGGTGCCATGAAAAATATTGTGGGTAAGGACATGGGGATCCCTCTCAAGGTTTTAAGTATCTGCAGTTACTGTCCTAGGGGGAGGCAAATGGGAATGAGAGAAGGATTTTGGAAGTTAGAAAAAAAGCTACAGAATCAAATCCCAATAAAGAAGGAAGTAAGTGACTGGTATCGAACATTGGTGTATTTTGAAGAGAAGAAAATCAAAGCACCCTATGAGATCTGGGATGGTGTGATGCAGATGTTGGAGCCAAAGAAACTGTGGCAACTTTCCTTTAAGTTGCTTTATAAAGTAGTGTTAGACCTGTCAGCCCTTTGTTAAACCATCAAACTTAAAAAGGAATAATTTTTTATGGCCAACAGGCTCTATTGGACACCATATAAATTAGCAAAGTTCGTAACAGCTGTTGCCCCAAGATATCATAGATGTGGTGTGCTGTCGACAGACACATGTTTTTTGAATGCCCTTGTTAAAGGACTACTGGTCTACAGTGGAAAAGGCTATAAATGAAATTCTCTGCGCCAACATAAAAATAAGCCTATCATTGATAATGTTGGGAGGAGAAGATAAGCCCCTTACTAGGGATCAGCAGGCCCTGCTCTTATCTGTTTCTCCTTGCTAGGCGAGAAATTTGTAAAAAATGGATAGAAGCTGTACCACCCCTTGGGATGGACTGATTTCAGGCAGCAAAAAACACCTGTAAAAAGGGTACAGGATTAGAGACTAATACACATTCTAAGATCTGGGAAGCTTTTCTGATTTGGAATGGCACAATAAGAACCTAATTGTATTAGTCCTATGATTACACCTGCGTGAAACTTGCAACCAGGTTACTGGATAGGCTTGTGCTCAGGACTATTGAGCTATCGCAAAAAGCCTGGGAAGGTACAGAATGGCTGGCAGGCTGCAATTTGCATACAATGGTGGTATGAGGACAACAACAACAACAAAAAGATAGCTTCTTGCACTTGTCGGTGGACAAACACATACACACACATACTCCAAAGAACATCAAATCTGCTGCTTCACAATCAAGAAACAAACATGTAGCTGTGTAGCAGGAGAATTAACAGATTCCAAAAGATCAGTCCTAGAAGAGTAGAAAACAGCAGTCACTTAGCCAAGATGATTCCTTCAGTGCAGCCTGGACAGATCCCCTCACTGTAAATAAGAGACTGGAGAGGAGAGGAGAGAAAGATTATGTACGACTCACATTCTCCGTTGACAGCTTAATGCAGGTCGAGTAATGATCTGTGATTTGTGTATTGTTCAACTTTGGGATGAGAGTTGGAGTTTCAGCTTGCCTGAAATAGAAAAATATAATTAATTACATTAAAGTGGTAAAATGATACTTGTGCATTGGTTATAAATATCACGCAATAGTTTGAGCAAGACATTTGGTCATAAGAAATGTCACAAGAACAGTCATGTGATAGTGTTTGCCCTGGAGGAAATTAGTCTTTCACTCAACTGAATTATACTTTCAATAGTATTTTATGCATTCTAAATCCAATATTGCAACAGATGTTTTAACCAGGTTTTCTGTATAAGAGGGAAACTACATTGAAAATATCTATGTAAAAAAGAAGCAGAGCGCTCTGGGTAGTTCCCAAGTTTAGGTGGAGAGCAACTCCTTTATGGAGCACCTTACAACACCATAATGAAAGCAAAACACTTGTCTGGGGTTGCTTTTATTCATTCCGGGTTGGCTTGGATGATTTATTTTAGCAACCCAAAGATGTTATACTGTGCCTGGAGTGGTAAAAGGCTTTTTTTTATTTTACAGCTTGGAGTGGATGGCACAGTGATAATCCTAAGCTTAAAGACTTGGCTACAGAAATGGCAAAAAGACATTGTCCCTTTCTAGCTCAGCATGCATGGAACAAGCATCGGCAAAGCCAATAGGCTTCGCCTATGTGAGAGCTATTGGTTTGGTTGTACAGTATGTTTAACGTTTTATTCTAAATTGCCATGAGGCAGCCATTATTCTTTTGTTATTTATTAATTGTGTGAGGGATAGTTAGAGCTTTGAAATTAAATATGAAATGGAAAGTAAGTAGCAACACTAACTAGGGCTGTCTTAAAAAAAGTATTCCGATATAGTGAGCACAACTTTATTATGGGGGTTCGGAGGGTACTTAATATAGAAAATAGGATGGGTAGTGGTAGATAATCAGTAAGGTGGATAATGGGTAGTGTGATATTAAGCATCATATTTGGTAGGAAGGGTTGTTTAATTTATGAAATAATTAAAATGAATGGAAAAGATTGCTATTATTGTGCAAATTAATAAATAGGCAAGCAGGTCCTCAAATTTGATAACATGTGCTTGAGCTAAGAATGAATGCTATTTGTTTCTAAAAGCACAGCAAAAGTGTGTCCTTGAAGATCATTCTTGGCATAGAAAAGTTGAAAATAAAACTTATGTTACGGGAAAGTGTTCAGTCACAAATATTGTTTGAAGGTTAACTTAAATGAAAGGCAGCATTGTTTGAGGTGGAATAAAAGTAAATTTAAAGCTGAATGTGAATGTTGCCCTCTTGGTCGTTTTTTGGACACCCATAAGCTAAAATAAGTTGAAGGTAACATTTTCCTGAATACCTTGCACACATCATGTTTTTTTGCTGGCACAACCATTGTTTAAAGCTGTCCAACAAATTAATTAAAAAGGTAGCATTGTTCAAGGGGAATAAGGTTCTAGGTTGTTGTTGAGGTGTAGTCACGAATATTCTTTTAAGTTGTCTAACATAACAAACGAAAAACATCATTTTATGAGGTGAAATAAAGATAAACAATTACTCACATGCAAGGTCCGTTTGGTTTGATATAAGATGAGCCTCCCATACTGCTTTCACTTGCAATGTTAAGGGTGGGGGACTGGATTAATTTTTTTTTTACATGTCCACAATAACTAATTTTCACAATAATCACAAGGACTTGTGGCATATCTGGGACCTGAATGGGGGTTCCCAGCTTCAAAGGTCACAACTCTGCACATAAAACACATACCAATGCAAGTCTCCTTATCTCCAGATCAGTGGCCATTAAAGCTGTGGAACCGGTAAAAGTCCAGCATCAGCATTAGAAGCACATTTTCTTATTTCACAGGAAATGTAATGCAACAGAGTGCATGTGTATAACAGATAAGTAGCCCCCCCTCCACAGTTACATGTTAAACACCTGAACTCGTACAAATGAAAAGTGTTTTAAAAAAGAAAGAAAAAAAAAGGCACAGTAAGGACGTGGCCGAGATGCAGTTTCAAACAGTGGTGAAAGGTAAATAAACAAGCAGACAATCATCAAGAGGGTGGGAGGTATGCAGACAGAGATAGCTACAAAAGATGCACTCTGTATAGTGGCTCAACAAAAAGACAAAATTGCTGTCTAAAGTGCGAGCAGTGGAAGGACACAAGTACTTGGGCCATGCTCTAAGGGAGGGTCCCATGCAAGAAGAGTGAAGTGCCAAACAGCAGGAAGCTAGCAAAATAGATTGGCTTTGAAGCCCACCAATTGTAAGTAATGGGATGGCCCCAACTCCACTAACAGTAAACAAAATGTCTCGAAGACAGCAAGTGCTCTAAGTGAGACTTAAAAACAGGCATTTGAGGTGAGCAGATTCAGAGACCGAAACGCGTTGATCGTTTCGCCTATAGCCATGCAAATGAAGATGTAAAGAAAAGAAAAATTGCATAAACTACGGGAGTGCGACCCGTTTGTCCCTCTGTATAGAAGGATTGTGTTGAAATATATATATATTATATTAATTTCTTTCGCGCAAACCTACTCAGTTTGAGAGTCGCAATGCTATGCTGATTGAGATGCTTGAACTCTGCCTCCTTAACAACAACTTTATGTTTAACAGTTTGCTATACCGGCAACTGAGGGGCGTAGCAATGGGGGCTAGCTTTTCCCCAAGCTACGCCTGCCTCCACATGGGTTACTGGGAGGAGACTATCCTTCGCAAGGATCATGCACAGTGCCTCAGAGATAATGTTGTTGTATGGCTGCGGTTTATCGATGATTTATTTGTAGTGTGGAAAGGTTCATTAGAGGAGGCACATGGGTTTATTGAGAGTATAAATGTGAACAATCTCAACCTCCAATTCACTGCCACGTGTAGCCAAACTCATGTCACATTCCTTGATACCGAGGTCTACATCTATGCGGGCAAGCTAGAAACTAGGCTACATCGTAAACCCACTGCAGGCAACACAACCCTACACACCACGAGTGCACATCCACCCCACCTCATCAATAGCATACCTTATGGGGAGATGTTACGGTTGAAGAGAATATGTAGCAATGGCAATGATCTCAGGACAGCACAAGAGCAAAGTAAACACAGATTTAGGGCGAGGGGTTACTCGGTGAACATCATTGAAAATGCCATAGTTAGATCCAATGCACTTAATCGTGATGATCTGTTAAAACCCATTAGTGGAGTTACCAGCAACATATTGTTGCCTAACAATCAAGAGGAGACCAACAAAAACTCACCCCACAATTTTAGGATCATCATGGGCTTCAGCAAACAACAAGCTGATTTGCGTAAAATCATCAACAAAAACTGGCCCATTGTACGTAGTGATCCTGTCCTAGGTCCCATGCTCCCACATCAGGTTACCATTACACATAGCCGAGCCCCCACTATGAGACAAGCATTGGTTAATACGAATCCTGAAACCATTGACAAAACGTCTTGGCTACAACTCAATAGTGTTTTTTACAAATGCAAAACTTGCAAAGCTTGCTCACACGGTGTCAATACTAAAACTTTTATGGATCCTTTCAGTAACAGACAGCTCAGGATTAATAAATTGCTGACATGTAAGACTGAATTTGCTATTTATGTCCTCACTTGTCCGTGTAACCTGAAGTACATAGGCAGCACGAAACTAGCGGTACACAAACGCATTTTGCAACATTTGCGTGCGATCACCAACCAAGACAACACCTACCCCGTGGCTCGACATTTTAGAGAAGTTCACAGTAGTGATAACAAGGGTTTAAGCTACAATGTTATAGACTGCATTGAACCTAGCAGAAGGGGTGGGGATCGCGAGTCCAATCTCCGCAAATTGGAAACACGGTACATTCTGCAACTTAACACTAAGGTTCCCGCAGGTTTAAACATGACAGAGGACTTGCATACATGTTTGGGTTGATGTTACATTTTTATACCGCTCTTCAATGGGAAACCTTTTATCTGATGTGTTCTTAGCCATTTTTTACTAATTTTAGTCATTTGTCTTAACCCCATGAAATATGTAATTTTTAGGTTATTTATTTAGTATTTTACTATTTATTACTGACAAAGTGTACTTCCTTATGTAAAATTTGCGTGATTTGCACATCCCAATCCCATTATGGATTTCGGTGTTCCTATGCCTATGACTCAACTGCGCACTCATTACCACCCATAAGCTTTCCACATGACCGAGGTAGCTGGATCATTCTGGCATAGCATCAGGGTCCCACCGCAGTCCTTCTGATGTGAAAGATCCCTCTGTGAAATATCTAATTCTCTCCATACGGATTCTACTTTATCCGTGATATTGCCTTTTATGCCGCCTACCAACCTATTATGTGTTCCCTAATTTGCTTACCATATCCCTGTGTTACATCTGGATGAGAACCCCATTTTTTCATGTCCATATTATTTAGGATATGCAGTATTTCTAAACATTCGAGCACAGGCACTTTAATTGTATGTTTACACTTTACCAGTATATTTTTCTTGCACTATTCACTTTACTATTCAGATTGGTCTATGGGGCAACCTGTATTAATTACATAATATATTTTATCTCAATATTATTATACTATATATTTATATATTTATATTTTTATGTATGAGATATGCGGTATTATGTCTTTACGGTCTGACTAACATTCTGTGAATCCGCTTATTGGTAACCATGTTAATCATGAGCAACTGGTTAATCCACATTTCCATGCCTCACAGTTGACGGTTGCTCCCATTCTATATCCTGCCCAGACTCTTAGGGCATTTATGCCGGCATTGTAACTCATTACTTGCTTGATTATTTATTTGCATGTCGATTAAGGATCACTTGTAAATCTGTGGTTGGATATTTCTTCTCTTTTTACCAACGATGATGTATCCTTTTCTGTGTCTATGACCTTACACCCAGGTGATTCCCCCCATGTGACCAACGATTTCACTTTAAATTTGTAACTTCACGAGCTAATAGCTGTCATGTGATCAAGGCTCCACGGAGCCGAAACGTTATGGCCGTCGCTCTGGGTAATAAATGAAACCTGCACTAATCCCAGGCTCGTATACTTACTTCCTTGGCAGTTGAAGGACTTTCAAGGCTGATGGGAGTAGTCTTTTTGATATATTATATTTATATATATATATATATATATATATATATATATATATATATATATATATATATATATTATACACACACACATATATATATATATATATTCACTGTAAAAACCATAGGTTTCACACAGGTTATAGTTAGGAATTAGCATTTAAAAAACCTTGCAAATTCACTGAAAAAACCATAGGTTTCACACATGTTATAGTTAGTTGGACATTTCACTCGTAAAAAACCATTGAAATTCCCCCGTTATAGTTAGTTCAGCTAACTATAACTCGCGCGACCGCAATCCACTGCTGATGACGTCACATATTACATCACTGATGACGTCATCCAGTGAGTGTGTGTTTCTGTAAACTTTAAATATGTATAATATATATAGGGAAAAGGCCTGTGGAAGAATGAGTGGCTGTACAAGTGTGTGAATGGATGATTTTCTAGGTGCGTAACTGACTCTATATGTGAGTCATTTGAGATGTCATGAGTGATGTCATGAGTGATGTCACTAACCATGTCCTGAGTGATGTAACATGTGACGTCATCAGCAGTGGATTGCGCTCGCGCGAGTTATAGTTAGCTGAACTAACTATAACGGGGGAATTTCAATGGTTTAACGAGTGAAATGTCCAGCTAACTATAACATGTGTGAAACCTATGGTTTTTTCAGTGAATTTGCAAGGTTTTTAAAATGCTAATTCCCAACTATAACGTGTGTAAAACCAGGGTTAAAGTGGCACCAGTTATTGCCTTGGGTGAAAACCTTTCAACATCTCCCACAGCCTAACCTTATTATTGTGCACTGTGGTGGAAATGACCTAGGCACTTTAACTGGTGTAGGTCTGGAAATGCTTATTAAGGACACCTTAGTGCAATTGATGTCGCTTTTTCCTCAATCTGCCTTTGTATATTCTAACATATGCCAAAGGCAAAAGTGGAACTGGTCCAACCAATTTTGTCCGCAGATTGACAAAGCAAGAAAGCACGTCAACAAATCTGTTTCTGCTTTCCTCAGAGACTATTGTATGGGTTCTATATACCACAACAACTTGCGTTACAACATGCAAGACATTTATAGAGGAGACGGTGTACATTTCAATGATGAAGGGAACTGAGTCTTCCTCTTGAACTTTAGACTCTGCATCGGTACTTACTTGTAGGTACCAAAAAACACTCAATGAACACAACGGCTCTTTTTAGAGCCCCCCTAATATCTTAACACTTAAATTTGTTTTTTTCTTCTTTTTTTTTTTATTTTCTACCGTACGCGTACGGTAAGCTTACCGTACGCGCACCCCGCGATTTAAAAAAAAAAAAAAAATTAAATGTATTTTTCATACTTTTATGGCCTTCTTGGACCCCCTGACAAACGCTAGGGGGTCTGCAACTCTCTTCGTTGCCCCCTTTCCACGTTCTCCTTTTTTTATCAGTGTGAGACACACAAAATGGAGGCCGACACTTCCTGATTTCGACCGATTCGAATGTTTACAGTCATGTAACCACCAATAAGAATTGACCTCGCGCATGGCAGCGTACGGTAAGCTTACCGTACGCGCTCGGAGCGCGCCTATAGATATATATATTGATTTAAATGCTATTTTCTCAGCAAATACTGAACACATTTACACCAGACCTACAAAAGGCACATCCCTGACCTGAGGACTACCTCTTTGCCAAATTTCAAGTAATTCTGTTCAGCCGTTCGGGCTGTAGCTTGGACTAAAGGTCCTATGGAAAAATGCATGGGGAAAACGCGTTTTGGGACCCCCCCTTTTTCTCAGCCCCCGCTTGACGAATCTCCCCGAGACTTTCAGGGTAGGAGCGGAGCGCCCCACCTATTTTGAAAATTTCGCCAGGATTCGTCAATCTGCGCCAAAGTTATTCAAAATAGAATGTTGCGGATTTCCTATGGAAACACGGTCCTAACTATAACTACCTACTGGCGACTGCCAGTAGGATAGATATATATATATATATATATATATATATATATATATATATTCACTGAAAAAACCATAGGTTTCACACATGTTATAGTTAGCTGGACATTTCACTCGTGAAAAACCATTGAAATTCCCCCGTTATAGTTAGTGCAGGCAACTATAACTCACGCGACCGCAATCCTCTGCTGATGCTAATACTGTATTTAGACACTTATTTGCCCATGTCTTCTTCCATTAAATTTTAGCTATACATATATTACAAATATTTTTTTTTCATAAAGACACATATGTCCTTAGCAGAGGATTGCGGTCGCGTGAGTTATAGTTGCCTGCACTAACTATAACGGGGGAATTTCAATGGTTTTTCACAAGTGAAATGTCCAGCTAACTATAACATGTGTGAAACCTATGGTTTTTTCAGTGAATTTGCAAGGTTTTTTAAATGCTAATTCCTAACTATAACGTGTGTGAAACCTATGGTTTTTTCAGTGAATTTGTATGGTTTTTTAAATGCTAAGTTACTTTACGCCGTTCGTGGCGTGCGCGCCCACTTCACGCAGTTCGTTCCGTGCGCGAACTGTGCGCTTTGCGCACCGTGCGCGGAAAGTGAGGACGCGGTGCGCTTCGCGCACCACGCGCCCACTTTACGCAGTTAGTGCCGTGCACGCACGGTGGGCACGCGGTGCGCTACGCGCACCGCGTGCCCACGTTACGCTCGATGGGCCATGTACACACGATGCGCTTCGCGCACCGTCCGCACACGGAGGACATATTATGCGCTTCGTTGTGAAAGGTTATCTATTAAATGTTCATTTAAGTAAATATGCCATGTACAAAATGCGCACTACGGGCACCTTTTGCACACGGGGTGGGGAAAATGTGGATATTTTTTTATTTATTTTTGACCGTACGCGTACGGTAAGCGCAATCGGCGTTTTTTCAAAAAAAAAAAATTTGAATTTTTGGCCTTGGGGGTTCTTTTGGGACACCCTAACCATGGCTAGGTGGTTAGGAGCTGTCTAGCCTGCCCCTTTTCATGTTATCCAACTTTGTTTTTCCTCCCCCCCTCAGAGTGCGAGAGAGAAAATGGCGGCCGACACTTCCTGGTCTCGACCGATTCGAATGTTTACTAAGATCTAACAGCCAATCAGAATCGCGCTCGCGCACGGCACCGTACGCGTACGGTAAGCTTACCGTAAGCGCACGGTAAGCGCACGGAGCGCGCTTACAGATATATATATATATTGATTTAAATGCTATTTTCTCAGGACCTACTGAACAGATTTACACCAGACCTACAAAAGGCACTTCCTTGACCTGTAGACTACCTCTCTGCCAAATTTCAAGTAACTCTGTTCAGCCGTTCGGGCTGTAGCTGTGTCAAAAGGTCCTATGGAAAAATGCATGGGGAAAACGCGTTTTGGGACCCCCCTTTTTTCTCAGCCCCCGCTTGACGAATTACCCCGAGACTTTCAGGGTAGGAGCGGAGCGTAGCGCCCCATTAGTTTTGAAAACTTCGCGAGGATTCATCGACCGGCGCAAAGTTATTCCAAATAGAATGTTGCGGATTTCCAATGGAAACAGGGTCCTAACTATAACTATCTACTGGCGACTGCCAGTAGATAATATATATATAATATAGGCACAGAGCATTCGTCAATTTCTCCAAGAAAAGAATGCACAAACTCCTCTTCGTCGGTAAGAACTTCTTTATTTTCAAAGTATTAGAATCTCCCTTTATGTGTCATGACGCGTTTCGGCCGAAGAAAGAAAAAAAGAAATAAAGAAAAAAAGAAATAAAGAAAAAAAGAAATAAAGAAAAAAAGAAATAAAGAAAAAAAGAAATAAAGAAAAAAAGAAATAAAGAAAGAAAAAAGAAATAAAGAAAAAAATAAGAAATAAATAAATAAAGGAAAAATAAATAAATAAATAAATAAATATATATATATTCCCCTAACCCAGCATGTGATATTTGTAATTCTGATGGATACATCTGCCAGTGGATTCCTCACCTTGTGAATATCCCCTGCGCCAGCAACGTTCGGAAACTTTTGTAGCAGTCCACGCCGATGGGGTCGAAGAAGACGTCACAGAGACACTGCTCCGCTCGCGACTCCGCTGACGTCACCAGCTCCATAAGAAGACCTCGTCGGCGTGATGACGTCAGTTCCCTTTTTTCCGCGCCGTCGACGCCAACGGATTTCGGGAATCGTTGCTAGTAGCTTTACTGATACTTTGTGTATTCTTCTGAATTTCATCCGTTTCTCTTCGAGAAGATGACGGCAAAGAAATCGGGTTTCAAGCCCTGTCGGGAATGTGGCAAACACATGTAGATTACAGATACACATGAAGACTGTGTTTGGTGTCTCTCATCCAACCACGATGTGGATAGTTGCTCATGCTGCCGCAAGATGAGCTCCAAAGCTCTAAAAGAAAGGGAGGCGAAGCTTTACATCGCTAGGATGAAAAAAGAAAAGAGGAAGAAGAAAGTCCAGATCGAGGTCGGCGTCCAAGTCGACTTCGGGGCATGCTTCGCGAAGCAAGAAGCATAAGAAGAAGAGGAGGCATTCTTCTCATCATCACTCCGATAAGAGTTCGGCTCCGAAGTTGAAGTCGCCGGCTCGACGCCGGAGGGAATCCGCGTTTCCTTCTCCAGTCCCGGTTCCATCTCCGGCTTCATCTCCGGCTTCATCTCCGGCCGAGGATCTTCAAGTCCCGGGTGAGCCTGCAACGCAGTTTGTTCCACCGTCGGCGTCGGTTGGCCCGAGTCCAGTGATGCCTGAGCAGTACCCTGCATTCCCTGGTCCAGGTCAGCACCCCTCGCATTACCTAAATGCCATGTACGGGGTGTTTGAGGGCCATGTATACCACTGGTGCACCTGCGGGTCCAATGGCTTTTAATTTGGGAGTGCCGCAGGTCTATCCTCAAGCTCCCTTTATGCCGTTCTTTCCGGCGACGCCGTCTTGGCATCTACCGGCACCGAGGACGTAGACGCCGCTTCCCTCTTCGCCGGCTCGACCTCGTTCGACGCCTGCTGCTCCTGTGGATCCACGTTAGACGCCGATGCCGTCGGATTCGATCACGGCGCCGCCGACACCGCTGGTGCGGATTCGATCTAGAAGAGAAGCACAGAGTGGTGGATGAAAGGAGGTTCTTGTTGGAAGAAGCTGAAGAGGGAGAGCTGGTTGAGTCTGATGAGGTGTTTGAGGAGCGTAAGGAGGCTAGTGGACTGGATTGGTCTCCTGAGTGGGAAATCACTCCACCTTCAGATGAACCCTCAAAAGGATGCAGCACCGTATCATGCGGTCATCAGGAAGGCTGCGGAGCTGCTAGACCTTCAGTTACCAACCACGGAATTCAGGTCTAATATTCTTAGTGAAGTGCTGCATTCGCCTACTGCAGTCTCGGAGCCTTTGTTGCCCTTTAATGAGGCCATTATTGACCCTGTATTGGCGGTATGGCGTAAACCTTTTTCTGCTCCCGCAGTCTCTAAGACAGTCACAAGGAGGTATAGGGCGGCTCCAGGGGATCCTGAGTTTTTAACGTCGCACCCATCACCTGAGAGCCTGGTGGTTCAGGCGGCTTGCTCGGGTAAATCCAAGGGTGCCTTCCCTCCGGTTCCAGGGGACAGAGAGGCTAAAAAGATAGACCAGTCGGCCAAAAAGGTCTTTTCATTGGCCAGCATGGCCTTAAAGTCGACGAATGCAACTTGTCTGTTGGTACGCTATATCCATGCGCTCATGGACTCGGCGAAAAAATTGGCACCAAAGTTATCTGAGGAGGATAGGGTCGGCTTCAATGAAGTTTTGACTGATGCCCAGGCGGCAGCACGCCAAGTCATTCAAAGTGGACTTGACACGGCAGACTCAGTAGCCAGAGTCATGGGGTCTTCTGTTGCCACCAGGAGGGGTGCGTGGCTAAAGTCCTCCGAGTTCTCCTCGGATGTACAGTCAACTTTGTTGGACCTGCCGTTTGATGGGTCTGGTTTGTTCGTTAAGAAGGCGGATGCTGCTCTCGAACGCTTTAAGAAGAGCAAGGCTACGGCTAGGTCGTTGGGCCTTCAATCCCAGCCAAGGGGGTCTTTTAAGAGATATAGAGGGTTCGAAAGGGCAACCTTTCATACCTACAGACAGACCCAGCAGCAGCAGCAAAGCTCTTTGTCCAAAGGATACAGAGGCAGAATCAGGGGTCGCTCACGTGGCCGTCAACTCTCCTCCTCCTCTTCCTCCTCCTCAGCCCCTCCCACCACCGCAAAGCAGCCCTAGATCCGCCATTCTGGATCATGCTGGTCCTGTGGGGGGCCGGCTTACCCATTTTCTACAAGATTGGGAATCTATAACTACAGATCTCTGGGTTCTGGATCTTGTAGAAAATGGGTACGCCCTTCCCTTTCGGGAATTCCCTCCAAATTACCCTCCTTGTCAAGAGGCTTGCTCGGAGGACCACCGTCTTCTCCTGCAGGAGGAAGTCCTGAAGTGGTTTCAAAAAGGTGCGATAGAGGTGGTTCCAGAGCAGGAGAGGGGTCAGGGATGCGACTCCCGGTATTTCCTGATTCCGAAAAAGGACGGCAGATTGCATCCAATATTGGACCTCAGAATATTGAATCTTTTTCTAAAGCAAGAGAAGTTCAAGATGCTCACCCTTGCTCGGGTTCTTCAAGCGCTGAATCAGGAGGACTGGATGGTGTCGATCGACTTGCAGGATGCGTATTTTCACATCCCCATTCTGAAGTCGCACAGGAAGTATCTCCGGTTTACGGTAGGGTCGCAACATTATCAGTTTGCAGTCCTTCCGTTTGGTCTTACTACTGCACCCAGAGTCTTCACGAAGGTGATGGCAGTGGTGGCAGCCCATCTCAGGAGGTCGGGGATCTCGGTTTTCCCCTATCTGTACGACTGGCTGATCAAAGCGGAGTCACCAGAAGGTGCTGCATCATCTGCAAGATACAACTCAGCTGTTGTACAAATTGGGTTTCTCAATAAATGTGCCCAAATCTCACCTGGTGCCCTCAGCGCAACCTGTTCATAGGTGCGGTACTGGACACTACTGTGTGTCGAGCATTCCCTCCTCCTCAAAGGATTCTCGACATACAGGAAATGATTCCTTTGTTTTACAATGGAGCGGTCGTTCCAGTTCTGAAAGTACTTCGCCTGCTCGGTCTGTTTGCTTCCTGCATTCTGTTGGTCAACCATGCACGCTGGCACATGAGGGCGCTCCAGTGGTGCCTCCGCAGGCAGTGGTATCAGCACAAAGGAGATCTCAGGGAGTCTGTGAGGATCTCCAGAGAAGCTGCAGCGGATCTGTCTTGGTGGAGCGTGGAGGGCAATCTGTCCCAAGGAAAGCCCTTCCATCTACCTCCATCGGTGGCCACAGTGATAACGGATGCATCCACTTTAGGGTGGGGTGCTCATCTGGGGGACCTGGAGATCAAGGGTCTTTGGTCTCCAGAGGAAAGGTTGCTTCACATCAACCTTCTGGAGTTACGGGCGATTCGTTTGGCACTCAAGGCCTTCCTCCCTTCCCTTCGCGGTCAGTCTGTTCAAGTCCTGACGGACAACACGACCGCGATGTGGTATGTCAACAAAAAGGGAGGGGGGGGGTCTCTTTGTCTCTGCAGAGAGGCTCTGCGCCTATGGTCCTGGGCTCAGGACCATCTGATTTGTCTGATTGCAAATCATCTGGCCGGGTTCTGAACGTACATGCAGACAGTCTCAGTCAGCAGTTCTCCGCCGACCACGAGTGGAGGTTACATCCGGAGGTGGTTCGTCACATCTTTCGGACATGGGGAGCTCCTCTGGTGGACCTGTTCGCCACTCGCGAGAACGCTCACTGCCCGTCATTCTGCAGTATCTGATGCAGGGAGCATTGGGGGACGCGGTTCAGTTGAGCTGGAGCTCTCGACTCCTTCACGCGTTTCCTCCCATACCCTTGATTACTCGGGTTCTGAGGAAGATTCGCCAAAACCGGGCCCAAGTCATATTGATCGCCCCGGACTGGCCAAGAAGGGTGTGGTACACAGATCTTCTCCACCTCTCCTTGTGCCCTCGGCTCCGTCTCCCTCTCAGGGCAGACCTCCTCTCGCAATCGGAGGGGCAGGTTCTACACCCCCACCTCCAGAGCTTACACCTGCATGCCTGGAGACTGAACGGGGCAACCTGAATTCTTTTTCTCTCCCACCTGATGTGGTAGATGTAATTTTGTCTGCCGGACGTCATTCCACCAAATCTATATATTCCTATAGGTGGTCTAAATTTGTACTTTGGTGTGGAGAAAAGTCAACTGATCCTTTAAAGGCTCGTTTATCTGACATTCTACAGTTTGCCCTTTCGCTTGCCCAGCAAGGCTTTGCTGTGGCTACTGTAAAGGGATAATTATCGGCTTTGCCGGATCAGCCGTCATTGTTCAAATCACCTATTGTGCTTAGATTTCTCAAGGGCCTCACAAACAGGTTTCCTCCTACTCCCTTTATTGTGCCTCAATGGGACTTAAACCTTGTCTTGACTTATCTTATGGGTTCTCCCTTCGAACCCTTACACAAGTGTCCCTTGAGACTGTTGTCTTTTAAGACGGTCTTTCTCATTGCAATCACCTCGGCAAGGAGGGTAAGTGAGCTTCAAGCTCTAAGTTCAAAATCACAGTTTTTGACCATTCATGCTGAAAGAATGGTATTCAGGACCAGGGCTGCATTTTTGCCTAAGGTGGTGACTCCCTTCCATCTGGGGCAATCCATTACCCTTCCTTCCTTTTATCCTCCCCCTCACCCTTCCGAGGAGAGACTTCACCGTTTGGACCCTAGGAGGGCGGTGAGCTTCTACCTGGACAGAACAAAGGACTTCAGAGTTGATGACCAGCTCTTCGTGGGCTTTGTTGGCTGCAGAAAAGGTCGAGTGGTGCACAAGCGCACCCTTTCCAGGTGGATTGTCTTGTGCATCAAGATATGCTACTCCCTGGCTGGTAAGGAACCTACAGAGGGTTTAAGGGCTCATTCCACTAGAGCCAAGTCTTCCACTTCTGCTTTGTCTAGGGGCGTTCCTGTGGAGGACATTTGTAGGGCGGCAACTTGGGCCTCCCTTCACACCTTTGCAAAACATTATTGCTTGGACACGAGATGAGGAGGGACGGACACTTTGCTCGTTCCGTCCTTCAGGACTTTCTGGTATAAAAGGGTGGACACCCTCCTCCGGGAGTGGGACTGCTGTGGGAATCTATTCACAAGGTGAGGAATCCACTGGCAGATGTATCCATCAGAAGAACAAGTTACTTACCTTCGGTATTGCATTTTCTGGTGGATACAGTATCTGCCTTTGGATTCCTCACTGACCCACCCGCCTCCCCATTGTCCACCCTTGTATACCTTTAGTATATGATGGTGTTTCTTGTACATTTATTACTGTCAGAGGCATTGTGTGGTTTCTTTTGCCTTTCTGCTTATTCTCCACACTGTGTGTGTTGCTGTGCATATTGTGTACTGTTTATGCTATGTATATATTGCGGTCAGTCCGTCCGTGTGCCTCGAAGGCACAGGAAAAAAGGGGCGGAACTGACGTCATCACGCCGACGAGGTCTTCTTATGGAGCCGGTGACATCAGCGGAGTCGCGAGCGGAGCGGTGTCTCTGTGACGTCGTCTTCGACCCCATCGGCGTGGACTGCTACAAAAGTTTCCGAGCGTTGCTGGCGCAGGGGATATTCACAAGGTGAGGAATCCACAGGCAGATACTGTATCCACCAGAAAAAGCGTTACCGAAGGTAAGTAACTTGTTCATCACCCCTACAGCAGGCTTTATCGCCCTAAGGCAGGGTGCTGAATATTTCATGGGAGGGCATACTTGCATGAGTAGATGGTCAGTCCCATTACTGCCAGTACAAGTGACCAGGGAAGCCATTTTAAAACATGTGTGGAAATTGGGCAAAACGAGTTTCCAAGCTACATGGCTTCACTTTAGATACAGATGTTTGGGGGGCGTGGCCAAGATGGCGGAGGTGTGAGAGGTGTTTTTCCAGTCTCTCCTGCCCCGCTGCCCTGGGCTGATATATATACACATACATACACACACACATGCATACACATACATAGACACCCGCCTACATATACACACAATATATATATATATATATATATATATATATATATATATATATACACACACACATACACACATAAATGTACATACATTCACCATTTAGTTTTATGTTATTAAAGTGTTTCTAAAGCATGCGAGTAGATCTCTGAAGTGGGCTACAATTATTAAGAGCCACATGTGTATACTTCTCAAAAAATTTCAGTTGGCCAGGATTCAAAGAGTAAAAGTTTCTTTACTTCTGGGTGCGAGAAGCAGAGGACACAGGGTGTGAAGAACTTGAGGTACAATGGACTGAGAAAGTTTACCTTCGAGGAGAAACAGCACACAGCCTCATGGCAAAACAAAGTCTCCTTTCCTCTGAAAAAAGCCGACAATTTGTGGAGCACATTACTTTAGCTCCCGGAGGGATAGGGTGACATGGCCTTACCTGCTGGGAGAAACTGCAGTAGCTGGAGACTCTGTGTTACCAAGAGCAAGATCGATGACGCGAGAGAGTCTTCGCCGCTTCCTCTCCTCCTCGTCATCATTGCCAGGAAAGTTGCGCAAGTCAGGGGTGCCAGATAAATTTATTGGCTGCCGGTGGGTGCCAGGAGATACAAAGACACTGTCAGGAGTAGCCTCCTGTGACCTTGCAGCTGACTGAGGAGTAGCCACCATGGTACCTGAAAGAAAAGAGAGCATCAGCAAAATAATAGAGCTGAACAAGCTGCAAGCAAATTCAACAACACGGATAGAAAAGGTAGTATATAGAATCTGGTTAAATAGAAGATCAAGGCCTGTTCAACTAGGAGCACTAAAGATCCTTCACAAGCATGAGGTTAAGGAAAGCCACTGCGTAGGGCGCAGAGTTCCTGTTGCAGTACTGCCCCCCCACACATTCTTTGACTCATATGTGATGCAACTTTAACTGAAGTGTACTGGGTGTCTGCTAACCAGGTCCCCAGTACCAGTGTTCTTTCCCTAAAACTGCACTATCGTTTCCCCAACTGGCAAAACCTTTAGCACTCTCTGTAAGTCTCTAACAAATGGTTACCTTGGTACCTAGGGCCTGAGGAACTAAAGAGGGTCCCTAAGGGAAGCAGCACTAATTGTGCCACGCTAAGGGACCCCTCACCAACCACATGCAAGGCTGCCATTGCAGGCTCTTGGTGCAGGCAAAAGTGAAAACACGACATGTCACACATCCCTGTGGGCCAGTCCCCTAACCCAGCATGTGTTATTTGTAAACCACCCCTACAGCAGGCCTGATCGCCCTAAGGCAGGGTGCTGAATATTTCATGGGAGGGCATACTTGCATGAGCAAGTAAGCCACTGTGCTAGTCAGTCCCATTACTGCTAGTACAAGTGACCAAGGAAGCCATTTTAAAACATGTGTGGACACTGGGGAAAAACGAGTTCCCAAGCTACATGATGATTTCACTTTAGATACGGATGTTTTGGGGGCGTGGTCAAGAGGGCTGCGGTGAGAGACGTGCTTTTCGGTCTCTCCTGCCCCGGTGCCCTGGGCCTCCCCGCGAAACCCCATAAAGCATTGTACTGCTACCCTAGGGGCCATCACTCAGCTGCGCGACCCAGGAATTTTCTCAGCACTCGAAACTGCCGTGCCACCCATCGATCGGCGGCGTTTGGCACCTGGAGACATGCTTGAGACTAAGGGCGTAGGGCCCAGCGAACGTCCAGCGGAGCCTCTGTAAGAAGGGGGGGGGGGGAAGGGGGGGCGGGGGAGTACTAGAGCGGTGCCGACACGAGAGACTGAGCCGAGCGGATACAGACAGCAGGCAAGGAGTGGAGGAGCTTCTGGTTCGGGAGACGTCTCCCTCGCAACGCTTTAATGCCGCAGGACCACCTCAGCCCGATAGGTTAGGTCCCCACAATGTCACCTACCCTAGTGGAGGCCCGGCGACGCCCGAGCAAGCAAGGAGTTTCACCGGTGACGCGACGTTACGGGAGTGTAGGTGTTGCTGCCCGACCATCACCAGACAAGGGGTGAAAGCTATTGGATTGGGAGGGTTCCTCCCGCAACGCTTCTGGTCCCTCCCGCAACGCTTCTGGCCATTGGGCCGGCCAACCAGATCGCATAGGCCTCCCACCATCGAGGCGGCCCGCGCATTAGCCCGGCGGCATTTGGGCTCCCAGGGGAAAGTGCCGCCACTGCTCCGTCACACAACTCCTTTCCGAGAACAGAAGCGGACGAGAGACGGAGCAGCTGACGGATCGGGAAAAATCTCTCGCACAACGCTGGAAGTCGCGGGGCCTGGCTGGACTGAGTGGCTTGGTCTCCCCCATAAACTTAGATCATCAGATTGAGGCCTAGGGGAGAAGGGCTGTATACAGGCTCTTTCAGTTATCCTTCATACTTACCTCGTGAGGCACGATCTAGAGTATTCACCTGGGTCCCAGCTCTATCATCATAAGGTCAGTTTAAGCACTTCGAGAGCAAGGAACAATTCCTATGGGGAGCGGGGGTGCACATCATATCCACTCAGGATCGATCTGTGGTTCTGGGAGGGGATCTCAATCTAGTGTTCACAACGAACTAGACCGTTCAACACAGCGACATGGAACAGCAGGAGCACATGGGCCGGGAGGGACTTAATGGTTACAGGAGCTGGACTTAAAGGGTTTATGGCGTGCCTTCTCATCCCATGGCCAGGGGGGATACACATTTTACTCTCACGCCCATAGGTCCTATGCAAGGCTTGATTATTTCTTAGGTTCCAGGGAAGTAGAGGCGGCAACCAAGTTCACTTGGCGATTCTATTGGACCTCGCTATCCCGCCTTGGGGCCAGGTTCCCTGCTGGTGACGGCTGAGACTTTGCTTCGTAGACCAGAAGTCACTTTGCAGATGGACAAGGCCATTAGACATCATCTAGAGGCTAACGATAACGCTGAGACACCCATCACTATAACTTGGGACCCCCTGAAGGCAGTGATAAGGGGAGAGTTTCTTGCTCACTCTGCAGTAGATAATTAGGTGAGGAGGGAGAAGCGCACTCAATTGCAGCAACCAGTGCGAGAACTTGAACAAATACACTATTGCACTGGTGCCGCCAGAGTCTGGAGCCATTTGGAAACTGCGAGGAAAGAGTTAGCTGGATTGGACTGGGACAATGCGGAGTACTCAATAAATTCGACTTAAGCATGCCTTTTATGTCAGGAGCAACAAAAGCGGGAGAAGGCTCGCGAACAAACTCAATGGCCAGCGCCAAGCTAACGATGTAGATGCGGTCTTATCGGACGAGGGCGCTTAGATTGAGAGTGGCGAAGCGATAGCATCGCGATTCGCAGCGTTCTATGTGAAGCTATACTCCTCACAAGACCTCTCGTCCCAGGGAACTCAGTCATGCAAGGTGCAAGGGTCACCCACCTGACTGATGACCAAGCGATGACTTAAGATGCACCCATTAGGATAGACAAAGTCATTTCCGCATAGCCTGACTGAAACCCCACATATATCCGGGTCCCGACGGATTCACTGCATCTTTCTATAAAACTTACTGCAACGCACTAGCACCATTCCTCACTCATGTGTTTAACTCCATCTCTAGCCCGTCATCACTCCCCACTTCCATGACAGAGGCATCAGTTGTGGTTACACCCAAATCAGGAAAGGACAAGAAACCATGTGGGTCCCATCAACCTATATCACTTTTAAACATTGATGCCAAGCTTTTTACTGGGATCCTAGCGGCGCGTCTAGTCCCCCAATATGCCTAGCTTAGTGGACTCGGATCAAGCTGGCTTTATGCCCAATAGACAGTGTCCAGACAAAACCAAGCGGATATTACATCTAGTGGATAAGGCTGTCCGCTCTCCACACTAATCCATGCTTTTCTCTATAGATGCAGAGAAAGCATTGGACCGCGTTCACTGGCCCTATTTCACGGCTGTCCTGAAACACCTAGGATTAGGAGAGCGGTTCCGCACTTGGGTTCTAAGTAGCTATGGCAAGCCAAATGCATCGCTTCAGGAAAATGGCAGGACCTCTCCTTGTTTCCCCATTTGATGTGGCACTAGACAGGGGTGTCCCTTGTCGCCCCTGTTTGAGCTTTATATGTAGCTGTTTGCTCAAAGAATTCGGGACAACCCAGAGATTACGAGGATCCAAGTTGGGGGCAAAGAGCACCTAATAATATACGCGGATGATGTAATTGCTTCTCCCGACAACCCCAGAGGCCCTCCCCGGGTTCTTAGCGTAAGTGGGATTGTTTGGAACTGTGTCAGGGTTTCGGATTAAACTGGCCAAATCCCAGGCACTAAGCCTCATTGTTTCCAGAGACACGCAAGATCATCTAACCCGTCTTTTCTCTATCAAATGGGCAGGAGACTCCGTCCCATATCTGGTGGTCCAATTAGCCCCGACCATAGAAGAGGTGATCTCTCCGAGTTACCATAGTCTTGTCACACGAGTGAAGTCCGACCTTTCACAATGGTAACAATACCCACTCTCATGAATGGGCCGAATAGCGGCCGTCAAGATGGTGCTTCCTATATATATTGTTTGTCTCCCAGCCACTACCTTTATGGCCCACAGCGGGGACACTTCAGACCCTCCAGAGTTTATTCCAGAGTTTTGTCTGGGCAGGCTGGCGAACTCAGATGAAACGAGACAGAAGTTGGCATCACCAACAGATGGCGGCTTAGGCATTCCATGCATTCTGCACTACTTTCAGGCTGCTCAACTCAGATATATTGTGGAGTGGACCCGCCATGAATCCGAAAAGGGATGGTTGTTCATGGACAGGGCCCTTACTAAAACAGCCATGTGGAAGATCCCCTACATAGATAGGCCTCGGTGCCCCACCAACCTCTACCTATCGGCAGTCACCTCGCCCACCCTAAGGGGTTTGGGACAGTGATGACCTGGAAAGTCTTGTCAGTGTTCCCTTCTCCACTCACCCCACTGGTGGAGAACCGAGACTTCACATCGGGGTTGGATATCGCTGCTTTTAAAGAATGGCAAAGATGGACAAAGATCGAAAGGCCACTTCTTTGACGAGGATGGTCTCATCCTATTTAACACACTACATAATGAGAACGAGATCCCAGAGACTGAGCAATTTAGATTTACGCAGATAAGACATTGGGTGATGCAACCTACAGTGAAGGAGGCTGCACAGCGACTCCTCACGAAGTTCGAGAGATGGTTCCTGACTAAACAAACAGATAGGCGCCTTGTCTCAGAACTATACACGATGCTCTCGCAAGAGCCACCTGACTTAGAAAACCCTCCACAAACGCGATGGGAGAGGAAGATGGGCCGGCACTTCACCCCTGAGGAGTGGGAAGCTCTATACTACTGAGCCAGGCACACAGCACCTAACGTGGCCAGTATGGAAACATCAGCAAAAATTGCCATATACTGGTATCTAACACAGGTACATCTCCACAGAGAGAATCCGGAGAATGGAGACAGCTGTTGGAGGCTGCAACACCCTTGGGACATTGCTTCATATACTTTGGGCATGCCCTAAACTAGTGCAGTTCTGGGCGGACTTTGAGACACAAATGAATAGACCTTACTGGACAATTTGTTAGCACTGGCATCCTAGGGAAGGGTAAGGGTGGGAGGTATTTCTAGCTCTAGTTCGTCATTGCTCGTTTTGTTTCTCTTAGTCCTTCTCTATAAAAGATGTTGTGCTGACCAGGGCTAAATGTTGACGCTGCTGTGATGCTTGCCCTTAGTTCTAACAGCAACAATAAAACAAATGTAAACATAGATGGTATCAAACATCTCATATTGATGAACCCAAACTGATTCCAGTGTGATTTACCAATACATATGCTCCCAGTTTTCCACCAGAAAATCTACCATCCTCTGGCGTGCTCCCTGGCTTGTTTCAGCCAGCCTGCGACCCAAGACACTGTTCTACCCTCCTAGGGTGAGAGCCTTTGCTCTCAGGAGACCGAGAACAAAAGCCTGTCCAGGAAGAGGGTGCAACCTCCCCTCCCACAGGATGACCTGCTGATTAGCCTTCCTAAGCCATTAAGCTTCAAAGAGCTGTCGCCTTTGAAATGCGAAACTGGCACCCCCTCTCAGGAGAGGAAGCCAACCCCCTTGTCCAGAGCCCCTTTGGCACCTGAACAGTCGGGGAAATTAGGTAGGCATGCCACCCCCAGGCTAGTACCATCCCTAGGGTGGGCTAAACTGAGGTGGACATGATTCTTCAGAAGTACCAATCTTTATGATGGCATACTTGTACATTCTGGGACTGGGTTATGCCAACTTCTAACAGGAGCTCATTCAGTTACTTAAGATTTCACAGACAAACTGGCAAATCATTACAAGGACAAAGCAGACACGTTGGACTCATACTTAAATAGAGACAAAGTATCAGTACTAACCCTTTTACAAAACAATAATTCAAGGATACTGTAACCAGCCTCTCATTCCAACACATTTCACACAATGAATTTATGGACCTGGTCTAAGCAAGCAGGCCTGCCAGCAGCCCTCCTGATCAGTGTCCATCGCAAACCTTCAAGACAATTCTTCTAACAACCTCTGCTGCCTTTCTAGTAAGGAGAATCATTAACAACCCCTCAACTACCAGAATATTTCCAGAATAACTAAAAAAGTCATACATACATACGCCCATTACTGAAGAAACCAAACTTGAACCTACTGAACCCTAACAACTACAGACAGATTACAAATGGACCTTTCCTGGGCAAACTGATAGAAAGAGCATCATTCACTGGGATGTCACAATTCATTCAAGAGAATGCCATAATTTCAGACTTTCAAACAGGATTCCGTCCAGGAAGAGGCACAGAATCTGCCCTCCTTGCCATCTGGGATGACCTGAAGAACAATGTTGACCGGAACAGGGTTCTTGCTCTACTTTTCTTGGACCTCCCGAAACAAAGACTCTACGAAGCCGGCAGAGGGGACTGCTCTAGACTGGACCTCATCTACCTTTGCAACAGAACTAATGTCATCCGTACCCCACCTTTCTCGTCCAAACCGTACTACACAAAAGCAGTGTCCCTCAAGGCTCTATTATCTCGCCCATGCTTTACATCATCTACTTGAAGTCATAACCGGCACTGATCACTCAATTTCATCTCACATGCTATTACTATGCAGATTAAACGCAAATACTCCTTCAACTGGAATACCCCAAACACATTGGAAACTTGCCAATTTTCAGTTGTTTCAGAACCATGGATCAATGGATGAACTGGAGCCATCTCAAATTGAAGGCTTCCAAAATGGAAATACTCGCATGTTGAAATTGGAAAGACTATGACCTGCTTGCCGCGTGGCATGAAGATCTGGGAACACCGCCTAAAGTATCGAAATAAGTAAGAAACCTCAGAAGGACTGTGGACTCCAAGCTATCGATGAATGCCCAAGTGGACAAACTAGCAAGATCAAGCTTTGTTACTATAAAAACTGTGCGACAAATCTTCCACCATTTGAGATTTCCATACAAGGTCCAGGCTACAATCTCCCTTGTTCTGTCCAAACTCGATTATGCCAATAGCTTCTACCACGGATCACCTTTAACAACCACGAAAAGACTACAACAGATTCAGAAATCTGCTGCCAGACTACTCAAATATAAAACCGCAAGACCGCATTTCCCCTGCCTTGAAAGCCCTGCATTGATTACCGGTTACCAGAAGATCCACGTTCAAGCTACTTTGTATCACCCACAAAGCGATACATGGAAGAGAACCGCTCGGAATAAAATAACCAAACACATTCAACACAGGAACCTCTAGTCTAGAGTGCTGCATCGCCTCAAAATCCCAAGATACAAAAATAAAAAATGGGTGGCTCATCATTCTCTGTTCAAGCAGTAAACTATGGAACTCTTTAGCCCCTCCCCCCCCCCAAACATAAGATTCACCGACAACCACCTTATCTTCAGAAGACTACTCAAGAATTGGTTCTTCCAAACATAACCACCATACGCAAACAAATATACAGCATATCTCTGTTTATAAGCATTTATTTGTACTATAGAAGTGTACCCATGTGTATTGCTTTGTATAAACGTGCAGAATTATTTTTAAAAACGTATATATTCATTAGTTCTCCTTAACAAATGTACATATTACTGATAGTTACAGTATTCCGTTTTTAAAATATATAAAAGTGCATAAATAAGTAAAGCTTTTATAATATTTATCTACAATTGCTTCACTATTGATTTACAAAAAAAAATACATAAAAATACAATTTAAAGTACAACAATTGAAAGATGGTTTATTTAATGCATCGCTAATCTACATATACTACCTTCCTTTATGCATCTATATACATTCCATGTACTTATAGATCTATATATTTATTACTTTTCTTCTAATTCAGCATATCCAATGCACTACCCAATTTTCCATCCTATACCGCTCAATATATCCTCTACCTCAACTCTAACTCATCTCAAACCTCTTTCCACTAGTCTTTCCAATGCACTAACCTATTCTCACCCTATATCTCCATAAATATATATCCTCTACCTGCACTCTCATTCATACCAAACCCCATACCACTACTATAATCCCCAAAATATCCCTCTCTAGACACCTCCCTACTAAACTCCTCCTTGCATCATCTCATATCTCTTACTATTCCAATCCCCCAAACAAGCCTTTCTAAACCCTTCACCGACTCTTCCCCCTCCACCTCCCTTTTACTCATACCAATCCTCCTCCTACTGCTAGGGGCTCCAAAACAAACAAAAAAAGAACATATTTTCTAAATCCTTCCTTCTATCCATCCACTAGCCTTCTCAATCCCAAAAACTGACTAACATATCCATCACTTTCATATTTCACTATACAAATTCACCACTAATCCTTTATGGGTTCCAGAGTAGAGTGCTACTAGCCAAAAAAAGAGCTTTGACGCCTTGCCAGGAGTAGTAAATGTCATATAAATGAAATTACAATACAATAGAATATAGGGGGCATAGTGGCCCAAGGGTCAGTAGCCCATTGGCTAATTCCCCAAACAGTATTTAGGGGAGCCCCTGGCACCAGAAGAGTAGATCCCAATGATCTAAGAAGAGAGGACACTGAAGAGCTGCAAAAGCAGAGAGGGGAGAAGCAGCAGCTGACCTGGTACCAGCCCTGCCGGCCTGTCTGCATCTCTCGTCAAAAACTGTGCCAAAGTCGACTCGTCGTACAGCCGTTGACCTAAGAAATTTGAGAGGACTTCCTACCTTTGATAAAGTACCAAGACCTTCCGTGGGAGAGAAGACCTGTTCCCTGCATCTTGCAGAAACTCCAAAAGAATGACTGAGGCATCCGGAAGAGCCAAAGCCTGACACTGCAGCTGTCACTCCAAGCCAAACGGGGCCAACAGTGCTAACAAGATCTGTTGGCCCTTCAGAGTCCATCGTGGTTTCACTCATCATGAACCCTCAGTCGTCGCCTGCAGCCTTTGCACGCAGGTCCCCTCCACCTCAAATGCTACGGTAAGGAAAATCCGACGCCTAGGGAAATCTCGGTACCCATCACATCTGGGCCGTGGATAAGAGGAACAAAGGTGTCCCCCCACTACCTGTGTATCAGGACGCCGGAGCCTCCCTGTTGGTTCAGCCCGACTGGCCTCCAAGCCAGAGTCTGCAGCCTCTTTTCAAAGAGACCAATCTCCACACAATAACACTGGGCTCCTGACACCATTTGGCGCCCTGCACTCGGCCTCCCTCGTGCCACTGGAGGTGTACTGTTGGTGCTGCCTTAGACCTTGCCCACCACACACCTTAACTCCAGGAGATCAGTCCCTTAAGTCACTGCACTATACCCATTTGCAAAACTTGTTCTTCCTTCAATAGGATATGTTGGAAGAGTCCTTGTATACACAATACCAAAGCAAGTTATATAACGCACAGAGTCCAGTGGATCCCCAAAGGTTTACAGTGGTAAAAGTAGATATTACCTTACTTTCTATTTGTGGTAGCGTGGACGAGCAGTAAGGCTTTCTCAGAGGGTAGCGTTAAGCATTTATTGTGCACAATCAGGCAAGAAATGATGTCACACCCTCAAAGACTGTTCTCAGACCAATTGTTTGTATCAAAAATATCTGTATGTTGTATTTTCATTTATTGAACCAAGAAGGACTTGGTACAGGTAAATATTATTGTACTTTTCAAGACCGATTGTTAAAAAGCAAGTTGGACGAAGAACAACTTTTCTAAAAGGTTTGTAACAATGTGAAAATACACTTGCAATTACTTTTGGATTACTTTTTCTACTCAGTGTGATATGGCTAGATATCACACTGGGACACTTACTGGATAAAAGGTAAGTCAGTCCGTTTTTGTCAAAACACGGATTCTTAAGTTCTCAAACAATTTTCATCTCCACACTTACATCTTCTTTTACAGAAAAGCAGTCAATGCAGTCCTATAAAGGAAAATCAGGATATTGGTTTAAAAAGTGAGTAATCCGTCGTGGGAGTTGGGTTTCTGGGATTAGACCCAGGCTTTCCCCAGGGTCAAGGATGCACTCCAAGAACACCCTCAGCGGCACTAGGGTGGCCGGGTTCAGAGTGCTGAGGCGCAATGTTATCCAATGGGGGATATATGGCCTCCAGTTGGTGGTTGCTCACAGAGCAAGGTTCCTAGGGTTTAGCGTCGGGCAAAGGGGGATCCAAGATAGCACACACGGTGCACCCACAGCAGCCCAGGGGAGCTGGATGCAGGATCGACATCAGGAGCCTTGTCTGTTTCACTGGGAAACCTCCGGTCAGAACAAACACTGCAGACTCTGGTACGAAGATCTTCTGGAGGAGACCACCAGTTGGAGAGGTAAGTTGGGATGTGGAGGGATACTAGTACACCATTGGTTGGGCCACCCAAGGCCGTGGGGCATCGGGTGCAGGGGTGTCTTATGCGTCGGGTTTTTCTTACCGGCTCCGGTTTGGGTGGGGGGGGGTGGAGGGGGGGGGGGAAGTCCTCCAAATAGAGACTGCAGGCGCAGTCTGGAGATTCGAGGTAGGGCAGGATCACCAGATCCCAGGTCAGGATTGCCGGGGAGACTACCTCGTGGTGTTGGGCCCCACAAACTCTGGTGTTGGGTGCAGACTCGCGTATTTGGCCGGAGCCAGAGTCTGCTGGTGAGCAAATCCGGTGCTCACATGAGAAAGTCTTTTTAGGGAAGGCAGGGCAAGTCGAAGTGGAGACAGGCGGTAGGGCTGTGGCCAAGTCAGTTGGTGTCCTCCTCTTCCTTTAGCAAGGCTCTTCGTCCTTTTTCTTCTTCTTGTCTGAGGAGGCAAAATGCTAAATTTAGGGCAGTTTCAGGTAGGTACAGGTTGGGACCAATAGGTCCTTTCCTTCGGGTGGGTACACACCCTATTATACCACCCTCCAGTGGGAAGGGGACATAAGCCTCACTCTGGTTGGCTGGGTCCCCCATCTTCAAGATGGCGGGGACAGAGTTATGCTTCGCCTCGCCTCCCACACCGGAGGGGTGGGGTTGGCGAAGGTGTGCACACCTCTCCTCCTATCTTGGTCTTCCTGCCGATTCTGCTGGGAGCAGCAAATAGCTGGGTCAGCTCACAAAGGCAGCAAGCCTTTGAAGCTTCCCCTTCGTGGACACTGCCCATCCTTGGAGAGGAGGCTTGGCACCTCTGCAAAGGCTGTGCTTTGTTTCAGGTCCGCGTGAGGCTCTCGACCCAGGGATCCGGAAACATGTCTGGGGATGGCAGCTGGCGAGCAGCCACTCAGCCAGGACATTAGAGTTAGGTTGTTTTTCAGGGGCATCTCCAAGATGCTCTCCGAGTGAGTTTGGCATTAAATCCCACATTGGCATCAGTGTGGGTTTAATGTGCTGATAAGTTTGATATCAAACGTCCCAGATTTCAGTAAAGCCATTATGGTGCTGTGGAGTTGGTAATGACAAACTACCAGACCATATACTCTTTATGGCTTTACTGCACTTACAATGTCTAAGAATGGACTTAGACACCGTAGGAATACAGGGCTCATGCACCTGTGACCTCACCAGTGGTATAGTGCACTCAGCTAGAGGGGTGGTTTACCTATGCCAAAGGCAGTGGATTGTAGGTATGGCACACAGGGATGTGTGCCATGTCGACTCTTCTCTTTGCTCTGCACCAAAACACGCAGCCTGCAATGGCAGTGTTTCAGTTAGGGTACATGGCCTCTAAGGGTGGCACAATATGTGCTGCAGCGCTTGCAGGCTTTCCCTGTCACAGTGCCCTTGGTACCTATGGTACCTTTTACATGGGACTTACATGTGGCCAGAGAGTTGCCAACTGGGTTTGCAATAATACAGTTTTAGGGAAAGAACATAGGCCCGTGGTACCAGTTTGGCAGGAACCCAGGTGTAGGAAAGTGGCTCTGTATCCAAAATAGGTTCAGTGTGTACAGAGTCCACAGTCCCCCAGAGGCTGATAGAGGTCAAAGTTAGGTATGACCTTACTCTCAAAAGTGGTAGCTTGGTCGAGCAGTAAGGCAGTATCAGAGGCCAGTGTAAAGCATTTGTTGTACAAACTCAGTCAGCAAATGGTCTCACACACTCAAGAACTGAACTCTAGGCCAATGGTTTATATAAAAAATATATGGTGGTTTTATTTTAGAACCAACAATAGGTATCAAAATATACTTTCTCAAATTAAGAGGCTTTAGATAAATACTTTTCAATAGGCAATAAACTTTGGATGCAATAGATACAGTTGTTGCAATAGGCAAGACAATTATACATTGAGCTTAAAGGGAATTTCTATTAAAATGCAATAGATTACTTTTTGGATTACTTTTCTTACCACAAGACTGGATCCTAGATTCAGTCCTGGGACAGTTCCTGTAAACAGTTGAGTAAAAGCGTTTTGGGTACAGTAGTGATTTTTAAGGAATATTATTGTATTTTAAAAGTTGAGAAAACACCAATGCTATCCTATGTGAGGAAATTCACATAGCAGGAAAGTGGGGTAATAGTTACTTTTTCTAACTCAGTGTTGGATACTGGATCCAGCACTGGGACACCTCCTGTAAACAGTTGAAAGAATGTGTTTTTGTTATACAGACGGTTTTTAACGAACATCTGTAAGTTTGCAAAATCGACACTTAGAAACTTTTTCAGCAAAAATCAGGCAATGTTATCCTATGGAAAGAAATTCAAGTTACTGGTAAAGTATGTTCGCGTTACTTTTGTCATCCAGTGCTGGGCTCCTAGGTTCAGCACTACGACATCTATTTAAAACAGGTAAGTAATTACGTTTTCACAGTTGGTGTGATGTTTAAAGAATATTTGTGTTTGCAAAAATAGACACTTGGAAGAAATTTCACATAAAAACAGTCAATGGTTTCCTATGGAAGAAAATTGGGTTAGTGGTGAGTATGGTTGTAATTACTTTTCTGGGTCAGTGCTCGGCACCAGGAACTCTCCTAATAGCAGGTGAGTATTTCCGTTTTCGTTACTCGGTTGATTTTAGGTGAATATTTTAAAGTTTAGAAACTCCACACCTAGAAGAATTTCCAAGTGAAACCAGTCAATGTTACCCTATGGAAGAAAAGAGTTATCGGCTTTTGGTAAGTACTCGACTGGCAGAGTTAAGGTTCTGGGCATAGACTCAGGGGTCTCCCAGGGCCTTGTCAGTGCAGTTGTTACACCCTCAGCAGCACAGGGGCAGCCGGGTGCAGAGTGAGTTAGGCCCAATGTTATCCTAAGGGAGGCAGGGGCCCTTGGTTGGTGGCTGCTAGCTAGCAGGCCACGCGGCTGTGGGAGCTGGGCTCCTGGTCACTTCCTCAGGGCAAATGGGGCAGTAGAGTAGAGATTGCACTGCCAGGTGCACTCGGGCGGCTGGGTGCAGGGTGCTTTTGAGCCGTCGGGCGCTCAATGGATTCCAATGGAGAAGCTCAAAAACAAATAAAGGCTGCAAGCTCGGGGACGAAGATTCTTCAGGTGTGACCACCACTTCGAGAGGTAATTAGGGTAGTTGGGCACAGGGGGCCGCAGGCCGCCGGGGTGCCTTATGGTGTCGGGAAATCTTACCCTTGGTTGGTCGCGGTTGGAGGGGTCCCTGGTTCTGAGGCTGCAGGCATCGTCCTTGGGTGCCGGTTTCGGGGTCAGTCACCCAGGGTACGTCCTCGTGGTCTTGGTCCACTCCAGCACAGGTCAGGCTTGGCGGGTGCAGAGTATGCAGGGTTCGCGGTTCCTGGCTGATGCCAGGGGTCAGTTAATTGATTTGAGCAGTACCACTGCTCGTGGGAGTCCCAGTTGTAGAGTCACAAGGTAGCCAGGTCCTCCGGGGTTTGTGAGGTTGCTGGCCACTGGAGATGCCGGAGTTTAGCAGGAGCAGGTTCGAGGGTCGACAGGCCGGTAGGGCCGGGGCCAAAGCAGTTGGTGCCCTCCTCTTGTGAGCAGCTGCACGGCAGGTCTCCTTGTCTCTTGATCTTCTTTGCTGTTTCGGAACCTGGACCCTAAGGAAGGAACGTTCAGGGTGCCCCTAAATACTACATTTAGGGGTGTTACAGGTAGGTAAAGGGCAGGGACCACTGGGTCCCTGCCCAGGGGTGGGTACACCCCCTTTCCTGCCACTCTCCTGTGGGAGGGGGGCAGTGGCCTAGTCCTGATTGAGCAGGGCTTCCCATCTTCAAAATGGCGAGAGCTCGGAGATGTGCTTCACCTCTCCTCCCCCACCTGGTGGGTGGGATTGGCAGACGCTGGCACACCCCATGTCCTTCCTTGGGGTTTCCGGCCAGTCTTCCCGCCAGAGTGGGGGTTTCGAGGCGGTGGGGGCCAGTTTCTGAGTACAGTAAGTGGCCTGGGGAAGCTCACAAAGGCAGCATGCCTTTGAAGCTTCCCCTGCCCATCCTGGGAGAGGAGACCTAGCACCTCGCCCAGGATGTGCATTGTTGCAGGCCCAGGAGAGCGGATAGCTCTCTATCCAGGGGTCCAGCAACATGTCGGCTTTGTGGCAGCCGAGGCAGCCCCTCAGACAAGACGTGGATTGTAGGTTAGGTTCAGGGGGCATCTCTAAGATGCCCTCTGTCGTGCATTGTACATTAAATCCTGCACGGGCATCAGTGCGGGTTTAATGTGCCGAGAAGTTTGATACCAAACTTCTCAGTCTTCAGTGGAGCCATCATGGTGCTGTGGAGTTAGTGTTGACGATCTTCAAGCACCATATACTCTTAAATGGCAGCACTGCACTTACAGTGCCCAGGAATGGACCTGGGTACTGTAGGGGCACAGGGCTCATGCTCCTGTACCCACACCACCGGCATAGGGCACCCAGCTAGAGGGGTGGCTGATGTATGCCAGGGCAGTGTATGTTGTGGGCATGGCACACAGGGATGTGTGCCATGTCGACTCTGTTTTGTTCTATACCCAGACACTCAGCCTGCAAGGGCAGTGTGTTTGTGTCAGGGTACAGGGCCTCTAAGGGTGGCACAATAAGTGCTGCAGTCCTTAGGGGTCTTCCCTGGTCACGAGGCCCTGGGTACCTAGTGTACCATTTACCAGGGGTTGACATGTGGTATGGGTTTGCCAATTTGGGTTTTGGTTTCAGCACAGTTTTTAGGGAAGGAACATAGGCCCTGGGCACCCGATTGGCAGGAGTCCAGGGCACACTCAGTCAAAGTACATTCAGCAATTCAGCAAAAAGTGGGGGCATACCATGCAAGAAAGATGGCACTTTCTCACACCAGGGCACACTTAGACAAAGAGCATCAACACTGGGCAAAAAGTGGGGACCAACCATGCAAAAATGGGCACTTTCCCACAGGATAACAGTGTAGAGCCCAAAAATTGCACTAAGTGTCCGGAAAGAATTTATATTTCAAAAACGTACTTACCTGAACTATTATGTGTCTGTGGTAGGCCCACATCGAACAGATGCTATCGTTTGTAATGGACACATTTTCTTTAGTTGCCTTGCCCTTTACACAATAACATTTTACAGGGGCTCAAAAAATCCACTCGCTTTGTCAAGCAAGATTTATTCAGGACGAGCTATTTTTAGGGACTACTCGCCGTTTCTGGTGAGTTGAAAATCCTCTAACTTCAGGGAAGACAAACGGACTTCTGATCTCTCTCTCTGAAACCAGTGCAAATGCGACAAGATAAGATTTAAAGGCATCTTTATTGTTCACTAAGTGAAAGAGCAATAAAAATGCCATTAAATCTGGTTATCTTGTCACATTTGCTGGCTTTCAGAGACAGAGTACAAAAGTCAGCTGATCTTATTACATTTATTTTTCTTTCTGTGACTTAAGTTAGAGAATTTTGTAAAGTGAATTGTGCGACAATTGAACTGTGCAAAGCATGTTAAATGAAAGTCTGTAAGATGTCAGGCTTTTTTTCTAATACAACACTGAAAAAGCTAAGTGAACTGTTCAAATATTTCAAATCTATTTCACTAGTTATGAAGACCTGTTTTTGTAATTCTGTGGTAAAAAAATATTTGTATAGGACCAAAACAAATTAGAGCACTTTACTTGGTGATGTGTAAATTAAAAAAAATAAAAAATCCTGAACCCCAATTTCTAAAAATTGTTTATGCACTATTTATTATCAGTAAAACTAAATGTTAGTGGGCAAGTTTTGTGGCCATTTAAATGGAAAATATGCTATCTATAATTGACAATGCACTACCACATCATGCTTTGGTAATATATTTATGAATAGTGAGTTTTTAAACATGAACTTGGAATTATTACTGCCCCTGCCCAGATGACAATGCTATTAGTGAACTAAGAGGCAAGCCAGTGATCATGTGCACCCTATATATGGGCTCGATTCTTGTTATACATGGAGTAAACATTTAGTCTAGTAAACAAAATGTTTTTTGTACAGCAGAAATATCGAACTTGCACATTTGAAGGTGCTCTCCTTTTGTGATAAACAAAAGGGCGGCTCCATAAGACAAAATATTTGCCTACAATCACACAATTTGAGACCAGTTCATTGGTCAAGTACATTAGAGTTAGGTCCAGTAGATTATTAAAGATACTCGATCTGCAGGTCTAGTAACATATTTATGATTTTTTAAACCCAGCTTTTACACACATTTGCATGCGTGACAAGCTTGGATTAGTTTCTCTGAAACTGCTTCACATACAGATTCTGCTTGCCTCACATTATCAGGATTCCTTTAACACCACGTACAATGTCTCGACACACATTGTGCAAATGTCGTTCTAGGTTTCATCCATGGGGCGACATGGCTATCTATAGACCAAAACAATGCTGGCCTGCACAGAAGTCGCAAGGATACTTTTCTTTATAAATAAACATTTCCGGGTTTCGGCAGAGGAGCGTTCCGCTGATATTAGTGAGGTCTCTACATGCGGATTCTTCAGCCCAGCAACTTGCCGACTTCTCCTTGTGAGGGTGTCCAGCTTGTGACCAAGACTGGGACTTACCTGATGGGAATAAGCATAACAGGGGTGGATCACCCAGTACCGCGATTGACTTACGCACACACTCACCCTAGACACTTAGGTTAGGGACTGTATAGTAGGAGTAAAACCAATTTTCTACAAGTATTTTATGCCTGCCTATATACATTGTCTTACCACCATGATGGATTTTTTATTCTATTCCCCTTTCTGGTGCTTTTATTAACTTTAATTTTCTTCCGTCTATTAATCATTGCAGCACATGTTTTTTTTTTTACAAGAATCAGGCTAGTGCAATAAAATGTTGAAAACGTCACTCTGTATTTCCTGTATATTTCTCTGAGAGTACTACAGCACGAGTGACTGAGCGAAAGGGTTCTAGATCGGTTTCCATGCTTCCTGGGGGACCAGGGTTATGTTCATTGGCAGCCAGAAACCATTCGCTGCCCGACTAGGTTTTGGGGGCTTATGGTGGCACTGTGAGGTAGCTGGTCTATACGACAGTATATCCTGAAGGGGTTTCTTAAAAGGTGGGGGTGCGCAGATCATAAAGTCCAAAACATCAAGAAGTGAAGTATAAAAACAAAAATCTTTGTTTATCAATTTATAAAATTCAGCAAACAGATAGGCTTCAGCCAACGCGTTTCATTCCTGTACCGGGAACTTCATCAGGGCTTATGGTCCGAGGATTTCTTGGTCTTCCATTTGTTGTATTGTCAAGGCCCGTGTATTGCACTACAGCCAGTAGGAAGGTCAACATGTATAATAACCTTTGTCATTCAAGATCTGGAGGCCGTATGCGCGATCCTCCTTCCCCGTGCACGTGTTGACCTTCCTACTGGCTGCAGTGCAATAAACGGGCCTCGACAATCCAACAAGTCTAAGAACAAGAAATCCTCGGACCATAAGCCCTGATGAAGTTCCCGGTATGGGAATGAACCGCGTTGGCTGAAGCCCATCTGTTTGCTGAATTTTATAAACTGATAAATAATAATAAAAAATGTATACTTCACTACTTGATGTTTTGGACTTTATGATCTGCGCACCCCCACCTTTTAAGAAATTTCTGTTTGATCTGGAACACAGTAGCATGAATCATTGGCTGACGCTGGGATTGTGCTTGCGCAGACAACGCACTTATTGGAACTAGCCTGAGATACAGGATTTGAAGGTCCGCCGTTGTGCTTTTGGACAAATATCCTGAGGGGGTGCATAGAATCATTCTGGCACTATCCCAACGTTTATGTTCTCCACAAACATGCAGTTCCTATCGTGAGGTGCAAAACACGACCGAACGATTTCCTGCCGATGCCTATTAATAGGTAAAGATACTGGCTATTTTTAATCAATTGTTGTTGATCTCCTTGAGTCGTGTATGTCCTTTATAGACCATTGCAAATGTTTTGCACTCCTCTCGGTTAAGCCTACGGCTACTTGACCACTCAGCCCCCAATCAAGCACACTGGCATTGCTTGAGCAAGCCACTGTCCACTTATTAGAGAACCCATGGACTCTTTACATGGTATATCAGATTAATGATATATTCACATAAAGAGAGCTTCCTACACAAGGGCAATAGAAGAAACCCTGGTGTTCAACTCAATCACAAGGCACCAAAGGCTGTGAATTGAATGCTTTTGAGCCACAATCTGACTTCTCTTCTTCCTACCTAGGTTAGCCCATGACACACAATGAATAACAAAATCTGGTCATACGCAGCTGTTCGACACACATCCAATAATGGCTATTCAAAGCACAACAGCAAATACCACACTTTGATACCACACAAAGCCCCCATTTTCTTTTAATTAGGTGGGCAATCCTCGCTTATCAGTTATGACTCCCAAATGGGTGGTGTGGTTTGACGTTTTTTGTTTCAGCATGTTAAACCTAATTCCGCGATGCGTTCTTACGAGCGCAACGAACTCATGGCTCTTCGGCACGCACTACCTAACAGCGATGATCACTCTATGCGATGCCCATCCCCCCCTTTAGTCAGAGAGGTAAGGAGGAATCCTTCTGCTACTAAAGATAAAAATGACCTGGCTATCGGTCTGCTTAATTGCAGATCCCTCCCTCGTCATGCGACAGAAGTCAATCTACTCATCCAAGACTCTGCCCTAGACGTTTTGTTTCTAACGGAAACGTGGTTAACCCCCAGTTCCGATGCAGACATTGTGGAGGCCCTTCCGCCGGGCTACCTGATTTGTCAGGTAGATAGACCAGAGGGGCGAGGGGGTGGCCTCGCCATTGTTTACAGGAGCCTGTTCGTCTGTAGGGCACAGAATGGCCAACTTTCAGATTGTGAGAGCTGCCATTTCGCCCTCAGGATATCCCCGACAGTGTCTATATCAGGCCTGCTGATTTATCGGCCCCCGGGCGCAGTGGGTAATTTTGTGAGTTCCCTTGTTGAATCAGTAACGATTCTGGCCACATCGACGGCTAATTTCATGGTGTTGGGTGACCTTAATCTTCACTTCAACAAGCCCACTGACCAAACGGCTCTGGATCTCCAGAGCGTTTTAAAAGAGTGAGTTGAACTTAATTAATTCTGGGCCCACTCACGAAAAGGGACACCTACTCGACCCGATGTTCTCGAACATTCCTCGCCTTACAGCTAAGCCCGCCCTTCCCCTCCCATGGTCAGACCATTTTTTGGTCCCAGCTTGCTGGCAAATTGACCCACTATCTACAAGCACCAAACAGGCCTTCCTAGTGGATAGAGCCTGGTCCAGATTATCGGTTGAGAACTGGACCTCTAAACTGGAAGACACGATCCCTCCTTCTGAGTCGGACCCAGTTAAGGCCGACGCCAATATTAACAACTGGCAATCCGCTTCCCTGGACACTCTGATTCCTAAAAAGAGAGTTCAAAAGAGGGAGAAACGAGTTGGTTCGGCTCCGTGGTATTCTGTAGAACTACGCACCCTCAGGAAAGGATGTAAAAGGATGGAGAGGTTATGGAGGAAGAACTGGGAAGACCATAGGAGAGAAGAATATCGTGCTGCAATGAGGGGCTATAAGTCTGCTTTGCGACTTGCGAAAGCCCTATTCTTTGAAGACCGTATTAAATCTGCTTCTAGTTCTTCTAGGGAAAGTTTCAGAGTGCTTAGAGAACTGCTCAAAGTTCCGGAGCCGGTTGCTATGCATGACAAACAAAAAAGCACGGAACTAGCGGAGTTCTTCCACACAAAAATTGAGAAGATCTTAAACTCCCTGCCCCAGCCTAGGCTATCTCAGGACCATGGCAAGCAGATCGGGGGAACTCAGGCCAGAGAGAGCGCTCTCGACCTCGACACCTTTGGCCCAGCGTCAGTGAGCGATGTCGCCAAAACTCTTTGATTAAATGTGGTTCCCCCATGGACCCGGTTCCCATGAAGTTCCTTAAGCAGGTAACAGCGGCCATTGCAGCTCCCGTGACAGATCTAATGAACGCCTCTTTTACCCAGGGTTTGGTGCCACCCACTTGGAAAATGGCTGTTGTTAAGGCTCTGTTAAAAAAACCCAATCTGGATTCTACGGTCCTGTCGAACTTTAGGCCCATCTCATTGCTGCCGGGCCTCGGCAAAATTGCTGAACGGCTGGCCAACAAGCAGTTGTCAGCCTTTTTGGAGTCGAATGGTCTCCTTCGGCCATCTCAAACTGGATTTCGCCCAGGTCAGGGCACCGACACGGCCCTCGTGGCGGTTGTGGATGAAGCCAGACGGATCCTAGACTCAGGAGGATCAGTGGCAGTGATCCTCCTGGACCTCAGCGCGGCGTTTGACACCGTGAGCCATCAGTTGTTGATACAACGGCTGGCTGAGGTCGGGGTGTCTGGGGTGGCTCTGCAGTGGTTGAGATCTTTTCTCTCGGATCGAACTTACCAGGTTTGGGATGGCTCGGAGAGATCTAAATCAATTCCCCTCCAGTGTGGAGTGCCACAGGGCTCCTCGTTGAGCCCTACACTATTCAACGTTTACATGGCCCCCCTGGAGGACGTAGTTTCCCCTTATGACATCAAAATCGTCAGCTATGCTGACGATACGCAGCTAGTGGTTTCCCTATCCCATCTGGCCGACAACCCGGACACTTTGAATTCCTGTCTGGTGGATGTTCATACTTGGATGGGAGAATCCTCCCTCAAGTTAAACGGCTCAAAGACGGAAATACTGCTGCTGGGGAGTAAAGCTACCCTTCTTCCCCCGCTTAGTTGGACTGGTTGTATGGGTGAGCCTCCAGCCCCCAAAGAAGCAATTAAGAGCCTTGGAGTCTGGTTAGAACCGGACTGGTCACTTCGCACTCAAGCTAAGAAAACAGCAGGAGTGTGCTATGCTTTGCTTAGGTCGGCTCGGAAAATCTTTCCTCTTCTTCCGTTAACATCGAGGAAGCTGTTGATTCAGGGTCTTATAACATCTAGACTAGATTATAGCAACGCTATTTTCTTGGGCGCCCCTGAATCTACCTTCAAGACCCTTCAACAGGTCCAAAACGCAGCGGCAAGGCTGCTCATGGACATTCCGAGGACGCAATCAGCGAAACCGGCACTGAAGGCATTGCATTGGCTCCCTGTGCAGGAGAGAGTGACTGTTAAGGCACTTTGCATTGCCCATAAAATCCTCTCGGGGAAAGGCCCCCTCATTTTAAAAAACCTAGTTACGTCATACAAAGCAAGTAGAACGCTGCGATCAGAGAGGCAATATCTCTTGCTAGTTCCTAGAGTTAAAAAGGCCCGAACAGGCGGAAGAAGATTCTCATTTAACCCGGCAAAGCTTTGGAACTCGCTTCCGCTTAAACTACGCGCTGAGCCCTGGACACTGCGTTTCCGCAAAGGTCTTAAAACCTTTTTGTTTCCCGGATAATGCGTCAACTCGGTCCTCCACTACCATCGGATGTTTGTCTGGAAGCGCCGGGATGCCCAAGGGTAGCTGCGCGCTATACAAGATTTTAAATAATAATAATAATAATAATAATAATAATAAACCACAACAAATGACTGGTTAAAATTACAAGCAGTCTAGGATAAAAGAAGCCCAGTTAGATTTAGAAGAAGAACATTTTGCAGCACTACCCTCCCTGCATAGGCTTGCAGCTCCTACTTTAATTATGGAGGAGGAAACTTGTGCTCCAGAGTTACTCATTTGAAAATTCAAAACGTTTACATTCGTCGTCTGCGATTCCCACTACTACGAAGTTCATTCTCCTACAACCCCCCATCGTGCACATGCTATTCCGTAGTCAAACCTCAACAGTATAAACTGCCTTCCAATCCAAAACGTTAATGACTGCACTTTCGCAACACGATGGCACTGACATTGCTCCTAAGACTGCCTCTGCTGTTTTATTCCCTCCCATCAACCTTACCATCTACCTGCTGGTGCTCCCTTACCCTTATCAGTCAAAGGCCAAGTCTACCTTCCACTTGCTTCTTGTTTCCTCTCAAGGTCTCCCAGTTGCTTTTCATACAGTCTCAACACTATCAGCGCCCACAACTGCAGTTATTAATCAGACCACTGATGGGACGATCTGAGGTCAAAGGCGAGGAATGCAAATTGACGGATCCTTATCCAGTAGTATTGCGACTGAAGAAAACCACCAATCACAAGCCTCAACAATTAGTGTCATCTGCTCTCTCCTTCTACGAAAGCACTTCCAACGTATTAACGTATTTCACATAATGGTTTGCTGTGAATATTTATAATACAATTAGAGCTTATCCAACAGTGACGTTCCCCAACATATGCCACTACCATAAATTCAACTGTATGTATTGGACAGACTGCATATCACACACTCTACACAGCAACGTCCGATAGATGCCCATTGCAAAACTCAGAACATTTCAGATGATTAAACCACACACAGCCACCCAGGCAAAATATATCATCTCAAACACACCTAACATCCCAAATATACCCATACAAACTTATTAGTGTCCAAAATAGCACCTTTCAAGAATCATCACACACATTACAAACACATAGCAGTTTGGTTAGGACATCACATGGAATAGCCTTTTTAATGGAACATTTTACTTGTTCTATAGCTTATCTTAAATTAACAGACTGCACTGTGATCTGAGACTTTATGGTTTGCACTATATGCAACCCCTCCCCCCCCCCGCCCCCAACACAAAGGACTCCCCAACAAACAGAACATGTTAAAATTTTGTACGTATAGAATACCAGTCAGATACGTCAAATAGACAGCTGTCAGGGTATTTTCAACAGCACCCAACACTATAATCCAACAGTACATACTTGGATGCATTATAAACACATTTGCAGTTCAGATAATGCCTGTAAAGATCACAATCACTGAACTTCATATTGTCTACCATACAACACAATGGATATATGGATGTCCAGATAACAGAAGACATTAGAAAGTCCTTCTGACCCCCACATACGAATGTCATGGCACCTTACAACATACTGCTTTCAAAGCTTAGATCGTTCAGTGGCCCATCCATCATCACAATGCTGACCTCCCACCCCAGACAAACACATCACATTCTCACAAAGACCTAGTACTGGCAGTGGTAGCCAGATATACAGGTTCAATACAGTCTTTTTTTAGTCTGCTTAAGATGGACACTAGACAATTATTAACTCCAGAGAACCAAATGTATGGTCAAAGTCATCCACAGAATTAGTACTCTAAGGTGACTTCTGTGTTCAATTAACACATACACAGCATTTGTGAGATGGACTTTGGAAGAAAAAAAACATTTACTATCCAAAACCAGTACTACAAGAGTGGCTAAAAAAATAAAGAACCATATAGAAAAGGTGCCAAGACTCCAAAAAACAATATCATGCAATATAAATGGTTTAAGTGTTTTAAGTGTTTTAAGCCAATGCTGATACTAACCATCCAATATCTGCCACAAATAAGCACACAAAGCCTCATACTGAACATCACCTTAGAATCAAAACAGATGTAAAAAGGGTCAGGTCTGGACAACCATCAGCATAGTCACAGGGGATTATAATCTTGGGTCTTATTTAAGGGGTGTCCAGCATGATGCAACATTATTTACTCCACATATGCGCTTTGCTTTCTGGATAACTGTGGTATTGTTTGTTCGTTCTATTTCCATTGTTAACTAAGATTAGTTGGTTTCTTGCAGTATTGCCTTAGATTTCACAGAAGAAGCTTACACATTGATTTGTACTAAAAGATAATCAGTGGTTGCGGTATTTGAAGAAAGTGTTGTCGTGTAAGAGAATTTTTTTCTCTTTGGAACCATTAATAGCAAATAGATAAACCTCTATCCTGCAAATAAAGGAACATGTATCAGGTGACTTTAATACAGTACAACATGCTTCTGTTAACCTGTCATTTGAACACTATTTAGTTAAGTATTTCATGCTTTCAACTGGCCAGTTTATTAAATTGTGTTTACTTACAAACTGTAGGTGCCCAACACTTTTTATAGTGCGACAAATGATCACTTAAATGGACATAGGATTTAAAAATATTCCAGAAAATTATAGAAGGGACCTTTCCTCAATTTAGAGCAGACTTTCTACCAGTAGCTTAGAAGCGAGTAATTTGGCATCTACGAGCATTAATTTTTTATTTTCGCCTTATGATAAATTACTGGATGAATACCCCACATTTCGCGCCTACTTATGTTCGGTCATTGTAGGAAAGTGGGTTTCAGTTGCAGTAACCCCCCCCCCCCCCATTTTTGCCAGATTGCTGATGCACTTTGACTTGATGTGCGTGGGGTACCTGCCAATCAGGTTACCAGGGCATGTGTACTTTCCCAAAACTGTACATGTGTACTCACAATGGGCACCTAGCTCTGGCCACATGCAAGTCCCTTGTAAAAGATACCATGGGTACCAAGGGCACTGTGACCAGGGAAGGCCTCTATGGGCTGCAGCACCTAGTGTGCCACCCTTAGAGGTCCTGTACCTAAAAAAAAAACCACAAAAAAAAAACCACACACACACACCCATGCCCCCCCCCACCCCCACCCCCACCCCCCTCCCTTACCCTCCTAGCTGAGGTAATAGCAATCAGAAAACCCGTCTTGAAAGTAAGAAGATTCAACTGGCAACTATGAAGAGGCTCAAAAGGAGAACCCATCAGGAAAGTAAGTACTAGATTCAAATCCCACTGAGACATAATGAAGGGAGTGGGAGGAAACCTATTGGTGAGGCCCTTAATGAACCTCATAACAATGGGGGACTTAAATAAAAACGGCTGGTCCAGCAAACAGAGGAAAGCAGACAAGTAACCCTTTACCGTAGCCACAGCACAACCTTGCTGAACCAAGGAAAGTGAAAAGCCAAGTACATCACACAAACGGGCCTTCAAATATCAATGGACCTCTCTCCAGACCATTTCACAAACTTGGACCACCTAGAGGAATGAATAGATTTGGTGGAGTGTCTCTTGGGTGATAAAATAACATCCACCACATCCGGTGGGAGAGAGAAAGAACTCAGGTTGCCCCGTTCAACCTCCAGGCATCAAGGTGCAAGCTCTGGAGGCTGGTGGTGGGGGGGGGGGGGGGGGGGGGGGGGGAGGGAACAGAACCTGCCCCTGCGAGCAGAGGTCTGCCCTGAGAGGGAGATGGAATGGAGGGTACAAAGACAGGTGAATAAGATCTGTGTACCACACCCTTCTAGGTCAATCCGGAGGGATCAATAAGACTTGGGCCCGGTCTTGGCAAATCTTCCTCAGAATGAGGAATCAAGGGTATGGGAGGAAACGCGTAAAGGAGTTGCGAGCTCCAATCCATTTGAAACGCTTCCCCCCAATGCTCCCTGCATCGGATACTGAAGACTGCAGAACGCCGTGTAGTGATCATTCTACTGAGTGGCAAAAAGGTCCACCCGAGGAAAACCCCCCCACATACGAAAGATTTGATGGACCACCTCTGGATTAAGCCGCCACTCATGATTGACGAGTATTGCCGACTGAGACTGTCCGCACCCCAGCCAGATGATTTGCAAATACACAAATCTGATTGCCCCAGGGCCAGAGTCGCAGAGACGATACGACCCTACCTCTCCCTGTTAGTTTATGTACAACATCGCGGTAGTGTTGTCCTTCAGGACTTGAATCGACTGACTGCGAAGGGAGGGAACAAAGGCCTTGAGAGCCAAACGTATTGCCCACTATTCCAGAAGGTTGATGTGAAGCAACCTTTCCTCCGGAGACCAAAGACCCTTGATCTCCAGATCCCCCAGATGAGCACCCCACCCTAGAGTGGAGTCATCCGTGATTACTGGGCCCACCGGAGGAGGTTGAAAAGGCTTTCCTTTAGACAGTTTGTCCGGCACACTACACCAAGACAGTTCCGCAGCAGTATCCCTGGAGAGTGTGACCTTCTCCCCGAGATCTTCATTGTGCGGATACCACTACCTGCAGAGGCACCACTGGAGTGCCATCATGTGCCAGCGTGTATGGCTGATCAACAGTATGCAAGAAGCAAACAGACCAAGCAGGCGTAGGACGTTCAGGACTGGAATTATCTCCTGTATGCCGAGAATACTCTGCGGCGCCAGGAAAGCTCGACACACAATAGTGTCCAGTACTGCCCCTATGAACAGGCTGCGCTGAGATGGCACCTGGTGAGATTTGAATAACCCAACCGGAAACAGTCGCATTGCAACTTGCAAGTGGCGCAGCACTATCTCTGGCGACTTTGCTTTGAGCAGCCAGTCATCCAGATATGGGAGAAACGCAACCCCTAACCTTCTGAGGTGTGCTGCCACCACCGCCATCACCTTTGTGAAGACCCATGCTGCAGAAGTGAGACCGAACGGAAGGAATATAAACTAGTAGTGTTGAGATCCTACCGTAAACCAGAGATACTTCCGATGCACCTTCAGAATAGGGATGTGGAAATACGCATCCTGCAAGTCGATAGACACCATCCAGTCTTCCTGCTGCAGCACCAAAAGAACCCAGCTAGGGTCAACATCTTGAACTTTTCCTGCCAGAGGTTAAAATTCAATACCCTGAGGTCCAGGATCGGTCTCAACTGGCTGTCCTTATTGGGAATCAGAAAATAACAGGAGTAGCATCCCTGACCCCTTTCCTGTCCTGGGACGACCTCAATCGCGCCTTTCTGCAGCAAGGCAAGAATCTCCTGCTGCAAATGCAGTAAATGGTCCTCTGAACACCAGCCCTGGCGAGGAGGCTAAGGAGGTGGAAACTCTTGAAAAGGTAGGGTGCACCCATTTTCCACAAGATTCAAAACCCAACGGTCCGAAGTAACCGATTTCCAATCTTGTAGATAATGGGACACCTGGCCCCCTACAGGCTCCAAGATGGGGGATCTAGTGCTGCTTTCCCGTGGTACAGGTGGTGGGGAGAGGAGGAGGAGGAGGAGGAGGAGGAGGAAGAAGACTGTAGTCGAGAGGCTACTCACAGACAGCCTCTACCTTTTCCTCTGTACGACCTGTACAGAGGGTTCTGCTGCTGACGGCCTCGAAAGGAAGCCGCCTTCCGAAAGCATCAATACATTTTCTTTTATCCATAGCCCCTAGACTGAGGCTGCAGGCCCAAGGATCTTGCAGTAGTCATATTGTCCTTTAAGCGCTGCAGCACAGAATCCGCCTTCGTTCCAAACAATCTTAATCCATCGATGGGTAGATCGAGCAAAGTAGCCTGGACATCTGGTGAGAAAACTAAAGACCTAAGCCAGGCATGCATCCTCGTAGCCACCAAGGAGCCCATCACTCTGGCAACCGAGTCCGCCGTGTCCAGACCCCAACTGAATGACCCAACGGGCTGCCGCTTGTGTGTCTGATAGCACTTTCAAAACAATGAACACGATCATCTTCAGGCAACTTAGTAACTACTTGCTTGACAGAGTCCTTTAGTGCATGAATGTACCTTCCTACCAAACATGTGGCATTTGTCGAATTCAGATCCATACTTGCTGAGGAGAACACCTTCTTGGCAGACTGTTCAGTCTCTAGTGGTGGGGGAAGGATCCAATTGACTGCTTGGAACAAGAAGCCTGAGCCACCAAGCTTTCTGGTGAAGGATGGGCAGAAAGAAAAGCTGGATCAGAAGGAGCAGTATTATACCGTCTTGCCACCACTGACCTAGAAACTGCAGGGGCGGATAAGGGCTTCTGCCACACCTCCATAATCTGCTCTGTCAATGCCTCGTTGAAAGGCAGCAGAGGCTCAACAGAAGGAGAAAGCAATACTTCAGTCAACATATTTGACTTCACCTCAGCTGAGGGCAACTGAAGGTCCAACAGGTCAGAGGCTTTCCTGATGACCACGTGGTAAGAGGCAACGTCTTGTGAAGGCAAGGCTTTCAGAGAAGAAAGCTCCCACTCCGTGGGAAGTATCCGGGCCACTAGCCTCAAGTAGGCCCTTGAAGTCATCCACGGACGAGGATCTCCCCTTCCTCATGTTTTTTGCTGGTACACCTCTTCCTCCAGCATTCTGCGCTTCCCTCCTGTTACACCGCTTCGGGATCGGCGTCAGCAGCGCCGGTAACAACAGCGTCAAAAAAGGACCTTCCGAAGTGGGCAACGGCGCTGCTCGAATGCAGGAAGACGTCGGCCCAACACCAGATGGCGTTGGGATTGAGGTATTGGAGTCAAAAACCTCAGTGCCGGAAACTGCCATGACGGAGCTGTCGGCACGAAAGGTGCCTGGGCATACTGCTGAGGGATGCCCAAATTGAAGGCAAGTGGACTAACGGGGCAAGACGGTGGACCGGTAGGGTAAGATGCCTCGGCAAACATGCCAAACATCGCATTTAGGAAATGCAACGGATCTGCTCCTGGTCCTGGAAAAGGAGGATAAGGATCCAAAGCCCCCTGGTCTGGATCCATCCGAGGCCTTAAGGGGGATGAGGCTGCGGCGCCGGAGACATCGGAGTTGGTACACTTGAAGCTGCAGGGTGCCGGGGAATCCCTGGGCGCCGGGGAATCTCTCGATGACGGAAAGTGGGCCAGAGTCCTCTGCGGAGAAGGAGTAGGCGAAATGGCATCCTTGACACGACACCGCTGTACGGGGAGGCCGACCTCGAAGCCCTGCCCTTCAAAGATTGACGTGGAGACCCATGTCTTCTCTTTTTCTTTGCTTATTCGACTTCGAAGTATGCAAGGTCAACGACTTCAATCTCTTGCACCTCCACTTCTCTTTTTTCACCCGCGCCATGAAGAGTTTTGCCTCACGTTCCTTCAGTGCCTTCGGGTTCATCTTACCACAGCACAAACACCCTTCGAAATCATGGTCCAAAGAAAGACACCAGAGACAGTCGTCGAGGGGATCCGTGATGGACATATGGCCCCCACACTCCCTGCAGGGCTTGAAACAAGACTTCTTCGAAGTAGCCATACTCACTGCAACACGAAGCAGAATATAGAAACAATATTATCACAAGTAAAATGGAGTCCCAGAAAAAAATACGTTAAGCGTCGACGGAGCGGAAAAAAGGAAACTGAAGTGAGCCATGCTATTGTGACGTCCTAGTCGACGTGGGAGAGCTAAGAAAAGAACTGCCGTAGAATGCTGGCGCAGAGGTAACCCGAAAGATGAGGAATCCACAGGCAGATGTATCCCTCAGAATGATAAATACCAGCCTGCCACTACGAGACAAGTTTCTGTACCCCTGGAGTGGGAGCTTTCGCTCCCTGGGCCCAAAAATAAAGACTTTACCGGGCGGAGGTGTTCACACGTCCCCCAGGCCAGGAAGAGCTAGCCGTGGCAGGAGAGCTTCAGAGACCATGCCGCTTTTGCAACCCCCAGCCTCTCCTGCCATCAGGAGCAGGCCCCCTTCCTGTCTCACCCCTTTTCGGCTGCAAGACAGGCAGGAAAAATCAGGACAGCCCAGTAGGTGTGCCCACCTCTGCCAATCCCACTCCTCAGGTGGGAGAGGCGAGGTGAAACCCACTCATCAGTGCCCGCCATCTTGCAGATGGCATACACTCCCCAATCAAGATAAAGGATTGTGCCCACTCCCCCACATGGGGTGAGCACACCAAGGGTGTAGTCGCCCTAAGGTCAGCAGCCCATGGGCTACTACCTTCAGATCCCCAAAATGCCTCCTAAATACAGTATTTAGGGGGCAGCTCTGAACCCAAAAGTCCGACAAGCAAGAAGAAGATGGACCCAAGAGCCGTGCCTGTCTCAAACTCAACCTGCTCCAGCGGAATCCCGGTGTGTCCTACAGCTAGCAGCCCCTCCAAGAACCCGTAGGACCTGCCCTGCTTTCCCTACAAAGACTGTCTCCCGTGAGCACCAGACTTGCTAAAGTACCAGACTCTGGCTCCAGCCGAATCCGCGAGTCTGCACCACTCTGCAACCGATGCCCACAGCAGAATTTGAATTCCCAACACCACGTGGAGATCCCCCTCCCCCACCCCCCACCCCCCCCCCCCCCACGGTCCTCACCTGAGCCCTGGTGATCCCTGACCTAACTCCAGCCCCCTGACAACGCCTGCAGCCTCTATATGGAGGGTCCCTTCCCCCAACCGTAGCTGGTAAGGAAACTCGATGCCTCAAGACACCCCTGCACCCAACTTCGCACAGCCTTGGATGGCCCAACCGACTGTATCCAGGCAACACACTGCAACCCAACTTACCTCTCCAAACGGGTCACCTCCAAGAAGCCTCCCTGCACGAACCTGCAGTGTTTGTTCCGACTGGAGATCTCGCATTGAAACCAACAGGGCACCCGATGCCAAATCAGCACCCGGCAGCCCCTGTGCCCTAACTCAGATGCCCCTTTGCCCTGAGACTAACGCTAGGAGTTTTGCTCCCTCAACCCTGTGGCTTGCCCGAGAGCAGCCACCAACCGACGGCCCCCTAGCCCCACAGGCCAACATTGGGCATCAGTACTCTGCACCCGGCTGCCCTAGGGCCGCTGAGGGTGCTTTTTGAGTGCATCCTTGACCCTGGGGGAACCCTTGTTCTAACCCCAGGAACTCAACCCTCAAAGAGCTAATGCTTACCTGTAAACCGATAACCTCATTTGTCTCCATAGAATTGCATTGATTGTTTGCCTCTGAAAAAGTTCTAAGTGTTAAGTTGTATTTGTATGGAAAACTAAGCAACTGTGTTTTAATGAAAAACTGATTTACTTACCTTTGTCTAGGAAATGTCCTAGAGTGTTATCTAGGAACATCACGCTGAGTAGAAAAAGTAATTTAAAAAGTACTCTGAAAAGTAATCAAAGTAATTACAAGTATCTATCGTCTTACAAACCTGTAACAAAGTCATTTTCATCCAGCTTGCTTGTTTTGATCAACCAGTCTTGAAAAGTACAATTTTGCTGTGCACACTACAACTTACTTTAGTATGGTATCTACAGAGCCAGCTTCCTACAGTCATCCCCTATACATTCACAAATTAGCATTGGAAATGCAATAGGTCTTGCATTGACATTAGTTTCTGTTATTGACATTGTAAATGACAAATTTCTTTGTTTTTCTTTTTTAAAACATAAATAAAAGGCATTGTTATTTACAATGGCAATAGAAACCCCTCTATCACAGACCCTGGTTCGATACTTTGTGTAAATCCCCTATTCAAGACCTTTGTTCCATACCTTTATTGAACCCCTCTATGCAAGGCCTTTGCTCAATACTTTTGATCCACCCATTCATCCAAGACCTTTGTACAATAGCGTTGTTGATTCCCTCCATCCATCCATGACCTTTGTTCAGTACCTTTGTTCAACTCATCCATCCAAGACCCTTGTTCAAAACCTTTGTTGAACAGCCTCCAAGAACTTTGCCTAATTTGTGCAGTCAAGAGCTCTCCCAAGACCGCCATCCAAAACCTGTGTGAAAAAGCTTTCTCCAAGACCTTCAGTAATGATCTTCACAGTCAAGGTCATTCTTTCCATGAATTCTTTGGACTTCAGGACTTTGTTATTTCCTGGGTACCTGGCACAGTCACCATCATCGTTGGTGCAATGGTAGGACCCAAGAACATAACACTGCAGTCATATAGTGCACCAGTAATGCGAATAGCAATGAATTAGCAGAGACACAAATTCTTCCTAGAGTGCTTTCTTCACTAGTGCAAAACATGACAGCATATAAAATATTCACACAAGCAAGGACAAACAACACATATTGCAAGCCTACAGAGTACGGAATCACTTCTGTGTAACTGGACGCAAAAGAGATTTCAAGGCAGACTTTGCACAAAGCTCACTCGTGAATGGAAGTGTTGTAGTGCAAACACCAGCGCACCACACTGTCCAAAGGACTTCGTTACGCAACCGCTGGTGCGCAGCTCCAACAAGGAGGACTGGATCTATATGGGGATATCAAGGGGTCTAAATGAAGGGTGGTGCTTCTAGAAAGAGTGTAGGGGAGAAATAGGGTAAGTCGTACATTACTCAAACTGCCCAAGTCCGACCGACGTACCGGGATGTCTCTTTACTTTCTCTTAAAGGCCTATTCACTTCTATGTGAATGCAAATAGCCATATAAGAGCATGCACTTGTTTATTATTGCACACAGAAGGAATAGTGCAAAAGCAGTGTTACATTACTATCCTGGCAAACATGTGGTTTGTTAAACTGAGCCTGTGTGCACATGGACTATGTAAAACTCTTCGTCTCCCTTCCCATCCAAGAATACACTTTTCTGCTTTTTGCAGTATCGCTCAGTTCACGTGGGAGCACCACAGACACTGACTATCTAAGAGGAAGAAAAAGTCTTGGAGCACAGGAGAACAAAAGTTTAATAGTGAATATTTGTATCAAGCGACAGCTCTGAGTATCACCAGTATTAGTTAACACTCAGCAGGCTGCACTGCAGCGGCAATTGCCAGAGACCGCACTCACTGAAATGTGTGTTAATTTGTAGGATAAAAGTACAGCTCTCACAGCAGTGCTGGCTAGGACTTTGTTGCTTACCTGTAACATTAGTTTGCAGCTTGTAAGTGATCGCTGACTCGCATGGTGTACTTACTCCTGCCATCTAGTTGCTGGATAAGACAGTCGTCAAGGTTTTTCAAGATAACAGATGGAATGTCTGCTGCAGTAAGGGTCGACCCAGAATCAAACCCAATCCCACTCCATAAGACTGCTTTGCCAATTCATTGCCTCATAATCAGCGTATTTCATCTTATGTGACAGTGCTGACAGGGAGACTGGGTTGGACGCCTGTGAACCTATAGCCTATAATAAGATCAATACTAGTGTTACTGGTAAGTAACTTTATTGCAGCTTAGATCTTCGATTGGTTCACATACGTTGCCCTGTGTAGCAACCAGTTGCAAAGGACAAGAAAACAAGAGGCATATACCATTTATGAAAAAAGATTGCTGAACGCCGCCCTACCGTACTTTGGCATCCAATCAGCATTGGAGCTGAAACAAGAATACTTGTAAATGGTTTAATTGCAGTTTGTCATGCCCTAAATAATGTTCCAGGGGGGCACCTTGCTGCCCTCTTCCGGTCTGCAATGCTCCAGGTTGATCTTGCATCGGGCGGGCGGGGTGAGGCACCAGCTGCCCTCTGCCAGGTATCCTCAGGGAGGCATTCTGTAATCTGGGACATCACGACCCCTGAATGCAGTACCACTGGCCGTGCAGGTGCCAGAGGTGAGGAGGTGCACACCTTGGTTCCCTCTGCATCCGCCCTCTCTCTGGAGAGCCCGTGGCAAGAGGAGTGTAACAGCACGTAGCAACGATGATGTAAGGGACCCTACCCCTGGTCTGCACTCATGGGGAGAGAAAAGCATAACAGTAGGCGGGTGGTTTGGGGATCCTTTATCATTTGTTCCCCCTAGGAGAGCCTGGTCCTATGGTAGCTGAACCGTGCTGCTTGCGGTGAGACAGATCATAAGGTGCTGTGGAACCAGGCCCCTGAAGGGCTTCAATTAAACACCAGCCCAAGGCCCTCTACTCTTGAAGGCGTCCCTTCATGCCAAAGTTCTGTAGGGCAGGGCGTCCTCTCAAGGCGTGGGATGCTTTCTCTAACCACCCAAGCTGTCGCCCTCAAGTACCATGGGGGTCAGCATCTTCGATGAAGTAAAGAAGGAGCAGGCTTGCAGCCTCTTTTGTCGCCTCGCTCACCAGATTCCTCTTGTGAATAGAACTCAGAACACCTATGGGTGCAGAAGGCTGTACTAACACTGAAGCCAAAGAACTCCGCGCCAACAGCAGAGACATCAGCGTCATCACGGTTGATTGAAACGTCCAGCATTCTCCACGATCCCACAACAGGCACGTGGCAGATCCAGGGAGTAGGAGCACAGATCGTACATGGATTAGGGGGAATGAAAATGGCTTGTCCCAACTTTCGTCCGATTGGACGAAGCCGACCCAAGCCTTCTATTCAAGTTCGCTTAATAATACAAGTTTCTGATGTATACATCTGCCAGTGGATTTCTCACCTTGTGAATATCCCCTGCGCCAGCATTCCACTGAACTTTTTTCCCCAGCTCTCTGCGCCGATGTGGACGTCATAATACCTCGGCTCCGCTCGCGACTCCGTATGACGTCACCGGAGCCATAAGAGAGCCACGTCGGCGTGATGACGTCAGTTCCCTTTTTTCCGCGCCATCGACGCGTAACGGTTTTCCAGCACTCGCCTGCTACTTTGTAGTCTTGTAGTGGTTATTGTTTCTGGATTCACGATGTCTTCGACGAGGAAGTCTGGTTTCAAACCTTGTAGGGAATGTGGGGGCCACATGTCAATGACTGACCCCCATGAGGATGGTTTGTGGTGCCTTTCTTCAGACCACGACGTGGAGAACTGTTCCAGTTGCAGAAGAATGAACCCCAAGGCCTTGAAGGAAAGAGGCAAAACTCTTCATGGCCAAGGCGAAGAAGGAAAGGAGAGGTAGGAAGAAGGAGAAATTGAGGCCGGAGTCATCGACTTCACACTCTTCGAAGTCTAAGAATCATCACAAGAAAAGAAAGCATAGCTCTCGGCGCCGGTCTTCGAAAAGTATGAGTGCGAGATCGCCGACGTCGAAGTAAGGATGTTGTATCTCCTTCTCCATCTCCAAGATAGTCTCCAGAGAAGTCACCTTCCCCGAAGCGGACTCCGGCGCAGTCCCCGGCACAGTCACCGGCGCCGGTGGAGTCTTCTGCTTCTGACGTCGAGCAGGAACAAGAGAAAAAGCTTTTTCCGGAGCCAGCTGATCCTGTGGCGCCTGTTGAGGACACTTCGGCTCCGGTTCCAGGTACTCCTCGACCGGATTCAGGATCAATCCCTTATCCGCAGTTCCCGACTCAGGGTGCGGATTCGGCGCATTTCCTTAATGCGATGTATGGGATATTTTATCGGGCTGCCTTCCCATCCGGCGCACCATCTGGTCCCGTGGGTCCTATGGCATACACCTTTGGAGTGCGGCAGCATTATGCTCAGGCCCCATTTATGCCCTTTTTGCCGATTGCTCCTTCGTGACAGTTTCCGGCGCCGTCTGGTGATCCATCTCAGCTTCGTTTGGATCAACCTTCTTCGGAGCCCTCCTCGACGCCGTTGCCGACTCCCTCGGGTCCACGTCCGGCGCCATCGACCCTGAAGCCGTCGACTCCACGTTCGGTTCCACCGACTCCGCGTATGGTGCCGCCGGTTCCTCGGATCCGTTCAAGGAGAGAGGCCCAGAGTCTTGGAAGAGGAGCGTTATAGGGAGGAAGTGGAAGAAGGTGAGGTGGATGCATCTTCTGACGACTTTGAAGGCATTCAAGATGCTAGTGGTCTTGATACTACTCCGGAGTGGGAGCATTCATCTACTAGATCTTCACCGCCACAAGAACTGGCCCCCTATCATTTAGTTATTAAGAAGGCCGCAGAGTTGCTGGACTTGCAGTTACCCTCTGCTGAGTATAAGCCGAACCTCCTTAATGAAGTCCTACATTCGCCTACTTCAAATGTTGAAGCCTTGTTGCCTTTTAATGAGGCTACCTTGGAGCCTGTTATGGACGTTTGGCGTAAGCCACTCTCTTAGCCTGCAATCTCCAGACAGGTGGAGAGGAGATATAGGCTGGCCCCTGGGGATCCAAGTTTTCTTTCTTCCCATCCCTCTCCAGAAAGCCTTGTGGTGCAGGCTTCATGCTCGAAGCATGCTTCAGGCGCTTTCCCTCAGACTCCAGCAGATCGGGATTCTAAAAAGACTGATCAAGCAGCCAGAAAGGTCTTTTCTTCAGGAAGCATGGCGCTTAAATCGACCAATGCCACTTGTTTGCCGGGGCGCTACGTTCACGCCTTGGACTCTATGAAATTGTTATCCCCTAAGCTGCCGGAAGGAGAGAAAGCTTCTTTTATGGAGGTTGTCACTGACACTCCGGCTGCTGCAAGGCAGGTAATTCAGTCTGGGCTTGAAACGGCTGAATCTGTGGCAAGGATAATGGGATCTTCGATAGCCACTAGGAGGCAAGCGTGGCTTCGTTCTTCTGGCTTCTCTTCTGATGTTCAAGCCACTTTAGTAGACTTGCCTTTTGATGGAGAGAAGCTTTTTGGCGAATAGGCTGATTCCGCCTTGCAAAGATTTAAAGAGAGCAGGGTAACGGCTAAATCTTTAGGATTGCAGACTCCTGCTAAAGGATTTGGTCTTAGGAAATTCAGAGGCTTTGGGAGATGCTCATTTCGTTCTTTCCGGCAACCTCAGCAGCAACAGCAGCAGCAGAATCCCCTCTATAGGTCGTATAGAGGAAGGCAAAGGGGACAGAGAGGTTCTGGCCGCAACCCATCTTCATCTTCTGCCTCCTCTGCTCCCAATGAAGCTTCAGGGAAGCAGCCCTAGGTCCCCCATCCTAGATCATGTGAGACCTGTGGGGGGGGGGGGGGGGGGGGGGGGGTCGGGTGTCCCACTTTCTGCGAGGTTGGAAATCTGTCACGACCGACCTTTGGGTTTTAAACCTCGTGGAGAATGGGTACGCCCTTCCCTTTTGGGAGTTTCCTCCCCCTTACCCTCCTTGCCAGGGTTACTGCTCAGAAGACCATCTGCTTCTTTTGCAGAAGGAGGTTCTAGCTTTGCTTCAAAAAGGTGCGATAGAGGTGGTTCCGGAGCAGGAAAGGGGTCAGGGATGCTACTTCCAGTACTTCCCGATTCCCAAGAAGGACGGCAGATTGCGTCCAATCCTGGACCTCAGAGTCTTGATTTTTTACCTGAAACAGGAGAAATTCAAGATGCTGGCCCTTGCGCAGGTTCTTCAAGCGTTGCAGCAAGGAGATTGGATGGTGTCGATCGACTTGCAGGACACGTACTTCCATGTCCCAATCCTGAAGTCGCACAAGAAGTATCTCTGTTTTACGGTTGGGTCGCAACACTATCAGCTTGCGGTCCTACCGTTTGGTCTTACTACCGCACCTCGAGTCTTCACAAAGGTGATGGCAGTGGTGGCTGCTCATCTCAGGAGGTCGGGGATTCCGGTTTTCCCCTACCTGGACGACTGGCTTCTGAAGGCAGAGTCCCCAGAGATGGTGCAACATCATCTGCAGGTAACATCTCAGCCGTTATTCGACTTGGGTTTTTCGATCAATGTGCCCAAATCTCATCTGGTGCCCTCTCAACGCAACTTGTTCATAGGGGCGGTACTGGACACTACTCTGTGTCGAGCATTTCCTCCTCCTCAATGAATTCGACATTCAGGACATGATCCCTTTATTCCACAATGGAGCGGTTGTTCCAGTTCTGAAGGTCCTTCGTCTGCTCGGCCTGTTCGCTTTCTGCATTCTGTTGGTCAACCATGCACGCTGGCACATGAGGGCGCTCCAGTGGTGCCTCCGCAGGCAGTGGTACCAGCACAACGGAGATCTCAGGGAGTCTGTGAGGATCTCCAGAGAAGCTGCGGCGGATCGGTCTTGGTGGAGCGTGGGGGGCAATCTGTCTCAAGGAAAGCCCTTCCATCTGCCTCCATCGGTGGCTACAGTGGTAACGGATGCCTCCACCCTAGGGTGGGGTGCTCATCTGGGGGACCTGGAGATCAAGGGTCTTTGGTCTCCAGAGGAAAGGTTGCTTCATATCAACCTTCTGGAATTGCGGGCGATTCGTTTGGCGCTCAAGGCCTTCCTCCCTTCCCTTCGTGGTCAGTCGGTTCAAGTCCTGACGGACAACACTACCGCAATGTGGTATGTCAACAAGCAGGGGGGAGTAGGGTCGTACCGTCTTTTCAGAGAGGCTTTGCGACTCTGGTCCTGGGCTCAGGACCATCGGATTTGCTTGATGGTGAATCATCTAGCTGGGGTGCTGAACGTACGTGCGGACAGTCTCAGTCGACAGTTTTCCGCCGATCACGAGTGGAGGCTCCATTCGGAGGTGGTTCGTCACGTTTTTCGGACGTGGGGGACTCCTCGGATAGATCTATTCACCACTCGCGAGAACGCACACTGCCCGTCATTCTGTAGTCTCCAGTTTCCGATGCAGGGGGCGTTGGGGGACGCGTTTCAGTTGAGTTGGGGCTCACGACTCCTTTACGTGTTTCCTCCCATACCCTTGATTCCTCGGGTTCTGAGGAAGATTCGCCAAGACCGGGCCCAAGTTATTTTGGTCGCCCCGGATTGGCCAAGAAGGGTGTGTTATACGGATCTTCTCCACCTCTCCTCGTGCCCTCCACTCCGTCTCCCTCTGAGGGCAGACCTCCTCTCGCAGTCGGAGGGGCAGGTTCTACACCCCCACCTCCAGAGCTTACACCTTCATGCCTGGAGATTGAACGGGGCAACCTGAATTCCTTCTCTCTCCCGCCTGATGTGTTGGATGTTATTTTATCGGCCAGGCGTCACTCCACCAAGTCCATTTACTCATATAGGTGGTCCAAGTTTGTTAAATGGTGTGGAGAGAGATCCATTGACCCTTGAAAAGCCCATCTTTTTGATGTGCTTCAGTTTGCTCTTTCCTTGGCTCAGCAGGGCTGTGCTGTGGCCACGGTCAAGGGCTATCCATCGGCCTTATCGGCTTTTCTATGTCTTCCTGATCAACCGTCATTATTTAAATCTCCTATTGTACTAAGGTTTATCAAAGGCCTTACAAACAGGTTTCCACCTACTCCTTTTGTAATGCCACAGTGGGACCTTAATCTCGTCTTAACTTTTCTGATGGGGTCTCCGTTTGAGCCTCTTTATAGTTGTCCTTTGAGGCTGTTGTCCTTTAAGACGGTCTTTCTTGTAGCCATAACCTCGGCAAGGAGGGCGAGTGAGCTTCAAGCTCTTAGTTCTAAACCCCCGTTTTTAACATTACATGCTGAAAGGATGGTACTCAGGACCAGGACTGCTTTCCTACCTAAAGTAGTTACTCCGTTTCATTTGGGGCAGTCTATTACTCTCCCTGTTTTTTATCCACCTCCTCCTCCTTCCAAGGAGGAGGAAAGACTTCCTCTTCTGGACCCAAAAAGAGCTGTGAGCTTTTACTTGGACAGAACGAAAGACTTTCGTTTAGACGATCAGCTCTTTGTGGGATATGTTGGACATTCTAAAGGAAAAGCTGTGCACAAGCGCACTCTGTCCAGATGGATCATCCGGGCCATCAAGATCTGCTACGCCCTGGCTGGTAAGGTCCCTCCTGAGGGTATTAGAGCTCACTAAACTAGAGCTAAATGTTCTACTATTGCTTTGGCCAGGGGTGTTCCTGTGGCAGACATTTGTAAAGCCGCGACTTGGGCATCCCTCCATACTTTCGCAAAGCATTATGTTATGTTATTTATATTTGTAGAGCGCACTGTTACCCAAGAGTGTCCTGGCGCTGTATGAAGTCAAGAGGAGGCCATGAAAAGGGGACAAATGTAAAGGTTAGACCGAGAAAAGCCAGGTTTTCAAGGCCTTCCTTAAGGAGAGGAGATTGGTTGTGGCTCTGAGGTGCTGTGGCATGCTATTCCAAGTCTTGGCTGCACACCCCACAAAACTTTATCCTCCCCATCTGGCCTTGTGGGCTCTGGGTACTGAGATATACTTAACCTCTGACGAGCGCAATGCTCTTTTTGGCAGGTACCAGGAAAAATTTTCCTTAAGAAACTCGGGGCCTAATCCATGTAATGCCTTGTGGACCAGGCATAAGGCCTTAAATTGAGTCCTCTTCCTAATGGGCAGCCAATGAAGCTTTTTTCGTTCACCTGAGATAGATGCGTATTTGGGAGTGTTGTTAATCAGCCGGGCTGCTGCATTCTGGAGGATCTGCAGTTTGTGCATGAGTCCTTCCTGTATCGTGAGATAGAGTCCGTTGCAGTAGTCCAATTTGGACAGGGCTAAGGTGGTGATGACTGTTTGGATACTATCTTTAGGGAGGTAAGGCATTATTTTTCTACATGCTCTGAGCGTAAAGGAGGTGGAGGAGACAACTGCATTAATCTGGTCTTTAAAGCTGAGTTTGCAGTCCACCCAAACGCCCAGATTTTTTGCTTTTTTTTGGGGGGTGGGTAGAAGACCAAGAGAGTCCGGCCACCAAGCTGGGGCCAGAAACTGGGGTCGTTACCGAAAAGTAACACCTCCGTTTTGCCTGAGTTTAATCTGAGGCAGTTCTGGTCCATCCAGCTTCCCACTGCATACATACACTCTTGGAGGCGTGATGCTGTTCGCCCCAAGGACCCTGGCATTAATGATACCACGATTTGAGTGTCATCAGCGTATGAGGTAAGTGAAAAGCCGTATGATTCAATAAGTGGAGCCAGAGATACAACATAAATATTGAAAAGAGTGGCGCTCAGGGAGGAGCCCTGAGGGACTCCACAGGGCAAGGAAAATGGTTCGGAAGAGAAATCCCCTAGAGCAACTGTTTAGGTCCTATTAGAGAGAAAGGATTCAAGGAGATCCCAGGCAGAACCCTGAATGCCAATCTCCCGCAGACGATCCATCAAAAGAATATGATGGACCGTGTTGAAGGCCGCGGAGAGATCCAACATGATCATCACTGCTTTGCCTCCTAGATCTAATGAGGACCTAATTTCTTCCGTCGATTTGATAAGGGCTGACTCGGTGCTATGCCCGGCTCCGAATCCGAATTGAGAGGGGTCCAGTGCCTGGGTATCTAGCAGAAACCTGCTCAGTTGCAGGTTCATAAGTTTTTCTGCTATCTTAGCCGGGAGAGGAAGTCTAGAGATAGGCCTGAAATTGTTTGGATCTTTAGGGTCTAGAGTGGTTTTTTTCTAGTAGTGGCAGAATAGAAGCACTTTTCCAGATTTTTGGGAAGTAGCCCACAGAGAACATTGAGTTTATGAGAGGGGAAAGGAGTTGAGCTACCGGTTCCAAAGCTAATTTAATAGTGGTGATTGGGCAGGGGTCATAGGGAGAGCCGGATTTGGTTACCATAATGTGCTTAGATATTTCAGTGGGTGATGTGGCGGTGAAACGGTCAAGATGTATAGTTGGGTCCTGTCCTAACTGCTTAGCATAAGAGTGAGGGTTGGTAGATTTGGCTGTTGCGTTGTTGAAGTTAGAAAAAATAGATTCCACTTTAGACTGGAAGAATTTAGCTATGTTGTCACATAGCTCTTGACTTGCTAGAACCGCTGGGGTGGTTGGGTAGGCTAATGAGGTAACTGTTCTAAACAGTTCTTTGCTTGAATTTTTAGAAAGGTTGATTCTATTAGTAAAGAACTCTTGTTTGGCTTTAAGAAGAAGCTGTTTGTAGTTTGCTAAGCTAAGTTTATATTCATTCTTGCGGCTATTTGTGTAATTCTTTCTCCAATTCCTCTCCAGGTGTTTGCAGACCAGTTTTTGGTCTCTTAGTTCCTGCGAGTACCAAGGGGATGACGGACGGGCTCGATTAGGGCGGAAGCATTTTTTTGGTGCCAGTTTGTTTCCGGCTGCCTCCAGCCATGAGGTGTATGACTGGGCCGCCTCTTCCACATCTGTGGAGAGAGAGGGAATAGTTGCTGTTAACAGTTCCTGTAACTCTGTATCTTTAATTTTATTCCAGGCTCTATTAGTGATGAGCTTAGTTTCTCCTTGGATATGGGAGCGATGGTTGGGACTGGAGAGTACAAAGCCTACCGCCATATGATCTGCCCAGAATACTGGGCGCGAGTCCGTAAAGTGTAATTGTGATATATTAGTAAAAATGCCATCAAGTGTGTGTCCGGCTGTGTGTGTGGCGCTGATGACCACTTGTTCAAGGCCTACGTTTCTCAGAAAGTCTTGCAGGTTGGAAGTCTCGGTGAGATTTTCTAAGTGAAAATTAAAATCTCCTAGAATTGTGTAGTTTTCTGAAATAAGGGCTTTAGATAGAAGATTGTCTCTCTGCTTGATGAATTGGCATTGAGGGCCCGGTGCTCTATAGAGGAGGGTTACTTTGAAGGTGAAATGATGAGAAAGATAGAAGCAAAACTCTAATGCTTCGCATTCTGAGTTAACTAGAGGGTTAAAGGATGCCCTGATAGAGTATGGTATATGACCGCATGGCCACCTCCCTTCCTATTAGGTCTATTGAGTGTGTAACATAAATAGTCCGGCAGGGTTGCATTAACCATGTCGGGACCGGAGGAGTCATCTGTCCAGGATTCTGTGATGAAGGCGATATTTATTTCTTCGTCTACAATGAATGTGTGGCACTCAGTGCTGTGTTTGACTAAAGAGCGCGCATTTAGCAGGATACATTTCCATGTTTGGTTTAGCCGAGTATTATTGTATTTAAAACTACTGGAGTTGGTAGTAGTCTTAATGGGAGAAAGGGTTAATTCAGGCAGGACGATGCCGCACCCTGGACATGTTAGTGAGGTGTGTGGGAGGCAGTAAGTGGGTTGCAGACATAGGCAGTTCGGGCAAACCTGGGGCCTGAGGTTGTGTGAGGTCTTGCTGGAATAAGAGATCCCGTTATAACCTTCTAAGTCATAATGGGCAGGGGGCTTAGCGCGTTCGCGCCAGCCTGCTAAATATAGAGTATGGGGAACCGAGCAAAAGACTGGTCCGCTGACCTATCTGTTCCCAAAGATGGCGCACGCGTTAAGCAGCGGTCCCAGGGAAGGAACTGATGTGCAAATGAGCAAAGATGTGCAAATAAGCAGAATGGGTAAGCGCTAAATCGCCGATTACAGTTTTTTTGAGTTTATCACATAAAAGCAGTATTATTGCTTAGACTCTGAGATGAGGACGGAGGGCCACTTCGCGCGCTCTGTCTTGCAAGACCTTTTGGTATAGGAAGGTGGACACCCTCCTACGGGAGTGGGACTGCTGTGGGAGTCTATTCACAAGGTGAGGAATCCACTGGCAGATGTATCCATCAGAAGAACAAGTTACTTACCTTCGGTAACGCTTTTTCTGGTGGATAAAGTATCTGCCTGTGGATTCCTCACTGGCCCACCTGCCTCCCCGTTGTCCACCTTTGTATACCTTAAAAGATGTCTTGCTTGAGATGTTATGCTTTGTAGCTTCTTTCTTTCTGGTACATTGGTAGGAAATGCTTGTTTTCTTTAGCTTTCCTTTTGTATATGTACTATGTATATTTGATTGTATATTGTATACTTTGAAGCTGTCGTTGGTCCACCGGTTCGCCTCGGAGGCACGGAAAAAATGGGTGGAACTGACATCACGCCGACGTGGCTCTCTTATGGCTCCGGTGACGTCATACGGAGTCGCGAGCGGTGCCGAGGTATTATGACATCCACGTCGGCGCAGAGAGCTGGGGAAAAAAAAAAAGTTCAGTGGAATGCTGGCGCAGGGGATATTCACAAGGTGAGGAATCCAAAGGAAGATACTGTATCCACCAGAAAAAGCGGCCATAGGTGGAGATCTTATATGAAGACTTCATTAGCATTTACTAAGGAAGCCACGCCGTCAGTGCTCATGCCATAGATTTGGGATACCTAAGGGAACACAGCAGGGATAGGGCAGAACTAACGCGCAGGAAATTCAAGTTAGTAAGTCTGCTCCTCGGCTCGTAAAATCTTCCCTGACCCAAGGGGTGTGAATGTTCAACACACATGAAAGGAACACGCCCTGCGTGCTGATGACCGCAGGAAAGTCTCTAGAATCTCAGTTTGTGTTCTGATAAGGAAAAGCGGAAAAAATGTGCAGTCGATTCCCCTAACCAAACACAATGAGGACCAGAGAAATCAAAAAAACTCTGGTTATCTGAGAATAGCTCTGGGTCCATATCAAAGGGTTACTACAATCATGAATAAAGCTCATTCACAGGTTGGGTTTGTAAATTTAAGATTATTCCACATACAACCACTAGATGGAAGGAGTATACAAGGATTATTCAAGGCAAAGGATCACAATTAAGACTGAGACTCGTGTAAATCAAGTGACGGAGTTCAACCCCGAAATTTAATTAACAGGATTAAGCTTGAAGCACACCCTCCCACGTCACGCCAAAAAAAAGATGGTGTCGGCCTGTCCACATGGGCCGTCCTAAAAGTGGACAGGCCAGTAACAAAAAAAGCCAGAGTTTCAATCATGCGCCAGCATTTTATACAAACAATGACGCGTGCCAATTGAATAAAAGGGCGGGGCTTAGAGTCCGGCCCAGCTCCAGGAATTTTTATTTGGGTGGGCCAAGGGTGCATTTGGGTGGGCCACTGCAGGCTCGATTTGTCCCATATATGTCTAGGCAGGCCTGCTTTATCTCTTAGTCTTACAAGGCCCAGTAAAACTCACTCTTTTCCAGATCTCTTTCTAAATATTATCACTCTCAGAAAGTGTTTTTTCCATGTAATGTTCCTTTGATGGAAAGAGGAGGTTTCTGAGGTGGGAGTATCAGGCAAGTGACACTTCTCGGGCTCCCTCTATGCGAGCCTTCAGGGAGAATCCCTCTTCATTACTACCTCCACCTGACCCCGTACTCTGCAACGCACTCCCTTACAGGCTTGATTATCCACTACTCTCCAGTGCACCTTCTCACAGCTGACCTTGGGCCTCAGCCCCATATCAGGCACCATCGGGCTCCACTTTAATTTTTCCCAGTAAAAACATTAGTAAAATCACCTTCAAACTTAAAACATTGAATATAGCGGTAAATATAATTAGCACGCACTTTAAAGTATGCTGCACAGTAGCCGTTATGACCCGACTGCTAATTAAAGAAACAAAAACAGAAAGGCCATGACAAGGCCGGCTTCAGCGCTGATGCGAAAGTCTTTTTTGGCGTCTCACAAATAACCTCTTTCTCCGTAAATACCTTTACTACCACCTTCCAACAGTGCCCCTCATCCCTCCATGGCCCCCCCTATTGACCTCCTCCTCTGATTCCCTCACTGCCACACGCCACAAGTGCCCCTCATCTCCCCATAGCCCCTCTCCCTCATGACCTCCTCCTCGAATTCCCTCGCTGCCACCCTCCACCAGTGCCCCTCATCTCTCTGTAGCCCCTCCCCCTCATGACCGCCTCCTCAGACTCCCGAACTACCACTCTCCACCAGTGCCCCCTCATCTCTCCCTAGCTCCCCCTCCACTCCATGACCTTTTCCTCATTGCCACCCTCCAACAGTGCCCCTCATCTTTACGTAGCCCCTCTCTCATATGCATTTCATTTGTTATATAGCGCTACTCATATCAGTGTAGTGTGTGTCAGTACACCACGCACACATTATACAGAGACAATGAATCATACAAGTATGTAAATCAGTCTACAGGAAAGGTCACATAAGCCAATGAGGATTACAAGGTAAAGGAATGACATGTCATCCATACTGGTGGGCAGTATATTTTAAGGGGGTTTGGTCTGGGGAAACACAACCTTAGGATTTAAAGAGTATTCCATAGGGGTCAGCTTTACTGATAAAAATGTATATCTGTCCAAACATACTCATTTTAGCGACATTAGAATAATGAAAGACTGGGGAAGTTCTAACTATATCATTCATGTTTGTATGCAGCTCTTTGATGACAGTTCATTGGTCACTGTCCTATGTTAGGATTGTAACTTCTGAACTGCAAGTAACACAAGGATCCCTGTGACAAAGGCAGTAACCCACTGAGCTATCCACATAAAATACAGTTCATCTGCATTTTAAAACTACTAACAAACAAATGATTGCTCTCCAGCAGGATCATTAATCACCAGCGTTATCGGGGCATTTTGTATCGTCTTATTGTTGTCCTGCATAGCCATGATAATGATAAAAACTGTTTAAATGAAGCACACAAGAAGTATGTGTCCTGTTGGTCCTGTGCAGATTTTAAAAAGAAAAACAAATAGCAACACATTTGCTTACCTACTCCACTAGTCAAACTTTGTGTCGTAGCCTGATGTGATAAGCAGCTGCAGGGGTCAGGAAAGTTGAATAGGAATAAACAAACTTATTTTCTCCTGCGCGGCATACAAAAAGAAATATCCACGCAGCAGAACAGTAGGCAAAGGTTACCATTGTCAAAGAAAGGATTTTGCCTTTCGCCATGTGGAGATGAAGGGGTGAAAAAAATAAACAAAGCCTCGTAAACATGTAAATGGTCTTATAAAGGCCTGTGAAATACTCTGGTGCGGCAGCGATAATCTCTAAAACCGTCTGTGTGCGCGCGCCCGGGAAGCTGTCTCGGCCATGGTGGAGGGGGGGGGGGGGGGGGTTGAAGCACTTTGAGCCCAATGGTGTTGCGCGCCTGCCTTCAAACCCTCACTGCAAGGGCCAAGGCTCCTGTTTGGGTGGGCCAGGCTCATGTTTGGGTGGGCCTGGCCCACCCGGCCCACCCTCTAGAACCGGGCCTGCTTAGAGTCCCCTTCTGAAATGCATCAATTCCAAAAGGCACTCGCATGGCGAGAGCAGCGCATGCGCGCTGCTAACGCCAGGCAAGACCTAAACAGAAAAGTGCTAAAATCAGTCAAAATGGTTTCTTTTAGGCATGCATCTATAGTAAATATCGAATCAAGTTCTAGGCAGCAGCTGGATCTTTGGCTTTTACGATTTAGGGTAAATAAGTATGACGAACAATAAAGGTCAATTTCTTCGTTTTGTTAAGTAGTAATTTGAATCTTGCTGCCAGTACAATTTTGTTGCTACCCAAAAGTTGTTAACTTTGCAAATCAGAAAGAAATCAATCAATTCTAAACAAGACCCCTTTGGACAAATGTGGTGTCCTTTTACTGCTTTTCTCTCTAAAGCAAAGAAGTTTTCTAGCACACATTCTTCCCCATGCCAAAATTGCTGCAGGCTTATTATGTCAAACTGATATAAAATCTGTAACAATCCTTCCTCTTTTCGCATCCCAATCATGCAACATTCCGAGAAGTTAAGGAGCATGGAAGTTTACCACCCACACAGCACTTTTTGCAATGTTAGTTCTTTGAGTTTCGATTTAGGAACCGTCTGATCTATCCAAATTCTTAATCTTGTGGAGTATTAAGAACATTACATTTCCTTCTTTCTCCTACACCTCTTTCTCTTTTCCATCACTTGTGGCATCAATTCTTCTATTTCCATCACCAATGACATCTCTCAGTACACCATTCATGCTCCCTATTAAAAAAAAAATTATTTTCTTGCATTGCCAGGTGCCTTGAATGGGTATCTGCATCTTGATCTGTGAAGTAAGGGTGATCTTCCCTAATCATGCGAGTATAATATCCGCGGATCTTGTACTTTGTAGGCATAAATTACGTTTTGACTTTGTCCATCTATCTGGAGAAGTAACCATGTTCTCCATCAAATTGGGCTTAGGTTTGATAGGGAGTAGAATTAACCAATTGTTTTATGACCATTTGTAATAATTAGTCTTGCAAGTGACAGCACTTTTGATAAGAGGTACTTACATTAAAATGTTACTCTTGTTTAGATGTCACTCTTTGGTCACAACAAACTACACTAATTTAATATCCACTGAAGTAATCCCTGTCGTCACTTGAAGTATATTCAATATTCTGAATTTTTTTTGGTCTTTTGTGGAATTCTTCTGACTTAAATAGAGGTGTAAAATGTATCTTTCCTAAAATGTTTGGTTATGTCCATGTGGGTAAGAGTAGTTGTTTCACTCCAAGGCCCTGTGTACATAAATTCAACTGCAACCAGATTTATTGAGGAGACCTGGGCACCATTAAATATACTCACAACCCTATTTGTCTGAATTATTGGTTCACTCTTATTACGTTCTAGTATATCTTTAGAAATTGATTATGGAGTAAAATTTCTAAAATTAACACATTATATGCTAGTGTACCTACCTGCTTCATGTTTATCTATTTCTTTGACTTTCCCTTGGTATGGCACCATCCTCTATATCTAGGATATCACTTACTAAGTTTTCACTTCTCTCTAGATTGTAGGCTTGCATTTGCAATTAAATTAAGTGAAACGACTACCAATAGAATTCCTTAAGATAGCAACCATTTTCCAGTACCTTATTAGGTGAAAAAAGGGGATATATTGAAAAAGCATAAATAGTGGTAAAGTTAAAAAAAAAAAAAAAAAATGGTGATCAAGATGTTCGGTCACGTATAAGGGGCTACCTCAAGTTGACCCAGGGAATAATGTCAGCTGATTTAAACTACAAGCCATTGCTAATCTCTACTAGCATTGTCCACTGCTCTTCACAAATCTGTTCCAACATCCCACCCCACAACTAATTGCCCCTAGGATGATAAATACAGTGATCCTGAAAAGAGAAAACCGTCAAAACGAACAACCTGAAAAAGACATATGTAGGTTTGTATATGCTGTTGTAGGGTACAAGCACAGTTGACAACTTCTATGGTCCAAAATAGCTCATGGTGTCTCGCATCCCAGCAACTCAGCCTTGGGTGTCTCAATGTTTGGCCCAATCTCAGCATCTGCCTTTTAGCTAAAATGAGCGCTGGGCTAGACAGCTGCGCCTACGTGCTTCTTCAACAGAGACACCACCACCACAACCAACACCAACCACAGACTGACCACCTGGAACCTCCTTCCACCCAAGACACCTCCACCATGAAATCCATCCAATTGGGGGGCGTGGCCTGCTAAGCTGCGAGATGGCCCCTCTGAGTGAGCTCCGCCGGCCGGGAAATAATCCTGCAATTATCCCCACAATTGGGGAGCTAAAGCCCTGTTATAATCTCACCCACGGAAAGCTTCTGCTGTGGGGGATCGATAGCCGTGTCTCCGGTCCCGGTGCTTGGCTCCGGAGCAGAGTTGGGTGCCCTGCCGCGCGCTCTACCTGTGACTGAGCAGGCGGGCGGGCAGACATCGTAATTGAGCCCGTGGCGGCCGGAGCGGAGGTGGAGCGCGGCTCTTTAATCGGCAGCTCTTGGTAACTGATTCACCCAAGAGTCTTGCTCCACGATGCCCTGGACCGATCGTTAAGAAACCATTTTGTATTCTGTCATGTGAGAGATCTCCTTGAGGCTTTGTCGGAGGTATGCTTTGGGGCAGCTTCTGAGCACGGTCTACACACATGTGGAGAGAGTCACCCCCAACTTCAGTAACTTTACACTTGGGAGAGGACTGAGGCCGGATGGACTGAACGTACCATTTTATTCCTGTGGGCCATTTTGAGGTTGACGGCCTGGTGATGGACTGCATGGTGGCACTGCTGCGCACATACGGGCCGCAATAGTAGAGAGCTTCAGGGCCATTACACTGGCGCTGCTGTGTCCTCTACGGATTGATACCATACTGTGCTGAGCCTTTCTGGAGTGTCTATCAGACCCTGTGGGTCCCCCCATTGTTTGACTGTGGTGCGAGCGAGCTGCCTGACTGTCACTGCGGGCTGCTGTGGTGTGTGAGCCCCCGTGGGATTGCGATTAGCCAGAGGACGAGGCGCAGAGGTGAGGAGGCTGTGAGTGTGCCGTCGGCGCCGTCGGCACCGCCGTCGGCCGGTAGTCTCTGCTGACAAGGTTGGCGACACTTGCGCGAGCTATGGGGAAGCAGGACACAAAGCAGCCGAAGCTGACCTTCGACCAGCGGAGGACCACAAGGCTTATGGAATCCGATCCGGAGGCCGGTGCGGAGAAGCCTGTGGAGCAGCAGTCAAAGGATCGGGGGGGAAGACCTACGCACTCTTATGCTTGAGATGCGCTCGAGCCTGCAAAACATCAACACCAAGCTTGATGCGCTCACTACCAGCTAGATGCCGTCAAAACCCAAATGGGCACCCATGAGACCAGACTTTATGTGCTTGAAAATAGAGTCTCCGATTTTCATGAGTTCCAAGTGGACACGAAGTAACAACTCCTTCAGATGGACAAAGTTTTGGGTGTAATCAGCGCAAAAAACGAGGACTTGGAGGCTAGGTCGCCCCACAACAACCTGCGCATCACGGGTATACCGGAGACCACGGATATTGCCAAAATGAAGTCTTATGTGGGTGACCTCCTTCGGGAGTTCTTTGACACTCACCTCTCCGCAGTCGAGAGAGCATGGGGTTGCGAGAAGACTAGGGCTGCTGGCGTTGTGGTTATATCCCAGCCTCCTTTCTTGGCATGGGATTGCCCACATCTGTCGCCTTTCTGGTCCACAGTGTTTACAATGATACACCAGATCACGGGTGCGCCCGAGACTTCCACTCCTCTGCTAGACCTGTTGAACTATGTAAAAGACACATCAGTTCAAGTTCGTAAACTTCATGTACGGCTTCTCTTTTTTGCCAAACGTCAAGTTGCTGTGCACTGGGGGAGAATGAGGGTGCCTTCCGTTAAGGAGTGGATCTGGGATGTTTCGTATGGCCACTCCCAACTGACCACCTTCTGGTAATTGATGCCTCCAACCTCCAGGCCCAGACACATTTGGAAGCCATTCCTCATTGGGCCCGGGAGAGACAGGGGTCGGATGAGAACACAGCGAATGATATGGGGGTGGTGGGTTAGATAGGGTAGGGAAATGTTATTGCATTCCTTTTTATTGATGGTCCACCTGCTGCGCATACTATATGAGGTGTCATCCTGGGAGTAGATCCGCCTATCACATGTTCTATTCCCGACTGGATTTTCTATGTGGTGTTTGCCTACATATCTCCGTCTCCACAAGTGGGTCGTGCACAAGCGGTATAACATATGTCCTGTGTTGATGGTGCAGCTTTTGATTTAATTATGTACTGATTTTATACTGGCTGGTTGTTTACGGAGTTCTCTTTTTTTCTTGAAATGCCTATAAAAAGAATTTTTAAAAAATGTAAAACAAATCCATCCACTTGGGAGCCCCCACATACCCTTTCTCGCACCACATCTTCAATCTTGGAAACCAAAGCATCGGCCAGGAACTGACTACTGTACTCAACACTTCCATCACCATAGCAACATTCCCTGATGCTTTAAAACACGCCAAAGTCAACCCACTACTCAAAAAGCTCTCCGCAGACCCCAGCGTACTCAAAAACTACTGGTGGATCTCCCTGCTCCCATTCCCAGCAAAGGTACTGGAAAAATGCTTAACAAGCAACTCATGACTTAGCTGGAGCAGAACCAGCTACTCCATGCTTCCCAATCAGGCTTACTCAGGAATCGCTACACTGAGACCGCCGTGATCGCAGCCACCGACAACATCCTAACTCTTCTAGGCCAAGGAGACACAGTAGCCATGATCATCTTCAACCTCTCGGCAGCATTCTACACCGTATCCCACCACACACCGATCAAGAGACTCCGCCATATCGGCATCCAAGGGGACACACTCCGATGGCTCACCTCCTTCCTCATTGGAAGAACCCAGAGAATCCAAAGACCTCCTTTTAAATCCGAACCAAAAGATATCAACTGCGGTGACCCCCAAGAAACATCCCTTGGCCCCACGCTTTTCAATGCATATATGACCCCACTAGCCAACATAGTCAGATCACAGTCTCAACATCATCTCCTATGCAGATGACACCAAACTCCTTCTCTGATCACCGACAAGCCTACCACCACCGAAATCAACTTCCACAGATATAGGACAAGTGTTGCGGACTGCATGAAAGACAACTGCCTGCAGCTGAACACAGACAAGACAGAAGTTCTAACCTTCGGCAACAGCAGCAACACATGGAACGATTCCTGGTGGCCTTCAGAACTAGGATCCGCACCCACTCCCTCTGAAAACACCAGAAATCTTGGAATCATCGTTGACAAAAAGTTTCCATTAAATCACAGATCAACTCAGTCTCCTCCGCCTGCTTCTTCACTCTACGAATGCTATATAACATCTTCAAGTGGCTTTCCTTGCACACGAGACGCACAGTGACAGGCTCTCATCAGCAGGTGGCTGGACTATGGCAACGCCCTCTATATAGGAAATGCAGCATTCCTCCTACAAAGACTACAGACCATACAGAACGCTGCAGCCAGACGGGCCCACATCAAACCTCAGGCAACTCTGCTGGCTCTCTGTGCAGAAGAGATGCAAACTCAAGCTGCTGGCCCACGCACACAAACCTCTAGACAACCAAGGACCCGATTGCATTAACCACAGCATAAAATTCCTCCAAACGTCGAGAAGAATAAGCTCCGCCTCCCTATCACTTACCCACATTCCTCACGTCCACCCAAGCAGATGCGAAGGGCAATCCTTCTTCCACAAAGCAGCGAAAATCTGGAACAGCCTCCCCACGTGTCTCCAGACCAACACCGTACTTCCAAAATTCCTTTAGTACCCTAAAAGACCTTGCTGTTCGACTGAGCTGCTGAGACCTGCAAGCCCTTGGATACCCTTACTGGTGATTAGCCACACTTTATATATCCAATTTGATTCGAGTTCTGATCTATGCCACACTACACTAGCTTCAGGAGAAGGATTTGACTACTTGTACTAGCTACCCTGAATAAAAAGTGTGAAAGGGTGGTATTTGGCCCAGTTTACAGAGCCACAGCAGGACGAACACCAGAGGCAAACAATCCCAAACACCATGGTGGTGGCCCAGAAACTCCAATCTGGCCTGTGCTCCCCTGCACAGGATCTGACAAATGTATACACTGTCCTGTTCAACATATATCACCCACCCATTCAGTCTTAGGTCTCTCAACTTACCCACCCAGAACTCGCAGGTCCTATGAACAGTGGTCTTTTGCTATTTAGCACATTTCTTGCTTTAATGGATAAAGTAATGAAAATGAAACTGTCTGTTTTTCACAATATTTTCAGAAATGTATGATGAGTATATCTATAAAGTGGTTACTATCTAAAACCGAGAGCTTCCGATGTTCTAGATCAGTTGAAAGTAAATTATCAAATAATTTTACATTGAACTCTGGTACTTACAGTACCACATTTATAATGGAAAAAAAGCAACATTAAATGTCACAAAACAAAATTAAAATAAGACTGCGTGAGCTACTCAACTAGGCATGGCGAAAGGTAGGATCTTCATATTATAAAGTGCGTTCCAATAGTGTAGTAAGCTGGCTCCGTATATACTATACCAAAAAGAGGTATCGTGTGAACAAAGTCCAGTGAGTCCCCAAAGTTATAACAGAGGACAAAGATAATACATCCCTCTCAATTTAGTGGTATCTGAGCTGAGCAGTTAGGACTATCAGTGGGTAGTGTGAATGCATTTGTTGTACACACTCATTCAAGGCAGGAACACACAATAAATTACTAACTTCAGGTGAATGGTTGCAAAAATATTACTTTAGTTACTTTTATTTGAGGAACCAAGTTGAACTCCGGTACAGGTAAGTAAACTTTTCAGAACTGCGATATTTTCTATTACAGTTGGCAAAGGTTTGTAGAAGCATTAAAAAATACTTTACAGATGTGCCCTCCCATACAGGAGTGGTGCTGCAGTGCTGGCGGGAGGCTAATAAATTCTTGGGATGGGCCGGCGCCCTAACGGGCAGGACGCCCCTCTGGTTCGGTGACCAGCTAGCTGAGGTCTCCAGCCTAAAAGGCTTTAGGGGTTGGAGGTTGATCGGGATCGACTACCTGGGCGATGGGTGGAAGGGGAGCGCTCCTTTGCCTACCTTAAAAAAGAATACCAACAGCACGACTCCCAGCACTTTCACTATCTACGCCTTACGCATGCCCTGCGGTCACACATGCACACAGACTCCTCGCTCCCAGAATACTCCCCCTTGGAGGACAGGCTCCTTCTTGACCCGATCCCGGAGAGACCCACGTCCGTCATATACCGTAAGCTTATAAACAATATGCCTGACCCCCTGGTGACTCTGCGCGAAAGATGGGAGGGTGACATCGGACACCTGGAGGTCTATGATGGGCAGGATGCCCTACAAAGCCCCCGCGAAATTGCGATTCAGATTAGGTTCCGCCTTGTGCAATTAAAAACCCTGCATCGGGTTTACTACCCACGAACACACCTGTTCTCTTGGGGAAGGAGCTTGTCTCCTCTGTGTGCGAGGGGATGTCAGGGGGAGGGTACCTTCTTCCACACTCTGTGGGACTGTCCGTACATAGTGCCCTTCTGGACCAGAGTAACACAAACAATGGCGACAGTAGTGGGATCGACGGTCCCGCTTGATCCGAGTTGGTTACTATTAATGATCAAAGGCGCCACGGATTGGACCAGACACAACGAGATTTGGTTAGCAGTAGCCGCGGGGGTGGCGAAACGAAATATAGCCAGTGGGTGGGGAGTGCAGGCACCTCCGCAGTGGGACCAATGGATAAGAGATCTGGATTGGTGCCAGAGGAAACGATTTATAAGTCCAGAGGATGTGTGAAGAAGTGGAGGAGGGTATGGGGCCCCTGGCGCAAGTATCGGGCTGAGCGGGGAGGGGTGGGATAGAAGGGATTCTTGTGATTAGCTCGCTCCACTGTCGTGTCTGTCCTCAAAAGTACAATGCATTGCTGCTATTCTGCAAGTTCTTTTGATCACTGCTGTGTAGGCCGGTAGGGCTGGGGCCAAGTCAGTTGTCTTCTCCACTGCTGCATGGCTCTTCGGTCCTTCTTCATAGGTCAGCGAATCTGAGGAACAAAGTACAGGGACGCCCTTAAATACTAAATGTAAGGGTGTTACTGAGGTTGGGGGCAGGAGCCAATGGCTACTGACCCCTAGGGTGGCTACACCCTTTAGTTGCCCCCTCCCTTTGGGGAGAGGGGCACATCCTTATTCCTATTGGGCCTAATTCTCCAAATCAAGAAGGAGCTTTTTCAAGAGATGGATTCAACTCAATTCCTGGCGAACCTAGGGCTGTGCCAGGCCAAGGTGTATACCCCTACTCTGCTTACTAATTTTCCCGCTGCCGCAAATGGGCTAGGATGGGGGGGGGGCAGGTATCTTCACTACTTGGAGCTGCCAAAATCAGCATATCACAAGGTGAGAGATTTTAAAGCTGCTGTTCCTGCTAGGGTAAGTGAGAAGCACCTCCACCCAGAGCAAGCTTTGTTTCTCACCTTTGAGAGCACAACGACTCTCACCCCATGAGGTGAGAAACCTCTCTGGTGGTGGCTGGCTGGCAGGGACCAGTCAGCCCAGCCAATACACTAGAAGACGGTAGTTTTTAAGGAGGCATCTCCAAGATGCCCTCTGAGTGTATTTTATAATAAATGCAACACTAGAATCAGTATGGGTTTATTATGCTGAGACGTTTGATACCAAACTTCTCAGTCTTCAGTAAGGCCATCATGGAGCTGTGGAGTTCATGTTGACAAATTCTCAGCCCATGTACTCAAAATAGCTTCACTGTACTTACAGTGTATAAGGATGGACTCAGACACTATAGGGGCATACTGCGCATGCAGCTATGCCCTCACCTGAGATTGGGTGCACCCTGTGAGGCCAGCCAGAGGGGTGACTTACCTATTCCACAGGCAGTGGTGGGAAGGCATGGCACCCAGGTAGGTGTGCCATGTCGACTCTTCGTTTAATCACACCACAACACATAGCCTCCAATGGCAGCGTGCAAGTGTGTGGCTCTTTAGGGTGGCACAATCCATGCTGCAGCCCTAAGGGGCCCTTTCTGGTCACAAGGCCCTTGGTACCACTGGTAACTTTTACAAGAGACTTACAAGTGGCCAAGAGGTGTGCCAATTGTGGGAACAATGGTACTGTTTTGGGAAAGAACACAGGCGCTAGAGCCTGGTTAGGAGGGTCCAAGCACATACACAGTCAAGTTAGCATCATGTATCTGTAGGAAAGTGCCCTTTCTGCATGGTTTCCCCTTAACTTTTGCCAGATACTGGATGCAATTTGACTGAGTGTGCCCTGGATCCCTTCCACTCAGGTTCCCAAGGCCTGTTTTCTTTCCCTACCGTGCACCATTGTTTCCACAATTGGCACAATTCTGGACTCCTTGTAAGGGGTACCTATGGTACGAAGGACATGGTATCCAAGGTAAGGCCGCTAACGGCTGCAGCATACATTATGCCACCCTCAGAGACCTCTCATCACAATCATGCACCACTGTCATTGGAGCCTGCATGCTGTGGTGCAGCTAAAAGTGAAGAGTCAACATGGCACACGTTCCTGTGTGCCATGTCTGCCCAGCACTGCATGAGGCCTAAGTAAGTCACCCTTAAGGCAGGGTGCCCTACACCTCATGTGAAGACCTATCTGCAGTTCGTTAAAATTTCTGAGGCCATTCTTAGATATTTAAGTGCCCAGCAAAGCCATCCTGAGTATATGGTCTAGAAAAAGGCTAGTACGGGTTTCCTAGCACCATAATGGCTTTAATGATCCCTAGGCTGTTTGTTATCAAACATCTCAGATTAATAAACCTGCACTGATCCCAGAGTCAGATTTTTTATTCCATGCACTCGCGAGTCCCTTCTAGAAGGGACTCCTGAAGCAAACCAACCACTCGTGGTTTCTTGACTGGTGAACACCAACCTGCCACCACGAGAATAAATATTTCACTTCACCCATCTCTATGATGTAAAGTACTGCTGGGGGGCAATAAAGGTCTCTCTCCTTATCTACTGCCATCCATAATGTCTTAAAACAGAATATTTGTTGACATCAATTTTATTTGGACTTTCTGCAACAATTTTTGCCTTTCAAAACTTTTCCACCAAAACTGGGATTTAAATTGATGTATACTCCCATGTACACTGATGTTATACTGTTTGATTAAACACCATAGGGCATTCAAAGAAATTTGAGGGAGTTGAATAATTACACCAATAAGCATTTTAAAAGATTAATATTTCCAAATCAAAGATCTTAAACTGTGATGGGAAAAAAGGGGGAAACATATACAATGGCACCTGGGTCAGGAAAAACAGAGATAGCGAAAAACTAGATACATTTTAGGCAGAACCTTTCCTAGTAGTCCAAGTAATAATGTGCACTTTTCTGGCATAGGGAATAAAGACCTCCCTCATACAGGTACTCTCCAATATCTTCATAGATCCTTGGGGAGAGAACACTGCAATAATTTACTGGATACTTACAAAATAAAATGTCTGCCCACCTTAAGCCCATCTCAAACAGTTTTCTTTTATTTTTAATATATATGAAGTGAAGATCCTACAGAAATTCTGCACCTTAAGCTCAGCAATGTCTGTACAACTACTTAGATTAGAATTGGGACTATCGAGTACCTATGTTCAAACACTGACAAAAGAATCGCAGGGGATTATAAGCTTCTACAGATCCCGAAGTCATATCAAGGGGCTCTCCTTAATGTGGACTTAATTAGGTGCTCTGAGGACCAAATGGCCTTCCCAATAAATGTATAATTTCCAATCTATAGTTTTAGTTGTAATACTGAATTGCGTAAATCGTGGTCCCCTTAGCATCTGCACTTATTTCTCAAATTTCAAATTGACCTCCTGAGTTACACCTAGGATGTAGAACACTGTGGTAAATTGAAAATATATAGATGTTTAAGCCCAAATATCTTTACTACGCCATGTCCAGCTCTACCTCTCTTATCACACTGCTCACAATGTAAAATTATTAATAATGATTCATCAAATCTGTAATCTTCCTCTTAAATTATTGACAGTGTGATAGGTTAACTATTCAAACGCCTCTCCACCTGTAATCTCTGCCAAGTAGGAACTCAAAATCTATTGCACTTGTTACAGGTCTGTCCAGCTTTAAGGGACTCTAGAAGATAATCAACAATCTTAATATTCAAATACATAATTACTCAGCAATTTTTAAAATGGTCTCTTTACCTAAAGTACTATACCGGCTGCAGAACTTTCCATATCACATACCACGATCCTGGTTTGCACAAAATAAACGTCATCCATAATAAATTCATATGGAATGGTGGGGTGGTTCGGGTGGCACTACAGACTTGCGCCCAATCAACATATTGCTGTGGCATCACAGTGGCGGATGTATATTTCTATTACGCAGCGTCCCATTTATTAATCATAAATGAATGGGTGTATAGCTCACCAACGGACCCGGCGTTTGCATTGGAGCATGCGGCGATGGAGGGTGTCCCTCTCCTTCGACTATTATATAGCACACACAGCCTAGACTTCCTACCTCCTGCCAGCAGAACAGTGGTTCGACTCTGGAGGTACATGGTTGGGCAGATGGGTTGGTGTGGCCACCTGACCCAAGCGACTCCCCTGTGGCACAGCACCCATCTACGCTAGGTGGCGCCTCTAACAGGATTCCGCAAATGGGACCTAGTGGGCATATCCACACTGGGACATGTTATGCAGGGCACTACTCAAGTTCTTCCACCAGTTACAGGTAGAATTTCAGTAGCATAAGACGCAATTTTATAAATAACTCCAATTGCGCCGCGCTCTTACCCCCACGATTTTTTTAAACACAATGAATGAATTCAACTTCTCAAGAACCCTCCGAGTGAGCAAGTCTGTTTTACGGCGTTTACATTTTTTAGGAACTTTTTATCAATATTTTAGAAGACTATTTAGGCGTCTGTATGTGTTTATATCTTTTGCACTACAAAAGAGAATTTAAAAATATCTTTTTACAAATGTATTACTATATAAAGTGTTTGTTTTGATTTCAGTAGAGTTATAAATCAATTTTAAATAATCTTGTAATTTGCAATGTAGATGAGGCACAGTGTTAAGACTGATTTGCATATAGCTGTGTCTGAACTGGGGTGGCAAAGTGAGCTAAAGAATGATGATGGTTTCAACCCAGATCTGTGTCTGGAAAGTTTCAGCGCTCCATCCATTATCTCCGTGGGTTTGCTTTGTTCGCCCCAAGTTGACAGGGTATGTCCAGACATGGGTATGTCCAGACATGGGTCACTTGCTCACTTTGCCACTGGATTCAAGCTAGCCTGGCTGGTGAAGGGGTTGTTACCCTGAAACCACCCCAGGATGCTTGTTTCTGGTCCCAGGAAGACATGGCTTGACAGTTCAGGCTCGTCTGTTCCCATGAGGCACAGGGTGAAGAATGATTTGTATATAACTGTGTCTGAACTGGGGTGGCGAAGTGAGCTAAAGAATGACGATGGATTCAACCTAGATCTGTGACTATGGGTGGCGTCTGAAAAGTTTCAGCACTCCGTCCATCATCTCCTTGTGGATGTTTTAACTGTAAACACAACACTACAGATCTCTGACTTCATCACGATTAAAAAAAACTGCTTATGTGATTTTTGTTAATATTATAGGTTGGTGATGTTTCGATCTGACATAGGTCCAGGAAATAACTTGTGTACAAGATTGCTGAGTTAATGGACAGCTTATCTAATAATACCCTGATTACAAAACATGTCATATGTACGATTCTTTATGTTAAAAAGGTACCTCAATAGGGGGGGGGGGGCACTGGCGGCATTACACCAGCTTTTGTGCTCGTCAGAGACAGTCACTTGTGAGAACACTGCCAGCAAACATGACACACAGTTAAAAAAAACTGCAATGTACGTACGCTCCCCATCGTCTATAGGGCCCCCGGATAACTGTTCTAGAAAAGGCTGTACTCATGCAGCGCTTGTTAACATTCCTTAAGCAATGAAGCGCTTCCCAGTCTTTTGGAGTCCGGTTTCTCTGTGCTAGCCAGCCCCGTGCATTCATCTTCTCCATCCCAACCTCTAGTCCTGCAGCTTCTTCCTATCAAAGTATGACCATGGAGACAGTCTTCTGTTCTTCCGGAGAAGCTGTCAAGTCCTGAGTATCCCAATGTACTTGTATTCAACTCTCACCGTGTACTTGTCTCTTGGTCCCGTGGTGCCCACACTCGAAGGTCTCTGCACAGAACATCCCCAGCTTTCGCACCGGTATCTGCGAAACCCTCCCCTTAATCTTAGTGGTTCTTTCCCATTCCCGGCCCCGTACCTGTATGAGAATCCGAGTTTCCACCTCGCCCTCTTTTCTTCCTGTCTACCATTTTCAAAATTTGTGCGGGCTTCAGCTACGCAAGCGCAGAAGGAAGGATGTACTACGAAGGCGTGTTAACGGTCTGTCGTATGAACACACAGAATATGCGCATGCGTGCTCGTAAGGTGGAAAGCTAACTACGGCCATGTTTGTTCGGCCTTCAACTGGCACGCTACAGTGACAGAGATATGGAAAGAGAGAAGAGACTAACACCTACCTGTATACAAAATGCGTTGCGCAAGACAGAAGTGGTTTACCCTACACTAGAAATTATCTGGTTCTGAGCTCCGATGCACCGGCAAGCAGCAGTTTTAGAATCGCAGGAAACTACGTTTTTCAGGAATAAATGGCTCATTAATGCGCACCTACTTTTGCAAGGTTTTATCAAGCAGCATCTGAAACATCATCAGCTTCCCGACTCTGGCAGTGTGCGAACGCAGCCCTCTTCTCCTTCGCTTTTCTATTCGGACCAAACACTGCATTCAAAATGGTGCAATTGAAATCACATTTTAAGATAATTTAAAAACATACTTGACTAAATTAGCAGATAATCGACTGAGTGTGTACATTTGAGGAAGCCAGTGTGGAGCGGGACTGACTTGCTGAGGCTTGTTTAGATAATTTACTGATGTAATCGGGTAGGGAATTCAGGGTGATAGGTTTTTGTTTTCGAAAATCCGCAAGTAACTGTAAACAGTAATATTTGAAATACGAAGAGAATAGGACACGTGATTCTAAAGTCATCGGCACCGTGTGGTTAAGTAAAGTAACAAAATGATGCATCTAACGCGCAAGAAAGAGTAAGTGGGATTTTGTAAACTATAGGGAGGGTTAAGAGTAAGTGGGATTTTATAAACTATAGGGAGAGTTAAGAACTGGGAGTGAGCCGTGAAAGCGACAACTATAGGCCACTTTGGTCTCATTGCATGCTCAAAGCGACCTACAGTGTTGGGGTAAATGTGCCATGGATGAGGTCGCATGTCATAAAACATACGTCATCCTCAGAACCCCCTACTCAATACTATTCCTTCCTCCTTAATGACAGTAGCTCTGCTCATCCCAGACCGCGGTCTGTCCCGAGACTAACTTTCCCTTCACAAATCATGGCCCTGATGCTGCACCTCTGTGATGTCACTAACGTAGTCACTATTATTGGGGTCGTGCTGTATGTGGCGGGAGGGTACAAGCAGCCAAGACACTCAGTAATCACAGAGCGGGCCAGACTCCGCACCAGCTAGGTAAGGTCGAATTTAATCTCATTTTTGCAAATTACAATTTTTCGGTGTTTTCAAAGGAAATTAAAGCCCGCACTACTTTCATTGTCATCCGAGATTTTGGTTATAATGATTGTCGGGTGACAGGAAACGGCACTTTATCGCTAGGCTACTGTTCAATAACCTTTATCTCACAGCTTAAATACTTTGAAACTTTTTGGTGTACTATTTCACCCAGGTCTCGTAACAAAAGGGATCACTGTGAGGTCCAGAGACTGAGATTGCGTGATTGGAACGAAATGCAGGGCAATAATTCTTTAACTTTTTAGAGTCATACCTCATCCTAGATTCTTTAGAGGTATTTAAGGATCAGTCCAGTAGCCAGTAATAGTAGAGTGGAACTGTCTGGACAGCTGAAGGAATGCTCTGGTTACTCACCGGTATTCATTGTCCTGCGGCTGTTGAGCGTCCTCATCACAGTCATTACTTATGAGGTGAACTCCGCTCACCCCAGGAACAAAAACCAGGAAACACTCAGAGGCCAGGACCTCTAGGGATTGGAGGGAGGGCAGTAACGATTGACTAGGATGCTACCTAATAAGGATGATGAAGATTTCCAGTAGGTGACTGTAGCATCATCCCTACATCCTCGTTCAAGTTTTACTTTAGAGTAATGTCAAAGATACTCTGGCCAAAGAGAAAAAGAGATAAGTAGTCTAAATCCTAGATTCTCATGACCTGGAAACCCTCCCACAGGTTCTCTAAAAGCTCTAATCGTGCCTACTGAGCTCGAAAAGTTGCTGGTAAGCCTTAGTTGAAACAATCTAACAGAAATAGTACTACCACACCAATCTCACAATTTATAGAAGAACTGTTTCTATCCAGATACCATTTCTGGAAATATTTCCAATGTCTAGAATATGCAGATAGAATAGTGTATAGACTGCTAAATCCAGCTGCTAAATGTTCTGGTACTCTTTTACCTATCCCTTTCAACTTCCAAACCAAAAGATTAAAGTGCCCTAGAAGAAGAGATCCCTGGTTCACTAGTGGAAAAAGATAAGAATGTTCCAGGGAAGCAAGAGAGACATTGATAGGAGTAGGGGGGGGGATCTCCTGGCCAATAAGGAACTACTACTTCTACGTCTGCCATCTCCCTCTGAATCAGTAGCAGTCTGGGGATTAGAGAGAAGTGAGAAAATGCAAAGAGGAGCTTCTAAGGCCAATGAGTTACTAGTGCATCTACCGCCCCAACCCCCACTGCTCTTGGAGTTGGAAACTGCACAAGTCCTCTAGCTGTGCTTTTTTAGGAGATGCGTACTGATCCAATCCTGTATCTCCAAATCCGTGACGTAGCTCCATGATTGTCCTTTTTTACAGACACGGATCCCTAGATGTTGGGAATTTCGACTCAAGAAATCCACTTGGACATTGCCTTTTCCCTTTATCTTCTTGGCCAACAGTGACAGGAGAAACTTCCCAGATCAAGATTAATTCTTCACTGCTACCAAATTCAAGAAAGATCATTTCAATACTCCTTGTCTGTTATTGTAAGCCATTGCCACTCGATTGTCCATCTCAGTTGTGAACATGATGGTGATTAAGAATGCCCTGAAATGTCTTTAGAGCTTTCCAGTCACTGAAAGCTCCCTCCAGTTCGAAGACTGCAGTTTCTCCGTCATAGTCCATCTGCCTTGAGCTTTGTGAGTTTTCAGAGTTGATTTCCATCCTGCTAGTCTGGCATTGTTTGTCCAAAGATGGGGAGGATTTGGTTTCAACAGAAACCCCTTGGTCAAGAAAGACTTCCTGAACCACAACAGAAACTGTGTTGAGATTTGTTTTGTTACTGGAATTTTCTTTTCATACTCTGTCGACAATGGTCTCTAGAAATTTAGAAGATAAGCTACTAAAGTCCTCGTGTAGTTTTGCCCAAGGAAGTAGAAAAACACAAGAAGCCATGTGTCCATGAACTTTCTTCCACAGTCTTGCTGATGCTTTTTCTTGTCTCAGCAAATGTCTTAAATTCTGTCTCAGTGTCTCAGCTTTGCTTTTTGGAACAAAGACCATTCCTTTGATTGTGTCGAACAGAGCTACTACAAAAATTCTTGAGATGGGAGTAGTTGACACTTTGTATAGTTCAGATCAAGAGCAGGGACTTTCAGGTAGTTCTCCAGGATGTGCACTTCCTTTAGAGATTCTTCCTTTGTTTTGGCAACCAAAAGCTAATCGCTCAGATACAGGAATATTTTTAGACCTTGATGATGTAGTGAAGCTTACAAGAGGAGCCATCATTTTTGTAACAACTCTCTGGGCAGATTTGATCCAAATGGCAACACCTGGAGCCAATAAGGAGTCCTGAAAATGCAGAATCGCAGATATTTTTTAAATGGGGATATAAAAGTATGTTTCCATTAGATCCGTTGTGATCATGAAATCCCCTGAAGAAATCATAGCTATTATCTTTTGAATTGTCTCCATTTTGTTATGTATATTCTTTATCCACTTGTTCACATTCTTTAAGTCTATCGCAAGACAAAAGCCTCCCGCCATTTTTGGACTAGAAAAATTCTTAAGTAGGACCCTTTCCGTTGTTGATCTTTCAGTACCTCTGTTGTAGTTTTCTTGCTGAGTAACGCTTGAATCAATTTTCTTAGTGATTTTTAACTTCTGTATGCAGAATGGATTTCAAGTATTAATGGTTCCAGTCTCTGGAGGAACTTTATTTTGTAGCCCTTCTCTACTACTTGCAACTAGGAAGTTTGCAGTCCTTCCTCCAACTGGCCAGTCTAACCCATTTTGGAATAGTCGGGACCTCAGTGATTTTCCCCAGAAACATTTGCCATTGTTCTCCAACCGAGATTTAAAAGGCTTTACTTTCTGCCTTTTTCTGTGATTATATTGTTTCTTGAGAGAGTTGTTCAAAGAATGTGTTTGATTTGAACCACCCATAGGAAGAGGAGACAGATGTCGAAGACCTTTCTTGTCTTAAAAATAACAAGCGGGGAGGAGCCAAGATGGCGACCGGAGCAGACGCTTGAGCGCCCGGCTCCGCCGGCCCTTGGCCTCGGACTATCATCCTGATTCCTATCCTCTCCGATTTTCGAGGTGCAACGTGCGCGACGACGCGCTGACCGCGCCGCCGCTTTCCCGGAGTCTAAGCCCACCCGGATGCCGGAGCTCTTGGTGCCTTTGTTCTCCGCGCTGGACCCCTGCTCCATTGTGGCCTTGGCCGGCCCCCTGGAAGCTCCGCAGTCACTGGACCCCCGGCGCAAATCTGAGCCCCGCGGCCCCGATCCCGCCTCACACCACGGACTGTCGCCAGACGAGCCGGGGGAGAGACGCCCGGACACCTCCCTCACCTTTCACCTGACGGGCTGGAGCTATAGGGTAAGCCCCGGTGTGGCGGGTCTCCTGCCCCGCTCTGTGGCCCGCGCTGTGGAAGGCTGCAGACCCCCTTCTTCTATTGCCTAGTCGGCTGCAAAGAGAGTCCGAGGGAGGGGAAGCGACTGCTGGCTTTCACCTGTTGCGGCGCAGACCTGCGGGGAATTGCCTCCTTGTTACGACCCCCCCCCCCCTGGCCACTGTACCGTTCAGCGGTAAAACATGGCGTTGATTGCCTGCTCGCTGCTGGGGGGTGATGCTCCGGTCTCGCCCGCTGCCCGCTTCGCCCTCCCTCTACCAGACTCCAGCTCCACAGTGCCGTCCCGGATTGCTGCCGATGTGGGGGCGCAGCTTCCGCTGACATGCGGCTCCGTTCTGGCTGCCCTGCGGGACTTTCGTCTGCAATTGTGTGTTGGCTTGCAAACGCTGAGTGAGCGGTTCGACTCCATACTGTCGGCTGCGGGTCGTGAGCGCCCCGTTGGTTCTCAACAAGACGTGGGTCTGCCAGTGCTTCTGTCCTCTTGCGGGGACGCAACGACTGGGTATAATCGTGCTACACTGGTGTCTGCATCTGGCTTTCCCGGCACCCAGGATCAATCGATCTCCTGCTCAATTGTAGACACTTTGTTTCCCCGTTCATTGCTGCCTGCTTTGTTGTTGCCTGCCTCACCGCGCCCGCAAGAGTATCCAGCTGAGCGACACCTGACGTCCTCGAGGAACCGTTCACGGTGGCCTACGGCTTCTTTTATGTGGAACCCCTGTACTTTACAGGCCAGGTCTGGATTTTATATGGTGCACAAGGGGTCCTCAATAGATGATCGGCGGCCATTTTGTGACTCTACTTCTCCATCTTCTCCCAAGCGGCCATATTGTCTTTGTCTGCACGGGCTGCGGGGCCTACATGTGGGGGCTAGTCTAATCTTACGCCCGCGATCGGTCCAGGGCTAGATTGATTTCTATCACCATGGTTTCACGGATGGGCTGGACTGGGACTGGAACTGTCTGCATATGTTGTGCGCACTCGTCGCGATTTGTCTGCCTTCATTATATTGTTGTGACAAGTGATCTTCACACGACCGCCTTCGGGCGTAGTGGGTTCTCAGTGTGTGGAGGCGTAGTTGGCCGGTGGTTTCGGGCGCTCCGAGGTTACGTGGGCTCCTCCCCGCTTTCTTCTTTGTTTTCTTATTTTCTTTCCTTTATTCCTACTTTCTCTCTTGTCTATATTTCGGGTTCATTGGGCGACAGGCACTATGCTGGGGGGGGGGCAGGCCGTAGCCTCCGCATTGGTGTAGGGTGGGGGGGTAATTTACTGTTTCTTTTTAGTTCTATGGGCCTTTTCTTCTATGTCTCTGCGCTGTCCTTGTTTCCGATTCGGGGTCCGGGTGTGGGGTGGATTGAGTGGGGGCGGCTTTGGAGGGGTGCGTATTTACTCATGTGACTATCCTGTTATATAACTGCATCGCCTCACTGTCTGAGATTTCTATGGCCGTTTTTAATGATGCTGCTGCTCTCCCGTGTGATGGAGCCATCTTGCGGACTCGAATCTCCTTGGTTCTATCCTCTGCTGACTTTTTCCTCGATAAAATTATTTTGAAAACCTTAAAATTAACCTTCACTTCTCCTTCCCCTGGTGTCAAGGATCTTTCCAGTGTATAACTCCTGAATCGTTGCCAATCTTGACCATTGATGCACAGGGGATGTAATGTTTGTCTCAGTGCTTAACTGTTTTGTGGCCGGCCTGATGGTTGTAGGCCCGTATTTGTTCTTTTGCTATGCACAAATAAAGGTTTTTAAAAAAAACAAAAAAAAAAAAAAAAAAAAAAATAACAAGCGTTTCTTTTTAAAAATTTGGTGAAGCTTTTCATCCATCTTTCTGCAAAACAGCTTTGCACCTTAAAAAGACATGCATAGCACTTCATTTTTCCGTGCAAAATCCAAATGCCAATCTCTTCTCACTATTACAGTTGCTCCTTACAAGGCTGCTGCTCTAATTACATCAAATGATATATATATAATCAGAAATTCAGCCTCCTTTTCAAGATTTTTAACAAGAGGAGAACAATCTTTTCCTAGTACCAGCTTCAATAGCTCCTTAAACTCCGAAAGCATTGATTGACTGGTGTATGCCCCATATATTCCAGCTTTCATCGCAAGATTAACCCCTGCATTTGCATCCTTTAGAGCTGAGTCTTCCTTGTAGACGAGTAGTCCGCATGTCTGGATTGTATGTGACGTTTCCCCATTTTCAAACAGCAATCAGGAAAAATGGATAACTAGCAATGTCGCTAAAGAGTTCAAAGAATGTTGCACCTCAAAATTAGTCTTATATTAATGCAAATCTGTCTTAGCCCTTTTCCCCTAAAGTGAAGCCACTTAAATCTACAAGAATGGAGGACACTAGAAATGAAAGCAGGAGCATACGCGCTAACACTCCCTCTACCAGACATGCTACGTTTGGAGACCCTGATTACAGACGTGCATGAGCGTCTCGGACTACTCCAGATCCTGTAACCGCAACTGTTATCAGGAAACTCAAGGAACCAGATCCATGCCAACTAAGAGAGGTAGTGAAAGGGAAGGTAACAGCACACTGCTTACACGTCTCAGCGCCATTACCCCTTTGCATCTTGGTTGATGTAGTACAATTTTTCGCGCCCAGTTCAAAGTTCATCAAAGTATTAATCATCTATTGCTGTATCTTTATGTCGTATCTCTAGACACATGTTTCTGGATTCCTCCGTCATCAGTAGAGAAAATATTTTGGGGTTGCTGGACATGCTGCCACTGGATTCAAGCTGGCCTGGCTGATGAGGGGTGTCACCCCGAAACCATTCCCAGGATGCTTGTTTCCGGTCCAGGGAAGACCTGGCTTGGCAGTTCGGGCTGGATTGTTCCCATGAGGAACAGGGTCAAGACTGATTTGCATATGGCTGGGTCTGAACTGGAAAGGCGAAGTGAGCCAAAGAACGATGATGGATTCAATCCAGATCTGTGACTGGGGGTGAGTGTCTGAAAAGTTTCAGCAATCCGTCCTTCATCTCCTTGTGTTTGCTTTGTTTGCCCTAAGTTGGTAGGGTATGCCCAGACGTGGGTCTCTTGCTCACTTTGCCATTGGATTCAAGCTAGTCTGGCTGATGAGCAGTGTTCCACCGAAACTGTCCCCAGGATGCTTGTTTCCGGACCAGGGAAGTCCTGTCTTTGCATTTTGGGCTGGACTGTTCCCATGAGGAACAGGGTCAGGAGTGATTTGCGTATGGCTGGGTCTGAACTGGGGTGGCGAAGTGAGCTAAAGAACGAAAATGGATTCAGCCCAGATCTGTGACTGGGAGTGAGTGTCGGAAAAGTTTCAGCGCCCTGTCCATCACCTCCTTGTGTTTGCTTTGTCAGACACACATTTCTCAGGGACAATCCCACTCTGGGCACGCAGGGGCTCCAAAGCTCATCAGCTTGGCAGCTCATGGGTGCCTTTTTAAACAGTGAAAGGGGGTAAGAGCACTCTGCTTACACGTCTCAGCGCCATTGCTCCTTTGCATCTTGGTCAATGTAGTATAATATTTACCCCTCAGTTCAAAGTTCATCAAAGTATTAATCAGCTGTTGCCGTATCTTTATGTTGTATCTCTAGACACATGTATTCCTGGATTCCTCCATCATCAGTAAAGAAAATATTTTGGGGTTGCTGGATATGCTGCCACACAATTTTCACAGGCACAGTCCCGCTCCATTACGTTTTTGCATCTTGCTCAATATAGTACAATATTTCGCACTCAGTTTAAAGTTTATCTAAGTAATAATAGGCTATTGCCGTATCTTTATGTGGTATCTCTAGATACGCGTTTCTGGAATCCTCCGTCATCAGGAGAGAAAATATTTTGGGGTTGCTGGACATGCTGCCATACAATTTTCTCAGGCAAAATCCCACTCCAGGCACGCAAGGACTCCAAAGCTCATCAGCTTGGCAGCTCACAGGAACCTTTTTAAACAGTGAAAGAGGGGTAAGAGCACACTGCTTACATGTCTCAGCGCCCATTACCTCTTTGCATCTTGGTCCAATTAGTACAATATTCCGCCCTCAGTTTAAAGTTCATCAATGTATTAATTTGCTACTGCCGTGTCTTATGTCGTATGTCTAGACACGTGTTTCAGGATTCCTCTGTCATCAGTAGAGAAGATGTATGTTCTCAGGCACAATCCCACTCCAGGTATGCAGGGGCTCCAAATCTTGTCAGCTCACAGGAGCCTTTTTAATAAGTGAAAGGGGAGTAAGAGCACACTGCTTACACCTCCCAGCACCATTAACCCTTTGCATCTTAGTGGATGTAGTACAATATTTTGCGCTCAGTTCAAAGTTCATCCAAGTATTATTCAGCTATTGGTGTGTCTTTATGCTGTATCGCTAGACACGTGTTTCTGGAGTCCTCTGTCACCAGTAGAGACAATATTTTGGGGTTGCTGGACATGCTGTCACTCAATTTTCTCAGGCACAATCCCACTCCGGGCATGCAGAGGATCCAAAGCTTGTCAGCTTGGCGACTCATGGGAGCCTTTTTAAACAGCGAAAGCGGGGTAAGAGCACACTGCTTACACGTCTCAGCGCCATTACCCCTTTGCATCTTAGTCGATGTAACACTATATTTAGCCCTCAGTTCAAAGTTCATCAAAGTATTAATCAGCTGTTGCCGTATCTTTATGTCGTACCTCTAGACACGTATTCCTGGATTCCTCCGTCATCAGTTGAGAAAATAGTTTAGGGTTGCTGGAAATGCTGCCACTCAATTTTCTCAGGCACAATCCCACTCCGGGCATGCAGGGGATCCAAAGCTTGTCAGCTTGGCGACTCATGGGAGCCTTTTTAAACAGCGAAAGCGGGGTAAGAGCACACTGCTTACACGTCTCAGCGCCATTACCCCTTTGCATCTTAGTCGATGTAATACTATATTTAGCCCTCAGTTCAAAGTTCATCAAAGTATTAATCAGCTGTTGCCGTATCTTTATGTCGTACCTCTAGACACGTATTCCTTGATTCCTCCGTCATCAGTTGAGAAAATAGTTTAGGGTTGCTGGAAATGCTGCCACTCAATTTTCTCAGGCACAATCCCACTCTTGGCACGCAGGGGCTCCAAAGCTCGTCAGCTTGATGACTTCCGGGAGCCTTTTTAAACAGAGGAAGGGGGTAAGAGCACAATCCTTAAACATCTCAGCGCCATTACCCCTTTGCATCTTGGTCGATGTAGTACAATATTTCATGCTCAGTTCAAGTTCATCAAAGTATTAATCAGCTGTTGCCAAATCTTTGTCGTATCTCAAGACACGTGTGTTTCTGGATTCCTCTGTCATCATTAGAGAAAATGTTTTTGGGTCGCTGGACGTGCTGCTACACAATTTTCTCAGGCACAATCCCACTCCGGGCACGCAGGGGCTCCAAAGCTTGGCGGCTCACAGGGTCCTTTTTAAACAGTGAATGGGGGGGGGGGGGGGGGGTAAGAGCACGCTGATTACACGTCTCAGCGCCATTACACCCTTGCATCTTGGTCATATATTTTGTGCTCAGTTCAAAGCTCATCAAAGTATTAATCAGCTATTGCTTTATCTATATGTCGTATCTCTACACCCGTGTATCTGGATTCCTCTGCCATCAGTAGGGAAAATATTTTAGGGTTGCTGGACTATAGATACAGTGTAAGACATGACTTCATGCCTACCGTTGAGGCCTGCCTGTACTACAATTAGACCTGTTAAAAAAAACATTTGTCAGGTCAAAACTTCCCCTTTACATATTAAATCACCCCTATGTGGGCCTTTGTAGCCCACAAGACAGGATGCCTGGTATTTCAAAGTAGATCATGTAGCAATGGACTGGCTTAGTTCTTTTCTGGACGATAGGTCCTTCCAAGTGATGGAACAGGACTGTTTCTCTGGTAGCCTGCCAATTAAGTTAGGAGTGCCACAGGGCTCCTCCCTCAGCCCCACACCATTCAATATATACGTAAGACAGCTTGCCACTATCATGCAGGTGTTTAGCATTTCAGGCGTATCGTATGTTGACGACACCCAGTTGATTGTTTCTCTGTCCAATGGCCCCAACCAAGCTAAACAATAACTTGGTCCCTTCCTGAACAAATTGTCCCACTGGATGTCGAACTGTTACCTAAAACTGAACGAAGAAAACACAGAACTCATGATTTTAGGTAACATGGCCATTTCCAGGCCACTGAATTATTGGCCATCCTGCATGGGAAACCCACCTGTTCCTAAACCTATTGTAAAGAATCTAGGTATCTGGCTGGATAGTACCCTTGCAATGAACCAACAGGCAAACAAACTATCTGGTATCTGCTTCGGGCTTTTAAGAATGCTCAAAAAGATACTGGAGCTTATCCCAGAGCAGCTAAGAAAAACTGTCTGCAGTCTGTTATAGTCTCATGCCTTGACTATGGTAACTCTCTTTACCTAGGCTCACTTAAGTACGTGATAAAGAGACTTCAGACTGTGCAGAACGCAGCGGCAAGGCTTCTGCTCAAACTCCCTAGACACATACCGTTTAGAGAATACCTTAAACAGCTCCACTGGCTGCCAATTGCAGCAAGAGTAAAGTTCAAATCCCTTTGCATTGCTCACAGGACAGTAAATAACAAAGGCCCGGAAAAACTCAAAAATCTGATATGTGCGCATGCCCCCACCAGACTAATAAGGTCCTCCCGTCTACACCTCCTCCGCACCACCAGAATCAAAAAATCAAGATGGGGAGAAAGATCCTTTGCACACCTGATCCCTAAACTGTGAAACAAGCTCCCTCATGACCTAAGAGCGCTGCAAAATGAACTGGCTTTCAGGAAAAAACATAAGACCTGGCTGTTCCCCTTAAACCATTAATGGGCTCTGTTCTTACCACAGCACTCATCATCAGCACGGGGAATCCTTAGGGTAGCCATGGGCTTTATAAATCCCAGTATCAAATCAATCAATCAAATCATGTAGAAATTTAATGTTAGGATGTCCTTACAGTGACTAGCACCCAAAAGCTATTTTTCACTTTGGCATGTCTAGCTGTCCTATGTAGAAAACCGGAGTACAGAATAAAATCCTAATGCTGTATCTCAGGAATGGGTCTAGCTAGAACAGGGATTAAACTCTTTGATAGTTGATCAAATCCAATTCAATTGTGAAATCAGTTTGATCATAAATATTAAGGAAACATAACTTTTAGAAAGCTACCTTTTCCATTCACGAAATCCTGGAGGCTGATTTGCATTTGCTGCCTAACTTCTCCCAGCCAGTAATTAGCATTTTAATAGGTGTAAATGAGGTTTGAATTTCCTCCTAGGAGCTACATAATAGGTTACCTTGGCAGGTCAAGCTGAACGTGCAGGGATGACTCCTTTGAGCTTAACAGATAGGTAGGGACTGTGAGCATGCTTCTTAAATTCAGTGTCAAATCCTGCCTGATAGTTCTTCTAGTTTTAATATAACACTGGGGGTGCAATGGAAAGGAAGGAAACAGGATGCCAGGATAATTCTTGTGTATCACTGTCTGGTTGCTGTAAATCTCTGCTTTTGTTCTACCAGACTTCTGGGGACACAGGGGCTGCTTCAAGCTGACACTTGGTGTTAGATGTGGAACAACACTAGACTTACCATAATACATTCCATCCCCATGCAACGAGAGATTAGAGTGGCCAAAAAATTGTTTTCATCTTGATAATGCCCAAAGTGGACAGAATGATCCCGGGAAAATTTACCCCATTGGGTCAGGGGTGCCCAATAGATATTCCCATGTGCCAGGTATAAATATGGCATGTTCAGGCACCCACTTCAGAACACTCCTGGATCTGAGGAAGAACAGACGAGGGGTGAACCTGCTGTCTGTGACTGGAGGTGCCCTGAAGGACTGGACCTGCTCTCTTTTGCACCCATGACAAAGAAGTGGACTCCAAGGATCATATGGCTGACTTCCTGTTCAAACTACAGGGATACAACAAACTGCCAGAGATCTTTCCTGAAACTGGCCAGGTGACCCCAATCAATAATTGCTTTTCTTATATTAGTGGCAGTGATGGGATCCAGGACTTGGGTTTTGCAGTGCCATTCAGTGAGTTAAGTTGAAAAGAAAAAAAAAATCATTTTTAGGTCTCGCCTGAGCTAGCGCATGCGCTGCTACCGCGAGACATTTAGTGAGTGGGCTTTAAAAAGCGACCACAGCTTTTTGTGTGGCATAGAGTGTGCGGTTACGCGCACAGTAACGCGCATTCCTTGCAACGCTCGATCAGGCGCCATCTGACTTTCCTCTCGCTCTCCCAAGCGCGTGCTTCAACGCTCCCCCCTCCACCACCACAGAGCGCGTCTTGCGGCCGCGCGTCTTGCTTGCTTTGATTTAAGCTTGTTAGCATTTGTGGCTTGCATGCTCGTTGTGGCCGCTCTGGTTTCCTCTCCTCGCTTCAACCGCCCCCGCCACAGAGCACACATGTACAGCAGGCAGGACCGCTGAGCCACAAAAACATCATGTGACTCATGCCGCACTTTTACTTTCACAATAGACGCAGCCTTTCCCTTAATGAGGCAGCAACGCGTCTTCAATACTCACTGCTCCTCCCTCCCGCAGCATTCAGATCACATGCATGCGCTTTATCTCTTGCAGACGCACTTCACGGTGCGCCTTTAGCTCCCAGTCCGGTTATCCTGCTCCATCATGGCCGCCGCCGTACTGTGTTTACTGACACTCAGCTGATGTGTCCGGTCTCTCTTTTCAGGTTTCTTCATCTTGTCGCTAATTAACTCCACATTGCAATCAGTAACCTTTGTTGCGCTGTTATTTATGTGTACTCTTCACTTTGGGTGCCTGGAGTTTTCAGGATCACCACACCTTCCCGATATGGTCGCCGTATATTGTTGGGTTCACCGCGATCCACCACGTTATCACGTGACCTTCCCCATGTTGGTAAAACCGAGCCCGCGTATGCACACGCTTGTAATATCATTGTGTTACTCGCAGCTGCGAGAGGAGCATTTGAAGAACATTTGGCGTACATTCAGGATAGTCTCAGGACCTGGCTTCCTTTTTAGTTGTACCGGTGCAGACCTTTTGGGAGTACGCTATGACCCTTCGTGTATTTCATCATTTTCGTTATAGGTGACCCGCATTTGTTGAAGTTCATTATCGGGCCTCGTGCTTAAGGTATCAGCTTTCTTCTGTTTATCACTTTTACTCTGCATATTCTGTCACTGCTTCGGTTGTTTAACGCTTAACTTCTTGTTTCAGGAGTTCGTAGCAAACTGTCTTTTCACAAGATACTGACAGTTCATTATCGTACCTCGTGCATAAGGTATCAGCATTTTTTTGTTCATCACTTTCACTCGACATACTTTGTTACTGCTTCTGTTTTTTAATGCTTAACTCCTTGTTTCAGGAGTTCGTAATACATTGTCGTTTCACAAGATACTGGCAGTTCTTTCTTTTTATTTTCAGTAAGTGCAAGGCTTTAGTAAGGTCCACATCTTGTGACGTTTGCACGCACGTTTTTTTCCCCATGTGTGTCGCCTCGTATCCATTGGCTTATTATCTTTATCACTTCACATCGTGAGTCGTCTAGGTTTGTTTTATATGTCACTCATTCCCGTCGCTTGCTCATTTCACTGCTATTCTTCACCTTATTTCTTGCATGCTGACTTCCATTTGGAAGACAAATGTAAATACATTTGGTAGATAACAAATGTCCTATTATTCTGCGTTCCCAGACTTTTGATAAACAAACTTTGGCATAGCCAATAGGTCTCGCCTTTGGGACCTTATAAGTGTTTAGTTATTCAGCACAATATCCTTGGTGCAACAGCATCACCTGTTGCATGGCTAAACACTTATAAGGTCCCAAATGCGAGACCTATTGGCTATGCCAATGCTTGTTTAATTTGACACCCACAAATTAACATTTTGGGTTTTTAATTTGCTTTTGGTCTTAATTGGATAATCTGTAAAAAAAAATACAAAAAATCTAAATGTATTCTTGCCCTCAGTTTTCTCAACATTGAGGTGGATCTAGCTAACACAGATACCCTTAGCATGGCAGAGATAGGTAAAAGAGTCCACATCACCAAAGACCTATTGCCTATGTAGTGGGGGATGACATGGATAAGTGGTGTGCAGCATCTGAGGTGGCCCTACATATGCATAGAGTCCCAGGTGGGGATTGGGGAACTAGTCTGAGGAAGCATGTGCCTATTACAGGGAGGAATACCTTTTTAGCCCTTGAAATAGCTGACCAGATGAAGTATCCCTCCCATAAAGGAATCGAATATTACAAAATTTTGTCTCACTCCTGAGAATTATCGCCTGAAGTTCAGAGATAGCCAGAAGCAGTCACATCAGACATGGATAGATTTTGTGGATTCTTCGAGTACACACTAGAGGGTTGAGTGAATGGCAGCAAAGTAAATGATTATGATGGACTGTACAATTTAACATTGAAAGAGCACATTTTAAGTAATTGTTTTACAGGGTGGTGCGAGCACCTAATAGACACAAAGCTCACCGTGCACAGAGATCTTGGGAAGGAAGCTGACCTCTGGATCAGCACCACACTGTTCAGGAAGGTACCCACATGAAGGGTGGTTCAGGTTCAATTCCTCAATCAATCAATCATTCAGGTGTTTGTTAAGCGCGACTACTCACCTGTAAGGGTCTCAAGGCGCTGGAGGGTGGAGGAGGGGTTGCAGGTTCCAGTCAATCAAGGAGGGGGTCTGTTGAAGAGCCAGGTTTTGAGGTTTCTCGCGAAGATGGGGAGCGATGTTGTCTGTCTAGGGGTGGAGTGGAACGGCATTCTAGGCTCTGGCCGCGAGGAAGGAGAAGGAGTGGCCTCCCGATCTGGTCTTTCTGGTGCGGGGGACCACTGCGTAGGAGAGCTGGGCTGATCGTAGGGTCCTTTGGGGTGCAGGGAATTTGAGTCGGCTGTTCAAGTATGCTGGTCCAGTGTTGTGAAGGGCCTTGTGTGCGTGGGTGAGAATCTTGAAGGTCATTCTAGCCTAGATGGGGAGCCAGTGGAGTGTGCGCAGGTGCTGGGAGATGTGGCAGTGTCTTAGCAGGTTGAGGACCAGTCTTGCGGCGGCGTTCTGGTTGTTTTGTTGCTTGTGGGTGAGGTTTTTGTTTATTCCGACGTAGAGTGCGTAGTCGAGTCTGCTGGTGACGAGGGCGTGAGTGACGGTCTTTTTGTGCTCGAAGGGGATCCATTTGAAGGTCTTACGTAGGAGGCGGAGGGTGTGGAAGCAGGAGGATGCGATGGAGTTGATTTGGCGGTCCATTTTGAGCTCGGAGTCCAGGATGATTCCAAGGTTGCATGCGTGGTCCGTGGGGGTGGGTGGGCTTCCGAGGGCGGGGGGGGGCCACCAGGTGTCGTTCCAAGCATCGGGGTTTGGGCACATGATGAGTAGTTCTGTTTTGTCGATGTTGAGTTGTAGGCAGCTGCTTTTCATCCATTTGGCCACGGCTTCCATGCCTTCTCGAAAGTTGTGTTGGGTTCATTGGATAAGGAGAGGATGAGTTGGGTGTTGTCTGCATATGACACAATGTTGAGTCCATAGCTTCTGAAGATGGTGGTGAGCGGAGCCATGTAGACGTTGAAGAGCGTGGGGCCGAGGGAGGACCCCTGGTGGACTCTGCAGGTGGTTGGTGTAGGGTCCGAGAGGAAAGTGGGGAGTCTGACCCGCTGCGTTCTGCCGGAGAGGAAGGAGTGGATCCAATCTAAGGCCTTGTCACGGATCCCTGCGCCGTGGAGTCTGCGTATTAGGGTGTGGTGAGAGACTGTGTCAAACGCCGCTGAGAGGTCGAGGAGGACTACTGTTTCTCCTTTCCAGTAGGGAGCGGATGTCGTCTGTTGTGTCGAAGAGGGCCGTTTCTGTGCTGTGGTTTTGTCTGATGCCGGATTGGGAGGAGTCGAGGATGTTGTGCTCTTCGATGAAGGTGGCGAGTTGGCTGTTGATGGCTTTCTCAATTACTTTAGCTGGGAACGGGAGCAGGGAGATGGGTCTATAGTTCTTGAGGTCGGTGGGGTCCGCCGAGGGCTTCTTCAGGAGGGGGTTGACCTCGGCGTGTTTCCAGTCGTCTGGGAACGAGGCATTCGTCAGGGAGCGGTTGATGGTATGGCGGAGCATGGGTGCGATGGTGTCGGCGGCTCTGTTGAAGATGTGGTGGGGGCAGGGGTCCGTGGGGGCCCCAGAGTGGATTGACTTCATTGTCTTCAGTGTGTCTTCGGTCGTGAGGGTTGTCCAGTTGTCAATCGTTGGCTTCAGCGTGTCGGGGTGGCTGGTAAGGGTTCAGTTTGTTGGTTGCCTTCATCAAAGTTGTCGTAAATGTTCTTAATTTTGAGGTGGAAGAAGGTGCTGAGTTTGTTGCAGAGGTCTTATGAGGGAGGGATGTCAACAGACTCGCTGGTGGGTTGGGAGCACTCCTTGATGATGCTGAAGAGTTCTTTGCTGTTGTGCGTGTTTGTGGAGATTCTGTCTTCAATCGCTTTTTTTCTCGTTTTTCTGATGAGTTGGCGGTGAGCGTTGGTGGCGGCTCTGAAGTCATTGTGGGCCTCTGTGGATTTGGAGTTCCTCCAGGCCTTTTCGAGGCGGCGGCACGTGCGCCTGGACTCTCGAAGTTCGGTGGTAAACCATCTGGCTTTCTTGGCGTGAGTGTTGTTGTTTTTCTTGAGGGGGGCTATGGCGTTGGCGCTGTCGGAGATCCATCTGTGCAGAGTTCGGGCTGCGGTGTTGGGGTCATCGTCTTCTGAGATGGTTGGGGTGGAGTTGCTCAGTGAGGAGGTGAGCTGGTCGTCGGTGATTTTGGTCTAGTTTCTTCGTGGGAGCAGGTGCTGGTGTCTGTGGATGGTAGGTGTTCTGAAGGTGAAGTGGACGCTTTGGTGGTCTGTCCATGGGAGTTTGGTGGTGTGGCTGAAAGTGATGGAGTTTCCTGTTGTGAAGAGGGGTTAGAGGGTGTGTCCTGCTGAGTGCGTGGGTTCGGTCACGATCTGGCGGAGTCCAATGTTGTGGAGGTTGCCCAGGAGGGATGTGGTGTTGGGGTCCAGTTGGTTGTCGAGGTGGAAGTTGAGGTCTCCCAGCAGGGTTTAGTTGGTGGATGCGATGGCATGCAGGGAGATCATGTCCGTGATGGAGTTGGCAAATGGTCCGCGGGGCCCAGGGGGTCGGTAATGAGGGTTCCCTGGAGGGTGGTGGTAGGGCTGTCCGGTATCTTGAAGTGAAGGTGTTCCATCAGGTCTTTGGGCTCGTCGTGTGTTCAGGCGAAGGGTGGATTTGTGGACGATGGCGATTCCTGGTGTTGTAGGAAGGTGCCTCTTTTTGGGATTCTTGATTCCGGTCCAGGGAAGACATGGCTTGGCAGTTCGGGCTGGACTGTTCCCATGAGGCACAGATTTGCATATGGCCATGTCTGAACTGGGGTGGCGTGGTGAGCAAAATAACAATGGATTAAACCCAGATCTGTGACTGGGGGTGAATGTTTTGCCAATGTGCAACATTCCGTCCATCATCTTGTGTGTTTTGCTGTTCGCCCTATGTGGGAAGGGTATGCCCAGACGTGGGTCCCGTGCTCACTACGCCACTGGAGTCAAGCTATCCTGGCTGAAGAGGGGTGAAACCCCAAAACCGGTCCTAGGATGCTTGATTCCGGTCCAGGGAAGACATGGCTTGGCAGTTCGGTCTGGACTGTTCCCATGAGGCACAGGGTCAAGACTGATTTGCATATGGCCATGTCTGAACTGGGGTGGCGTGGTGAGCAAAATAACGATGGATTAAACCCAGATCTGTGACTGGGGGTGAATGTTTTGCCAATGTGCAACATTCCATCCATCATCTTGTGTGTTTTGCCTCTTTTTGTATGATCACCTCCCCAAGTTTTTGGACTGATGCTGCTGATGTTTAGACTCTGCAGTGCACTGGAATGTGCTGTCCTTGCCCAGGTTCATGTGCTCTGACCCCCAAAGTACATATACAGTTGGCTGATACCAGATTGGTTTATTTAACGTGCCTTTAAGTCCCAGAACATTACAATCCTGACTCCCCCAAAAATAATGGAAACAGATCTAACCATTTCGTTAGTAACTCAGGGATGCCCAAAGGGATACACAAGAAATACTCAAATTGGCTTTTCAAACATTTATTGAAGCAATAAGATTCATGTGTAACATGCGTGCTCTGCAATAATTAATAGAAGGAAACAAAACTGAATAATCAGCATTACAAGGATGGTAAAGAAAATAAACAGTTGAACCATTGTGCTGTTACATTGATAATATGAATACATATAATTGTATCTATACTCCTAACTAGCGCTTCTAATACTACTATGCATAGGGTGTACGGATCTGCCAGAATACCTTAGAGTGGTCTAACTCCCCATTTATCTGAGGATATGTGTCATCTGGGAGGCCGTCTTGTTGTAGTGCAGGCCTCCGCCCTTCTTGTTAGGGTAACGAGATTCAGCTTGGCTGGAATTCTGGAATGGGGTGACCTCAACAGTGCCAGCGAAATGTTCCTCTCCCAAAACAAAGGGCTAGGAGAGTTTTAATAATAAACTTTACCCATACTCTATGCCGCAGTTCTAGCTAATATTGTTTATTCTACCCTTGCAATGCTGTCACCAAACAGACAGGAGCATACAACGACATTTTGAGCAGTGTACTTAGTCCTTTTACAGAATGTGCAAGGGCCAGATCATATGCCTATGAAGAAGTAAAAGTGTAAGCAAATCTGTTTCTGAGAATATTATCCCATATGGGAGCTCAAGCAAATGTGTTAAAAGTCACTGTCTCAAAACGTTGTCAACTTTAAACGTGAACATGTAAAATGGTGGTGTTCTGTGGCCAGGGCCGATGTAACCACATAAAACCGCCTCGCAGAAGCAAATGGCTTTCACACCTTAGCCTGTCCACTTCTTTCTGCAGGCAGACACCTTAAGGGTGTGCCCAGTGATTCTCACAGCCAATAAGGAACTGCCACATCCAGAATTCCAGCAGTGAGGGACTGTGTTTGGGCCGGCCCTCCAGGAAGTGATGTAAAGTGGAAAGGGTTTCCCCATAGGAACTGTTATCCCATTGGCTACTGAGTCCTTCCCTTCCACAAACATGAAGAAAGTATAACAGTGGCACCCTTGGCACTCAGTTCTCAGATCACTAATGGACTGGAAAGAAGACAGAAGAAGGACTGCCCCTGCTGCTCCTTGGACCCAACAAAGCGTGCCTCACTAAAGACGGGCTGCACTTGCTGCACCGAGAAACCTGCAAAGAGGACTGTGCTTGCTGAGACCACTCGTGGAAAAGAGCTCCATTTGTGCGAGGACAGAAGAAGTGACTCCAAGGGCTAGTTGGCTAACCTTCTGTTAAGCTTCAGGACTACCAAAACCTAAGGAAATCTGCAATGCTTCAGAGCCCAGCTGCCCTGACCTTAGTTCCCTCCGATTTCTGCTACTTAACCTTTGAGCGAAGATGGTAGCTGTATCACATGATTAAGCATTTAGGCTATCGGGGCTCATGTATTCCAGTAGGGAACCGCTAGTTTGAAGGTTGTGCAACAAGGTCATACCCAATATTTCTCCTCTGATAGCAAGATGGCTTTACTTATCTTACTAAAAACAAACACTACAAATATACCAGTGATGTTGATTACTTCTTGAGTATGTAAATTACCTTTTAGGCACTTCTCTGATTCTTCAATTGATTTTTTAATGTATAAAACCTTTATGTGATATATATATATATATATATATATATATATATATATATATATATATATATATATATATATATATAGATACATATTACCTACTGGCGGTCGCCAGTAGGTAGTTATAGTTAGGACCCCTTTTCCATAGGAAATCCGCAACATTCTATTTTGAATAACTTTGGCGCCGGTCGATGAATCCTCGCGAATTTCTCAAAATAGGTGGGGCGCTACGCTCCGCTCCTACCCTGAAAGTCTCGGGGGGATTCGTCAAGCGGGGGCTGAGATAAAAGGGGGGTCCCAAAACGCGTTTTTCCCATGCATTTTTCCATAGGACCTTTAGAACGAGCTACAGCCCGAACGGCTGAACAGAATTACTAGAAATTTGGCAGAGAGGTAGTCCCTATGTCAAGGAAGTGCCTTTTGTAGGTTTGGTGTAAATCTGTTCAGTAGATTCTGAGAAAATAGCCTTTAAATCAATATATATATCTGAGCCCGCTTACGGTACGCTTACCGTACGCTTACCGTACGCGTACGGTGGCGTGCGCGAGCGCGATTCTGATTTGCTCTTAGATCTTAGTAAACATTCGAATCGGCCGAAACCAGGAAGCGGCGTCCGCCATTTTGTCTCTCGCACTGAGTGTTATTTATCAAACATGATGCCCAAAAACATGTTACGGGGCTGTTTTGACAACTCCCTCCCACATAGTCATGTTGAGGGAGTCCCCAAACATCCCCCAAGAGCAAAAACGGTTTTATTTTTTTTTCGGCAATTTCGCCGAGTACGCTTACCGTACGCTTACCATAAGCGTACGGTAAAAACTAGAAATAAAAAAAACACTATCCACACTTACCCCACCCCCTGTGCTTTTGGTGGCCGTAGGTCACCAAATGTACAGGGCTTATTACATCAGTAAAAAAACTATATTTTGGCAACATGAAATTATAAAATCGAAAAAAAAAAAAACACTATCCACATTGACCCCACCCCCTGTGCTTTTGGTGGCCGAAGGCCACCAAATGTACAGGGCTTATTAAAGTTGATAAAAACCGTGCACGGAACGCACTGCGTTAAGTGGGCGCGCACGCCTCGAATGGCGTAAAGTAACTTAGCATTTAAAAAACCGTACAAATTCACTGAAAAAACCATAGGTTTCACACACGTTATAGTTAGGAATTAGCATTTAAAAAACCTTGCAAATTCACTGAAAAAACCATAGGTTTCACACATGTTATAGTTAGCGGAAATTTTACTGATAAAAAACCAATGAAATTGCCCCGTTATAGTTAGTGCTGGCAACTATAACTCACGCGACCGCAATCTTCTGCTGATGACATATGTGTCTTTATAAAAAAAAATATTTGTAATATATGTATAGCTAAAAATGTATGGAAGAAGACATGGGCAAATAAGTGTCTAAATACAGTATTAGCATCAGCAGAGGATTGCGGTCGCGTGAGTTATAGTTGCCAGCACTAACTATAACGGGGCAATTTCATTGGTTTTTTATCAGTAAAATTTCCGCTAACTATAACATGTGTGAAACCTATGGTTTTTTCAGTGAATATTACCTACTGGCGGTCGCCAGTAGGTAGTTATAGTTAGGACCCTCTTACCATAGGAAAACCGCAATATATATATATATATACACACACCTTTATTTTGCTCTAGATGTATGTGCATAACCCCATTAGATAAATGTATTATTGGCATATGGCTGGATTGCAGTTGTTCGAACTGAGTCTCACAGATTGGTGGTGGGAGCAGGGGGACTTTTGCTGTCTCTCACACTTAACTGCAGAAATGGGGTTGATTTTTCCCTTTGTGTGGAGGTCAAATGGCGATGGGTTCTGATTAGTGGGGCTACATGGTGGGATTGGGATCATCACAAAAGAGAGAACTAAGTATTGGCTGAGATTGAAAAATATTCTGCCATACTAGAAAAGATAACAAAGTGGCAGCAGTTTATTCTCTGGGTGTGTAACTGTATAATATATCACTCCAATGGCCTCCTTGAAAATTATTAGTTGGAATATGCTTGATAATTCTGTAAAGCATTGTTTGGTTCATGAAGAGTTAATGGTTGTGAACCCAGTCTTAACTGTCTTTTTGAAACACGTTGCCTATATAGACCGGGCAGTAATGAGAAAGGATAATCTGCACTTCGCAGCAGGTATCCATTAGAGAAGATGTCATTCTGTCTAAGAGGAATGTGGATATGGAAGTCATCAAGACTACTGCAGAAGGGCAGGGGAGGTAGGCAGTATGCAATAGAACCTTTGTATGATCACAAGCCTTATGTAATTTGTGCCATTAAGGAGCCTAATCTGGATGATCCTTGCCACTGATGTATATTTTCTTTAGCTTTTGAATTAACTGTTTAGACAGGGAAGATGCTTATGATTGGCAATTTTGTGTGGTAGATCATTTGCTTTTCATGTCTCTCTAGCAAAAATGTCTAAATGGTATCCAAATTCAGGTCCCAGAGAGCTTGGTCCCCGGTGTCTAGTGTACGCAGCCACCTGGGTGAATGTTCGGAGCCCACCCTGTTCTTATTCCATGTTGGCTCACTGTTCTCAGTGAAATCCCTGTCTCTGTAAGTCTCTCACGTTCTTCCAGTCCCTCATTGAAAGAGATGGAAGTCTTGCTTTTTGGAAATTGCTTATAAGCACTTTATCAATGATAACTTTCATGATCTACTAGATGTCTATATGGTGGTATTTTCAAGATGCACTAACCTTGCAATCCAGATGAAACTGGATCGGTGTACTGCCGTTCTTCAAAGAAGCTACTTCTAACCATACACTGTGCTCATGTAGGTTTGAAGTAGACCTAGGGAAATTGGTAGGGTTAAAAGAGAGGAACAGCAACATTGGATATCATTACACTTGCTGGCTGCTTAGCTGTGCTTAATTTACACTGCAGGAGCATTCATTTCTAAAGACAGGAGAAGTGTAACAACACAGGATAGGTGACCACTATCCTTGGAAGCCGGAAACAGCGGGAGCGATGGATGATGCTTGATCACCCTTTCCTCATGTGTGGATCCACCTGCGAGTATTATAGAATCACTCCACAGGCAACTTCACCTCCGGGGTAAGGGAAAAAGGGATAAAAGAAACATTAAAGGTGCAGCTGCAAAACCATCAATGGAGTACTGTACAGGAGTTGAAGACCTCACTCCTACAATAGCCCCGTGTTCCCTGCAAGTGAGACAAAACACAACATGCATAAGACACCTCCCTAAGCACCTACTATAGACATATATATCTGCTGTATGTGTATGCACTTACTACTAATACTGCTGCACGTGTCCTGATGTAAACCAAGTACAAAAAGCAAAAATAAAACAAAAAATCAAAGCATGGCTTCTGTGAAGTTTCTAAGCTTAAAGCACTATACTCCATACAGGTTCAGGCATTTTCTTCTACAAGGATAAGACTATAGTACTTAGCTCAGAGCAGGCAGTCCTTTGGCATCTGCAAAATGAGGCTCCAGGCTCTACAAAAAGGTGACCAGCAAAGGCGCGCAGTTAGCGCGTGTGACACAATAACATCCGAGAAAAAAAAGGAACTAGGAAACAGAAACTCTGCGCCACACAATGGTCCTTGCAGGATACTGCTGCACGTACTAGCGCTCCAGCGCGGGGAAAACAAAAATGTGACCTGGCTCAGGGGACTTCATTCATGTATTCCAACGCGGGCGAAACAACGAGGCCCATAGGAAGTTTATTCTGTGCTCAACTGGGACGTGCTCCAGCGCGACTATACCAAAGAAAAGTACAGGCGGAAAGGTACTGATCCCAGCGCGGCTTGGAACCACGCTTCCGCACAGGCAAAACGAAGATGGCTGTGCGTCGTCTCTCTCACCTCCCTCCTCAATGGACAAAGCGGCCAAGGCGGAGAGGAGACGGGGTAGCGAGTATCTCCAGACAGGAGATTGGTAGTAAGGCACAAAAACCTTCCAGAGCTATCGACTGGAATCAGGTGACAAGCACAGGGTTGAGTGTGGGAGGGGAATAAATAGAAGAGAGAGGCAGGACAAGCAGGCTACACCCTAGGTATTATGGGAGATGAAGTTCCAAGACGTGCACACTGCATTTCCCTTTCATTCACACAAAGGTGCTCGCTACTGTGGTTTCCCAGCCTACCTACGCCCGTACATGACAGCACCCCATCTCAATGACCGACGTCTTGGTGGTCCACCACGCTTGGCGGGAAACAGAGATTGGATTCATCTAAGAATCCTCGGGCAACGTAGGTGAGTGCCAGGATCCCAGGATCAATCCACTGGGCCATACCCCTTCCATTCAATGAAATAGTGGACCCGCCCCTAATGAGTTTGAAGTCAAGTATGTTCTACCTCATACTCCTCCTCTCCCTTGATCTCCACCGGTCGTGGTTTATCGGGTAACCTAGTGTGAGGGAGACAGGGCGTTAAGAGGGAAACATGAAACACAGGGTGGACGTGCCAAGCTGGGGGGAGTTGTAACCTCATGGCGACAGGGTTGATTATGCTATCAATAGGATAGGGACCCACAAACTTGGTTGTAACCGAGTGTTCCCCTTGCATTTCAGGTGTTTCGTGTTGAGCCAAACTTTATCCCCCACCTTATATTGGGTCTCTGTTGTTTTCTTCCCGTTTGCGTATCGTTTATCACGGGCTGTGGCCAATTCCAGATGGGTTCTGGCATTCTGTAACACTGACCTGAGGTGTGTATGGTGTTCTTGTATTGTGGGATGTGTAGATGCTACGGGGTGTTCGAAGGGTAACATATTAGGGTGGTAACCATTGAGGCAAAAGAACGGGGCACATCCCAAAGAGCAATGGTCCGCATTGTTATATGCGAACTCCGCCGTCCACAGAAGCGTGCTCCATTCTTCTTCGTGTTGTAGCGTAAAACATCTCAGGTACTGCTCCAAGGTTTGATTTAGTCTCTCGGTTTTACCGTCGGTCTGCGGATGGTAACTCGTGAAAAGACGGGCATCGACTTTCATAACAACACACAGCGCCTTCCAAAACTTAGATGTGAATTGGGTTCCGCTGTCCGTAATAATGACTGACGGAATCCCATGCAAATGCACTATATGTTGTAGGAAAGTTCTCCCGATGTAGGTAGTTTGGTCAATGCGATGAAATGCCCTATCTTGGTGAAGTGATCGATGACCACTAGTATAGTGTTATGACCTAAGCTAGGAGGCATCTCCACAATAAAGTCCATAGACACCGTGTGCCAAGGGGCTGGAGGTAGAGGTATGGGTCTGAGTAATTCGCTGGGCCGTTGGTGTTGTGTCTTGTCCTGTGCGCAGATGGAACATTCTGAAACTTATTTTGCAGGGTCCTTCTGTAGCGTTTCACACCAAAAGTATCTAGCCATTGTCTGCAAGGTTTTCTCTGTTCCCAAGTGTACCCCTAACGTGGTGTCATGAATCCGCTGCAAGGCTTGCCATTGCAGGGGCCCTTCTGGTATGTATACTCTTTTGTCGTGGTACCAAAAGCCATTCAAGGCGGAACGGAGCTGAGGTTCTTGTGCCACCCACTCGTTTTCATCTAGACTCCTGGTTTGTTTCTTCAGATCTTTTAGGAAATCAGGAGTTGTGGTCACGGCCAGTACTTTCGATGGAAAGGAGGCCTTCTGCAATATGATAGGGGGTTCTTCTGCTGGAACCAGGCTCGAATCAGGAGTCAGAGCAGGTCTCGACAGCGCATCAGCCTTACCGTTTTGTGGTACTGGCCGATACCTGATTACGAAGTTGAAGTCGGCAAAAAACAGTGACCATCAGAGCTGCCGAGGGGTTAAGGCTCTCGCACTCTTTAAGAAGAGCAGATTTCGATGGTCGTGTATATTTCCACTGTGCGTTTGGCCCCCATTAGATGGTGTCTCCATTCTTCGCATGCTCTCTTGATCGCTAACAACTCCTTATTGGTGATGCTGTAATTCACCTCACACAAAGACAGTTTCCTGGAGAAAAAGGTAACTGGATGGAGTTGGCCTGTGTCTGGATGCCATTGGGACAGTATCCCACCAATAGTGTAGTAGGATGCGTCTGTTTCCACTTCAAACAGCTGGTTGCCATCAGGATGTCTCAACACGGAAGCGCTGGTAAAGCATTTCTTTAGCGTTCGGAAGGCGTTTACCGCCGATTCAGTCCAAAGAAAAGTGGTCCCCTTACGTAGGAGATGCGTCAGAAGTTGAATGATTCTAGAGAATTCCTTGATGAACCTCCTATAGAAATTTGTGAAGCCTAAGAAGCTTTGCAATGCCTTCACACTGGTGGGTGACTCGCATTTGATGATAGCTTGTATTTTCTTTGTATCATACAAAAACCATTGGGCACGATGACATACCCTAAGAACTCCACTTCGGTGGCGTGAAAAAGGCATTTCTCCAGGGGAACAACCTTTACAACGCAACTTTTACAACGCACTACACTTACAACGCATTTTTTACAACGCAACATCCACTACAACGCATTCCATTACATAGCATGACACTACAACGCATTTTTAAAAACTACCTTTACAACGCATTCCATTACATCGCATACTACCTTTACAACGCATACCATTACAACGCATAATATTACACTACACTATCCAACACTTACCCTACTGTTGCACCCCCTGGAGTTAGAATAGTAATTTTTACCCCTATACTATCCAACACTTACCCTACTGTTGCACCCCCTGGAGTTAGAATAGTAATTTTTACCCCTATACTATCCAACACTTACCCTACTGTTGCACCCCCTGGAGTTAGAATAGTAATTTTTACCCCTATACTATCCAACACTTACCCTACTGTTGCACCCCCTGGAGTTAGAATAGTAATTTTTACCCCTATACTATCCAACACTTTCCCTACTGTTGCACCCCCTGGAGTTAGAATAGTAATTTTTACCCCTATACTATCCAACACTTACCCTACTGTTGCACCCCCTGGAGTTAGAATAGCAATTTTTACCCCTATACTATCCAACACTTACCCTACTGTTGCACCCCCTGGAGTTAGAATAGTAATTTTTACCCCTATACTATCCAACACTTACCCTACTGTTGCACCCCCTGGAGTTAGAATAGCAATTTTTACCCCTATACTATCCAACACTTACCCTACTGTTGCACCCCCTGGAGTTAGAATAGTAATTTTTACCCCTATACTATCCAACACTTACCCTACTGTTGCACCCCCTGGAGTTAGAATAGTAATTTTTACCCCTATACTATCCAACACTTACCCTACTGTTGCACCCCCTGGAGTTAGAATAGTAATTTTTACCCCTATACTATCCAATACTTACCTTAAATGCAATTTAATATTATGCGTTGTAATGGTATGCGTTGTAAAGGTAGTATGCGATGTAATGGAATGCGTTGTAAAGGTAGTTTTTAAAAATGCGTTGTAGTGTCATGCTATGTAATGGAATGCGTTGTAGTGGATGTTGCGTTGTAAAAAATGCGTTGTAAGTGCATGCGTTGTAAAAGTGTGCGTTGTAACGACATACATCCATTTCTCCAACTTGGCGTAGAGGACGTATTGCTGTAATCGTTCCAATACTGCTGAGACATGAGGGATGTGTTCTTCGATTGAAGCCGAGTAAATCAGGATATCATCGATATACACTATACATGATACATCCAATAGGCCCCTTAGTACTGGAATGCGGCGGGGGCGTTACAGAGGCCGAAGGGCATAACTTGATATTCGTATAGCCCACATTTTGTATGAAAAGCCGTTTTCCATTCGTCCCCACGCCGCATCCGTACCAGGTGATAGGCTCCCCGGAGATCCAGATTGGTGAAGACTTTGGCCCCTTTTAACTGGTCTAGCAGAACGGGTATAAGGGGCAGAGGATACCTGTTCTTTTTGGTCACTCTGTTGATTGCCCTGTAATTGATGCAAGCCCTTGAACCCCCTTCATGCTTCGGAATGAAAAATAAAGGCTAGGATGCCGGGGAGGAAGAGGGACGAATTAAACCAAAGGACAATAACTTATCCAAGTATTGTTGCAAATAGGCGGTTTCAGCCTCGGTAAGGGCATATACCGACTGCACAGTATGCTGGCACCGGATTCTAGGTAGATCACGCAATCATACTCCCTCTGTGGGGGCAACTTGCTTTCATCTTGTTCGCTGAACACAGCCTGAAACTGCTTGTACTCCTCTGGTAACGTGGAGACACAGCACACACTCCGTGCTCTACAACCGCTGGCAAGTAATACAGCCGGGTTCTCCTCCCGTTGAGGTGCTTATACCTTGTCCCTTGTGCAGTTCTCCACACAGTACGACGAATTCAGGATAACTGTTCGCGCTGCCCATTGGACCAAGGGATCATGCTGCGTAAGCCACGACATCCCTAAAATGAGTCTGAAATGGGGGTCTTCTATTAAATCGATTGGATGTATTCAAAATGGCTCATTCCGACTTGCATTAGCATCCGCTGGGTGTGCACAGGACCAGACGTCAACGCCGTACCATCCACTGCCTTCACTAGTTCCGGTATTTCCTTTCGTATGCAGGATATGCCCAGTTCTTGTGCGTACTGCTGGTCAATGAAATTCCCGGTGGCCCCAGAATCAAGAAGGGCATGTACTCCCACAGGCGCAACCCCAGGTATTTCCAACATAACACACACATTCATATGGGCCAATTCTTCTTCTACTGGCCTCAAACAGGGGTCTCTAGCTTGTTTGAGCCTGATAGTTTCCTGGATTCTCCACCACAGGCACATTCCTTGTGTTCCTGTTTTTTGTCTTGCAGTCTTTGATATAATGTCCGGGCTTGCCACAATACATACATAGTCTCTGCTTCCTTCTTCTTTCTCTCTCGCCGTAACTTATCGGCCCTCTCATGCTGCTAATTTGCATCGGTTCTGTTCCGTCGGTGGCATGCGGAGGCTCTTCCGTCGATGGCCTAGGACGGGGAGGCAGGAACTTTATGTCAGTCCGCTGTTTGTCTCCTTTTCTTTCCTGGAGCCGGTGATCTAGTTGGACAGTGAGGTCGATGAGTTCATCGCATGTAGTGGGCATGTGGACTACTTGAGCAAATACGTCCTTCAATTCGCCTCTCAGCCCCTGATAATACAAGGAAGTTCTTTTCTCCATAGGCCAATTGGTTTCTACAATGAGTCTGTTGAAGGCGGTTATGTACGTAAGTAGGTCTTGTGTGCCCTGCATAAGCGTAATGAGTTCTCTATCTAATGAGAGCAAGTGTGCCTTTCTGTCAAATAATTTGCGCATCTCTTCGCAGAAGGTAGCAAAGTTGCGCAAAACCGGATATTCTCTCTCTATGAGTGGGAAAGACCAACTTGCTGTGTTTCCTCTCAGGTAAGACATGACAAAAGCCATCTTTGCTTGGTCATTAGAAAACACCGCAGGCTTGCACATAAAGTGCAATTTACACTGACCCAGGAATATTCCAAACATCTTTGGGTCCCCAAAGAACCTCTCGGGAGGGGCTAGAGGCAGCTGTACTGGCTGTATTACTTGGATAGTGAAAGGACCTGTCTGAGGGGGCGTAGCATAGGGGTTCGTGAATGGTCCCGTTCCTCCTCCCTGGGAATGAGCTATATGTCCCATGTCAGTACTATGCGATGTCAGTGGCAGTGGTAATGTCCATTCCCTAATGTAAGAGGCCTCCCTAGTGCCCGTAGTGGTGGTACGGGACAGACCTGCTACTTCCCTCCTCATGGTACCCATCTCGTTTTTTAATTCTAGATTTTCTACTCGGAAGGCTTCCACTTCCATTCGCAATGCGGTCATTGTTTCCAACACTGTAGTGAGAACCGTGTTGGTGTCCATCACTCAGGCTGTAAGTAACCGTGGGCTTGTCACTCTGTCACAACTCAGGCTAGGTGACCACTAACCTTGGAAGCCGGATACAGCGGGAGCGATGGATGATGCTTGATCACCCTTTCCTCATGTGTGGAACCACCTGCGAGTATTATAGAATCACTCCACAGGCAACTTCACCCCAGGGGAAAGGGAAAAGAGGAATAAAAGAAACCATAAAGGTGCAGGTGCGAAACCATCAATGGAGTACTGTACAGGAGTTGAAGACCTCACTCCTACATTAGCCCCGTGTTCCCTGCAAGTGAGACAAAACACAACATGCATAAGACACCTCCCTAAGCACCTACCATAGACATATATATCTGCCGTATGTGTATGCACTTACTACTAATACTGCTGCACGTGTCCTGATGTAAACCAAGCACAAAAAGCAAAAATAAACAGGTTCAGGCATTTTCTTTAAAAAAAAGAGAAAAACCCCTTTTAAGAAAATAACCTCTCTAACCCACAGAAGAAAAACAATCTGTTATACCATTCTTTTGTTTTTATTATAAAAATATAAAGATTATATATCAATTTTTCTTTTTTTTTAATAAATCATTTCATTTTTTGTTCAGAAACATTACAAAAAGCCAGCTATTCATCAGGCTAGGATAGACGAAGCAGTACAAATATTGGAAAATACATAAACAATTACAAAATCACATTCAGACAATAACAATTAGTGCAGTGTATAGAAAAGTGAACAGTTCAATAAGAACATACAAAATAATCAAATACAAATAAATAAACAATACAAAGACATAAAAAACACACAAATGCGCAGACGCGCGTTTCGAGAGTCTTCCTTCCTCAGGGCACTGATGGCATTTCACAAGCGGTGAAAACTCAATACAATTTAATACGATAAACCTAAAATAAATCGCATAAGTTTACTTTTATGCCTCGTCAGTCTCATCTGTGGGAAAAAAGATAACTGGGTTATCTTTTTATTGAATACATCATAACTAATATACAATAGAAACATTAGAAAGACTTCATAGGTACTTGAATAAGAGGAGAGATATTGGGCAACCTACACCAGGATATGAGGGTAGCAAGCTAAAGAAAAAAATAGAAATAAAAACCTCATAAACCATTAGTGAAAAGAGAAGAAAAAGAAGAAAATAAAAATGTTCAAACACCTCCAAGTGCACCCACAGATGAATGTAGATATGTGTAGATTATATTAAAATAATACACACTTGTTAAGCCTCAAGAGCTTCAGGTCAGATGTAATCCTGAAGAATCGAGATAATTCTCGAGGTAGAGTTGAATCAATCAATCAATCAGTGACACTTATAAAGCGCGCTACATACCCGTAGGGTCTCAAGGCGCTGGGGGGGGGAGCCGCTACTGCTCGAACAGCCAGGTCTTCAGCTTCTTCCTGAAGGAGAGGTGGTCTTGGGTCAGGCGCAGGTCGGTCGGGAGGGAGTTCCAGGTCTTGGCGGCCAGGTAGGAGAAGGACCTTCCTCCTTGAACAGGGAATGGGGGGGAGAAAAACTTCCAAAAATAGTGTACACTCTAGTACAGAATAAAAAGATGCTGGAAGTCCCAGATCTAATTCCTGTTCCACAGTACGTCTCAAGAGACTGTAAAGAAGAAGAAACATCAGTAGTCTAGATATTAACACGTTGTGTCCTAGCTAGGTATACCTGGTAGTATATATCATTTATGCAATGTTAGCCCTAGCTACATCCACATTAGGAACATGAAAAAAATATATATAAAAAATGTACAGAGAATACAAAAGAAGCTCTTCCATATAAGCGATGTGTAAAACAAAAGTATTCACCTATACTACAGCCTCATAAGGTAAAGAAAAGGGCTATCAAACTAAAGAAAGATATATTATAGTAGAACAGAAAAATGCTTATGAAGCCCTAGTCCCTTGTTTTTCCTGGGGATAATGCCTAATCGAGCATGTCCATAAATACCAAACGCCTATGCAGAATTTACCATGTACATAGAACTTACTTAGTACAATGTTGCTTTCATAGTGAAGGTAATGACTCTCGCTCCCTGTATCAGAATCTTTACGGAGCAAACGCTCAATGTCTTGCTATCATGGCCGAAAGTCAGTCTTTATTCAACAGAATCTGTAGTAGAAGAGAAAAAAGAACTCCTTTTAATGACAAAAGGTCTATAACCTAAACTCTACATAGGGGATATCTAACATGAGCATTACTTAGATTACACCCAGTGGAATCCAAGACCCCACATGGTATAGAACTGGGCAACTCAAAAATACTATGAGGCATCTAGAAGAAAAACACGTACTATAAACAACGAACTGTGAATATGGTTTCTGCGGGATGTATGAAGCCGTGACAAAATACAGGGGTAGAAATAACAACTATAGCCCACCGATAATATTTCTAATCAGATATCTTAGCAAGTAGCCCTTTATGCACCATACTGAATCTGAAACAAAGTCCAGTAGTCGAAAAATATGATATAAGTAACCGACGGAGTTCCTAAGTAAGTTTATACATACAAAAACTTGTATGAAAAGGAATTTGAAGTTAGAGGTAGAACAAAAACACCCTATCTAACTTTCAGGTCGTAGAAAGCGAAGGAATGATAGCGGCAAGCTACTCTAAACACGTACTTCATCAGAACACGTAAACTCGCGTACACCCGGTTCTCCTGGAGTTGCCTCAGGGACTCGCCACCTCTGCGTTATCGAGTCCCTGGGTCAGGCACCGCTTAAATAACGGTGAGTTAGATTGAAGGGGAGGAAAAAAACACAAGCCTCACCTGAAACAAATACACAACTCTGAAAAAGTTCGATTTTGTACCTCATAGGACGTTAGAAAGCAGCCGCCATCTTAGAATGGGAGGTATAAAAGTTACCCCGAAACTGAAAAAGGACACATGGAAATCAACCTGACTCTTTTTAAGGTGGTGAAGAAGTTCCCATAAATCGTGGTAGTTAATGGTGGAGCAAGCCCGCCATATTGGGAAGGATAAAATGACAATCCTAAACACCAAAAAGAGAGAGCATAGATATTAGTCCCGGTCTGTAAGCAAATGGTTGCTTGAGCAAGAGCGAATTCAACCAAACAATACTCATGAAGAAACGGCAATACATCCACACGAAAAAGTTATATAAAGTAACCATAATAGTATAAGAATAAAGTATTAAATTAAAAATCAGAGGACAAACATCGGTACATTACAAGTAACCAGGGGCCAGGCACACCTAAAATAGAAGGTGACAACCAAGTAGGGATAAACATGTCTAGGGAAGATATCAAAGTAAGATCAAAAATTACTGTGATAGAGTTCTTAGATGAAAAATCAGGGCAATCATATGATAGTAAGTACTCAGCCTAGGTATCAGAGAATCGCATTTTCCCAGGGAAGGGATTTGTTGAGTCCATTATCGAAAGTCTGAAGAGTGAATATCCAGAACACTTCTCTTTTCTTTCTAAAGGCATCAGTATTGCAATCTTTGGGTATATGTACACGTTCCAAAATCAGCCATTCAAGATCTTTAATGGAATGCTGTTTCTCAAGCCAATGTTTGACTAGGGGAGCTCCTGCACGTTTATTATTAATAGCAGATTTATGTTCGCAGAAACGAACACGCATCTCTCTGCTAGTCTCCCCCACATAGCCTTTGCCACAAGGGCACAAAATTAGATAAATCACGTTTGAAGTCCTGCAGTTCGACATTTCTTTGAAAGAAAAAGTCTTTTTCCCCCATTTTAGTATGGGGGTAGTTTTAACAAAAACACACGCATGGCATCCGCCACATCAGGCATTTTCTTCTACAAGGATAAGAGTAAAGTACTTAGCTCAGAGCAAGCAATCCTTTGGCATTCGCAAGATGAGGTTCCAGGCTCCACAAAGAGGTGACCAGCAAAGGCGCGCAGTTAGCGCGTGTGACACAATAACATCCGAGAAAAAAAAGGAACTTGGAAACAGAGGCTCTGCGCCACACAATGGTCCTTGCAGGATACTGCTGCATGTACTAGCGCTCCAGCGCGGGGAAAACAAAAATGTGACCTGTCTTAGAGGACTTCATTCATGTATTCCAGCACGGGCGAAACAACGAGGCCCATAGGAAGTTTAGTCTGTGCTCAACTGGGACACGCTCCAGCGTGGCTACACAAAGAAAAGTTCAGACGGAAAGCCACTGATCCCAGCGCTTTCGCACAGGCAAAACGAAGGCGGCTGAACGCCGTCTCTCTCACCTCCCTCCTCAATGGACAAAGTGGCCAAGGCGGAGAGGAGACGGGGTAGCGAGTATCTCCAGAAAAGCAGCTTGGTAGTAAGGCACAAACACCTTCCGGAGCTATAGACTGGAATGAGGTAACTAGCACCGGGTTGAGTGTGGGAGGGGAATAAATAGAAGAGAGAGGCAGGACAAGCAGGCTACACCCTAGCCATTATGGGAGATGACGTTCCAAGAAGTGCACACTGCATTTCCCTCTCATTCACACAATGGTACTCGCTACTGTGGTTTCCCAGCCAACCTATGCCCGTACATGACAAGAAGATGTTTGGTATTGCTTTTATACAGACTCGGCAATTCAACTTCAGATCTCATACAGGATATACATTATGAAAATCTCACATCTAATAGCATACTTTTTCAGGAGTCTCTCAGAAACGGAGTACAATTGTACAATTTATGACAGCAAATGTCTGGCAATTAAGGAAGCATTTGCTCTTTGGAGGCATTTTCTGGAGGGTGTACACGTATCTTACCTCAATTAAGTGCTAATTCAAGAAATACAAAATGGACCTTACCCTGATTGCCCAACTGGATGTGTATCCTGTATCCTGACTTTGATTTTTGACTCTGGCATCACACTAATTTAGTGTGTGTGCAGAGGCCTAGGCTGTCTTTGACAGTGCAATGTCCAAGGCCTGTAATGTGACCCAGCAGGGCACACCACACGCGCCCTCAGAGCGAACAGAGAACTACTGTCCCCGGTTTGAGTTTAACACATCAGGTGGTAGTTGCAGCGTACTGTGCATTGTGATCTTCTGTAGTTGACCAGACCTTATTATCTGTGTCAATGAGATTGTGGCTTACTAACCCCTCTTTTGTAAAGTTCCACTCATATGTGAAACCCAGAACATTCTGCTGAAATCCTATGTGTATGTTGAGTATGTGGGTAGCACTTGTGCGCTAGTAGGATTCTGTGTTGATATGAGTCTGGGTACTCAAACTAGTGGGATCCTTTTTTTATGTCACTGGTTTACCATGGCACAAGATAGAAAATGATGGCAGCTTCCCCAAACAGTGGAAGTGTATTGCCTACATTCCTGTGGCTGGAGGGTGGCGAGCCAGACACTTCATTGAGGAGGATGAATACATGGGTACCTTTAGAAATTCCATGAAGATTTTGTTTGCAAGAGTTTATTGATTAGTTCTTCTTGAGCCTTGCCGTTTGGTCAACGGTAGGTGTGAAGGGTGGGACTTCAGTTTGTTTTTATTCAAGGAAAGGAAATTTCAAGGTCAGGCTTGACCTTTTGTATGCCCCTGATTACTGCTTAATAGAATCCGATGACAGGTGACTGGAACCTCATACTTCATTGTGCCCATGTTGAGGATGCTACAGTTAGGAGACAGCCCAGGACTACCTGCTCTGAGAAGCATCACTCTACACAAAGGGTGTGTCTGAGTAAACAGCTGAAGAACTATCCCAAACGTGCTGTGAGTTTTGAGACAGTGGATCCACATCCCCCGACTAGAATAGTGTGTATAAAAGTAGCACCTAAATCACTTCCCCTTATTTCAGTTCCAAGTGCTTCATATCCAAGAAAGGGAGTGTGAAAGGTTTTGTCAGAATTCAGGCACAACTGAGACATCAAGTGAATCACTGGGTTGGTAAGTCATAGTAATTGTGGAAGACAAGGCAGTAGCTATTGGGCTGACAAAGGCACTAGACCAATCAACACAGGTTCTATAGACATCCTCACTTCCAGATTATCACAAGCACTTTCAGGGTAGATGTGGGAAATTTGGTACTTAATACATTTTCTAAGATGAAGCAGATGCCTGGCAACATGTTGTTTAGTTGCTGTGCTTTTCCGCTTGACGTTAGTTCGCACCCATTCATCCACCCTTGAACTTTTGATGTTCCTTTCCAGTCCCTCATAGATATGGTTCTCCCTCGGTTCTCTTATTAGTGATTTTCGTACATGCTTTTCTTTCCCTCTTGGATCCTGTTTACCATTTCGATTCCTCAGCCTGTGTCCTGCTGTATATCTGGTGTACTGGGCTTCCCGTCTGGTATCCTGGTTTGATGGAAGCTCATTACAGCACCATCTCCCAGTGCAATGGGTAAACCTCATTCTATCCTTACGCATCGCCTTCAACTCCACTATTGTCCATTCATACGGAAAACCAGATCCGGTGGCCAAGCCTTCTATATCTCTCCTAAAGTGTGGACCAACCTGCCTCTAAACATAACAGTCTCCTCCTCACTTCTTGAATTCCACAAGAAGCTGAAGACCTGGTTGTTTGAGTAGTCCCAGTAGGCCCTAGGTTTGTGTAACGCCCTGAACGTCTCAGGATCGTTTAACAGACACGACAATGAGGACGCAACCACTTGTGAAGGGTTAGTTCTTTTAATGAAGGCAAATAAAATACAAAGAACAAACAAAAGTTATAGTCACTGGAATCCTCCAGGCTAAGTACGTTACCAGCCCACAGCACGGATGGTCCTAACCGTCCTCTGCATATACGCCGATCCCGGCGTATGCCAACAGAGGGCAGAAATGAAATGGCCGACAATGCCAATCGGTAGGCTGTGAGGGGCACGAAGAGTGTTGGGGAGAATCGAGGAGTCAGGGAAACACCCAGCCGGGGTCTCTACCTGAAGGGAGCAGCCGCTCAACCTCTTCCTCAGACTGCACCGGGACGCGGAGTCACCTCCTGGTGATGCGTCACCGATACCCCAATCACAAGCAAGAAGACTGAACCGAGAGCAGCCGCTCGATCGATCCTGTGGACTTCCGAGTCTGTAACGCGGCAAACACCTCCTGGTGTGCGTTACAGCTGGCAGTCCCTGTGTCTCTGGTCGGGCTGGGAGTTACGACTCCAACCAGCAAAAGCGCCACTGCGCTTGGACTCAGCCGAGTCAAAAAGCGAAGCTCAATGGTTGACCGGTAGAGCTTCCGGGTCCTTCACAGGTGACGATGGGGTATGACACGGCCCAGGGAGTAACGACTCGACCTACCTCCGTTCTTGCCTTACTGGAGCACCACTCCGGAACACTGCTCTTCACGAAGCAGGTACGTCGGTGTAAACACAATATCCGACAGCCTTGTACCTCCCGGTTCCTCCCTTTATAGGGCGTGTTTTCCTTGAGTTATGTAACAGCTCTCCTGTTTACATAAGGGCGTGTTTCCCTTGAGTTATGTAACAGCTCTCCTGTTTACATAAGGGCGTGTTTCCCTTGAGTTATGTAACAGCTCTCCTGTTTACATAACCTCTCAACCGCTAAGCATCCTGGGAGATGTAGTCCGTTTTTGCTGGTTACCGTTTTCCTCCCCTCGTATGACAGGAATTCTTGACAGTTTGGCTTGGTTCAGAACTGCTCAGCACCAGGATACCCTCCCAGGTGATGGTGCACTCTACAAATCTTCATATCATAACATAATATTGCACTGCACTGATAACTGTCCTGTTTTGCTTACTCCCTTGAAGTCCCTGGAGTCCCCTAGCAGATGTGCTTGGAAACCTTCATTGAATTTGATAAATGCACCTGAAGAGTGAATCTAGTCCAAGATCTCTTTACCCGTTTCCTGTTTTAAATACAGTTCTTACCACAAATGTATCATTTCCCATGTACCTCTGCACAGAGAGTTAGGGACAGCAAGGGTTTGTGACAGATTTGGACACACTTAAACTGACACTTTGGCAGACTGAACAATAACACATACACACAAAAGCAAAGAAATATGCAAGATTTACTTGTGAGTGTACATTCAAAAGAAGGTCATAAAGGGTGAGTAAACTGAGTGAAACGAAGCGGAGAGCATGCATCTCAGGAGATCAGCTACATCTTCAAACAAGTATTTGCAATGCAATAGGTCTCGCATTTGTTGCAGTTGGAGCTACTGGCATTGTAAATGGCAGTGTTTTGTATCAATGTTTTTGTTTGCAGTGGAGTGATTATTTAAAAATTACACACTATACCATATTATAAGCTATTCTAGCAACTGTACAGTAAAGCTATGGCTATTTTAACGTAAAGGAGTGTGAATGGATGAATAAAAATACAAAAAACAGGATCTAAACATTTACGATGTAATGTATAGCAGGGGACAGGGACTACCGATCACAACAAATGTACTTGAAGTGATTGGGGCATCATATGCAATAAAAAAAATCAGTAGTACGGGGTGTCAGCGATGCTTGTGCAAATGTTGTTCAGCTTGTGAAGTGGTCAGCTCTGTTTGCAGATGCAAAGTGGTGAAAGGTGAAGTATTCAGCTCTGTTTGCAGGCACAAAGGGATGAATGGTGAAGTGGTCACTCTCTTCAGCGGTGAACATGCTCTTTACTGTTGCTCATGGGCATCAAGAGACTCTGCCAGGTCTAAGGCATTCCAGAGACCTTATATGATGGCTAGGGTTTGTAAATGAACCTACATTAAACACCACTAAGAGATGAAGCGATTTCTGCAACATCACATGATTTTTCTCCAAAATGTGTTTTTTCAGTTTTACTTTTTGGATTCCTGGGATGCTCTGGCATAAGATTCCCGGTTCCACCATGATTCATTTGGTACAGTAAATAAACACAATAACCAAAAATACTCTCAAAATGCAGTTTAACGGAGACGTGGTTTTCTGTGTAACAGACAAACGCCTGACCATGGTCCCAGCAGGGGCAAGTGCCACCTAATCTAGAGACACTTCTCTCACAGGAGTTGTGCCAACTCACCTGCAGCCAAAGCTTTGGGTCACGGGAAAATGGGATGGAGAGTAAGGGGGGTACAGGGAGAGAGAGAGAAAGGGGGCACAGGGAGAGAGAAATGGGGGCATGGAGAGAAATGGCGGACCGAGAGAGAACGGGGGAAGAGAGGCTGCAAGGGTGAAAACGAAAGGGAGAGAGGGCACTAGTGAGGGCGGTAGCGGAAGGGGAAGGAGGTGGACAGGTGATATACATTTTAAAAAGCAGGTATTTGGCAGTAGGTGATGACTGCTGACAAGGACCAACACCCGGAAAGGAGGTTTGACATCCGAGCCCCCACTATTATAATGTGAAACTATCATGCAACTACAATATCACAAAAAGGTGCTAGTTTTCCAAAGACACATGACCCGCCTGATGTACACACTACAAGATTCTTATAAGTCCCAAGAACATAAAGACAAATTCATCTGGCACATTGGAAAAAAATTAAACTTTTCAAATAGCCCTCCGTATTAAATTTGCTCCATTTCTACGCTCGGTTAACAGATATAACTACTACCCAATCAATGGTATTCAATTGATCCACCTCGGAAGAATGAAGGCTGAGGCAGACTTGCCGGGAGTGTAACCTCTGCCCCTTACAAGTGTACGTCTCACTGAGCCCTTCTGCCGGTATTGTGTTGGACAGCTGGTTACAATTCGATCAGTTGAGCCCCTTATGTGTAGCCTTTAAAAAGAAACACAGCAAAGCCCGCTTTTGTATTCACCAGATAACTAGGAAAACCAGCTATACACAAGGCGCGAGCAGCAACCGGAGTCACAGAGGTAGAGAGACCAGCCTTGGTTCCGCCGGTTATGAATAACTTAATATCCACGTACCTACCAAACATGAATGTGTCCTTCTGTAATGGATGTGGTATATATGTAAAGTGCTCCAATACCTACGGATTGAGTTTGCGCTAAATAAAAAAAACTAAAAAATAAATACAAACACCTAACAGATCTGTTCCAGGTCAGGCAGCGGAGTCATAGTTCGCCCGACCCTTGTGAAGGCAGAGCAGCCGTCCCTGAAAATCAGCAGGGCAAGGGCAAGGATGTGGTCCGTCGGCTAAACTGCCGACTTTGGTGCTGGAAACCAGAGTTTGAGCCCCGAGGTCGCATCAACATCCTGTGATTCTGGGCAAATCACTTAATCTCCCCGTGCCTGAATGTGTAATGTAAATACGGTGCTCGTGTAAAGCGCTCCAATAAACTTCGGGTCGAGTTCGTGCTATATATATATATGCAAAAAAAAACAAGTGCAAAAGCAAGTAACAGTACAAGGACATGTCGCCAGCTAGTCACATGCACTCATAACCACACCTACAGACGACGCAACAGCACAGTGAACCCATCCGCCCAACACCGGACATTTTACAACTTGCTTTTATATGGTGTACGCATAATTATACATTTGCCACACTTGCCTCATACCATCATCTCCTGCATATTTTTCCTTTTCTCGCATAATTTAGCCAACCCTGCCAGTTATTCTATAATAAAGTAAACAAACTAAACAGTTCACAGAACTTACCCCAGTAAAACAAGCATCTTCAAATAGGTCGTGTCTCCAATGAATGTCGCTGATTCGCCTTCTTTGAAAATGTTCAGTGCTGCACATTTAAATAGAGCATTGGATGCACGAAAGATATCACTAATAGCACTAAGTAAACAAAGTAATTGCTAAAAATGTCCTAAAACATGCCGCCCTAATTATCGCTTGCCATGCAGCTTTTATGACTAATGAAGGCGTGGCGGTGGCGCCAGTAATACGCCTGCTCCCGATCACAACACAGAAAGTGAGAATTATCACAGCATGAGACCCCACAGTAATCATTAGCACAGCATGTCGACAGGCGCCCCAGGCTGCTGGAGCTCTCAACTATAATGAATGCGCAGCACGTCTTCCGGAGACGAGCACTCAACTGAAATTAACGCGCACAAGCTGTTCCACTGTGAAGTGCGTTCACAAACCAGAATCGGCTCGTGCCCAGACCGGAATCGCTCGTGCCCAGGTCTGTCTCCCTTGGGAGTAAACACGGCAACAATAGTCTCATTGGCGGCAGCGCTTCGCGCTGCAACGCCAGCGAGACCTAAAAAGGAACTAGGCATATATCCTCGGTCACACTTTAACTAGTAAGGTCCGTCACAGGTCATACAACTCATCTAGCAACTCTTCCAGCTCAGCTAACGACTCTTTACTGCTGCTAAAGAAACACGTACCACATAAAACATGGGAGAGTATGAAACTCTATATTTCATAGGTGCATGGTTACGAATGCCTTTAATTGTGGACTGAATTTAACTGGAAACAAGCACATATAAGGCTTTTTTAGTTGTAGCACAGGGCGCAACCAAATGCCCTCTCAAAGTAAAAGTGCTCTCAAGTGTTCATTTTGTTTGAAGACTGAGAACCATAGAAGGATGGTGGTTTGCCTGAGAGGAACAGCTTAAAGTCAAAGTAAGTGAAAAAAAGTTTGAGTATGCATGTCAGGAGACCAACTACTACATATATATTCCATATAGGTGCTAGGCATACATCATAGTTCACACTGTAGATAGGAAAATGTGCTCACAGGTCACCTTTGTGTTCCAGAGCAAGTGTAAAGATATGAGTAGGTATACTTTCTCATTATATAACTCATTCCTCTTCCTGGTTCTTTAGGTACAGAAACCTAGCTGTGCACACTAATCATGATTCGGCTGATTGCTGCCATATTCTCATCTGTATTCACAATATAAACAGGGCATTCTTTAGCCATCTCGCTGCATACAAGGAGAAGCTGATCCATCTATGTACATCACCAGGGTTATCCATATATCTGGATCACATATAAGTCACAGATTTCAGGCATTTGTCTAAGCATATATCAGGCCTCATTCCTCCAGGCGCTAGTGGCCCTTTGTCACTCCTATACAACTAGGTACCTTTCTGATTCCTCTTTTTTCTTAAAAAGTCAGCTTCTACTTTCTCTGAAATTGAAGTACCAGTTGAACTCATATTGAAACCAGACATATTTATAATGCGGAATTCTTTTTGCAGATCATAGGTACCACCTTCCTGTGCGTGGGTGCACGAGCACACACCCGCGCACGCGGTCACACACACACAAACTTATTTGAGATGTGACAGATACTTTAGGACATCTGCCTTTTCAGCATGGTAACCTCAAATTTTTCATTGTTTGCTGGACCCTATAATCATGCTGGCTTCACACCTTTGTGCAACCAGTAGTAAAGTGCCTGAGCTCCTCCTTTAAATATGGTTAAATTGGCTTATTCCTAATTTACGTTGCCTATAAGTCCCTAGTATATAGTGTAGAAAGTGTACCTGAGGCCTGGAAGTTAAAGTGCACACATAAAAGTCACTTGACCCACGTTATAAAGTTGGGGCTGAAATTAATTGTGTGTAGCACATGAGTGAGGAAGTCCTGGTCAATGAAGTTAAAGTCTTTTTTTAAAATCAAGAAGGAGTTACTTCAGGGGCCCATCAAAGTACTGGAATCTATCTAGCACTATTTGTAGGCACCAAATGTAATGTCTAGTAGTCCAGCCCGTCATAAAGCCGTTTTGATCTCTGTGTACACATGTATGAATGTGAGGGATGAGTCTGTTTGCGAACACTTTGGCCAGATTTTTGGTTTTAATGTTGAACAAGGATATAGGTCTATATGAACTACCTAAGTCAGAGGGCCTCCCATGCTTAGGGAGCACAACTATTGTTGCTTTGTAGAGGTTGTGGGACAGGTGCCCTCATTCTGTCACCTCCCTGAACAGAGGCAGCAGGTGTGGGGCAACCTCCCATGCACACATTTTAAAGAACTCCACCGGTAACCTATTGGGGTCCCGTGTTTTCCATGAATGGAGTGCCGCAATGGCTAACCAGATTTTCTCTTTGTGATTGGTTGCGCCAAGGGCATACATGATCCCCCTGGCCCTCATCCGTGCACATGACATCAACATCCTCTCCTACGCAGATGATATACAACTGGTATGCTCCCTCTTTGACAAGACCCCCAACACAGGAAGCAAGTTCAAGGCCTGCATGACCGAATTCGCTAAGTCAATGACAGCCAGCCATCTCAAGCTCAGCTCTGACAAGACAGAAGTAGTGATCTTCAGCAAGAACACCTACTGTTGGGACTCCAGCTTGGACCTACACCCATGCCAGGATTACAAAGCAACTCACTAGAAGACTACAAATCATCCAGAACTCAGCGGCCAGACTCATTCTGAACCCCCCACACAGAATTCAGATCACACCACACCTCAGGGAACTACACTGGCTCGCGATACACAGACATGCTCAACTCAAACTCGTCACACGCCCATACAAGCACTACACAACTCAGGCCCCTCTGCCCTGAACAGTTGCATCTTCTTCCACCAACCACCCATATACCTCCGCTCCGCAGGACTACAACTTGCACACATCTCACGCATACAAAGAACCAGATCTGGGGCAGGCGTTCTCTTACATATCTCCTAAAGCATGGCAAGACCTCCCCCTCCACATCAGAGCCTCCTCCTCTCTTCTTGAATTCTGCAAAACACTATGGTCTGGCTTTTCAATTAACCAACTCACCAGAGGCAGGGCCACGCACACACACTCCAGCTCAAAGCCAGGATACCTTTGTGGGTGATAGTGCACTTTGCAAATACACACACACATAACACCACATCCTATCCCTAAGTTCCAACCTCTCCCAAGCCAAGTCTGAGAGCAATTGGCAAATCTATTCTACCACGGGTGTAGGGTGGGCGGCATATAGAACAATATAATACGAGGCAAAGGTGTCTGCAATATTTTTTGCCACAGTCACCAAGTGGACAGAAGCATTGTGCACGGAATGTATGAATCTAGGAGTGCGGTTTCTTGTGGCCAACCAATGGAGCAATTTATCTGCCTTATCTTCAGATTCATATACCCTGCCCTGTGGGGCCCAACCATATCCCCCTAGACATATCCATAGTGAGATTTTGCAACTATGTTCTTTTAAGTGTTGTCTCTTCTACCAAATGTGTGCCTCTCAGGTTATGCATTTGATGATCTAACGAAATTATCTCAGAATCTAGTGCCAGCATCTTTGTGTCTTTAACATATCTCATTGCATTGCCTCCTACCACAGCTCTGAAGCCCACCCCCCCCCCCCCCCCTCCAATACAGTAGCAGGTGACTGGACTGAGTCCTTATTAAGTGCAAAGATCTCCAGTTTTAAGGAAGAAACAAAGTCACCCTGCACCAGCCACCATTCATGTCATGTCAGTACATGTCAATGCCACATCTTTTGTGGCATTTCATCACAGCTATAACAACTGAGTAAATCTGGTGAATGGCCCAAAATTCCTCTGGGCAAGATTGAGAATCCTCACAACATATTATATGTTGGTTCTGGGAAGGAAAAAGTAATCTATGCGTAGGAAAAGGACCCTTGGACTCCAGAACGGAATGTGAAAGCTCTATTTGCCCTGTGCCTGCTCCGCCAGGCATCCACTATCCCCAGGGAAGCCGCGCACTTCGATAATTTTGAGAACCTCAGTCTAGGTGGTCTATGTGAGTGCCAAAGAATCTGACTGAGTCCATGACCATATTGAAATCTGCCCCAGTATATAAGTTTCCCTGTGTCTCCTCTGTTAATGATAGAGGTTTAAAGCAAAAGATAGTCACCTCCTTCAGTGCTGATGGAACATAAACCGACAGAAATGACCAGCAATGCTCATCAAGTGTCCCAGACATCAGGATCTATCTATCCAACATGTCAGTTACTACCTCTTGAATCACAAAAGATAGAAAAATATGGAGATGAACAGCCACCCCTCTGATCCAGTGTTAAAGCTGGAATGTTATACCCGATTAAACCAGTTTCTGCCCAAAAAGGTGCAATTTGTGCCCAATAAATGGGGCTCTTGAAGGAAGAGAACACTTGGGGCTTGTCATCTGGCAAATTGTAGGACTGTGCCTCTTTTGATGCGAATATTGAGTTCATTTGTGTTCCATGACAGGAACTTAAGGCCCACCCCGATCATCCTATACCTGTGTCTGAGTGTGTGTACATGGGAGACTGTGAATGTATGTACTTTGCCATCGGCGGCTGTGGTGATGCAATCCAAACTAATGCTTCGTAAAACTCCCCTCAACTCGTCCCACCTTACACCTCCAATTCAGAAATATCTCTCACCCCCATGAATACAATCACCCTAGTAAAATAAAACTAGAGGGACCAAGCAGCAAAGAAAACAAATAAAATAATTTTGTAGAAACAACAAGGGTGAAGCCTCATGTAGGCAAAACACTTGAACACAGAGATGGGTTCGAGCATGTAAGGTAGATCCTGTGTATGTTCTGTGTAAAGACAGGAAACAACGAATGAAGAAAAAGCCATAGCCAGAGTTTTCAGGTATCATCCACTGCATCACTGGGTTTCTCACTTCACGACAAGCGGGCAGTTTGAGCTTACGGATAAGACTTTGTCGGAGCAATGACATCCACGGTTTGTGTCAACTTCATTTTGGCCTTGGCTTCCAACCATTCGATTTTAGCCAGGTAGTTATAAACTGAGTAGGGGATGAACCTTCCATGCCCTCCGGGATTCCCACGATCCTGATACTGTTGTGCCAGGAGCGCCAAAAATGTCCACCTTTCATCGAGTATGAGCTGCATGGTACTTGTATGATACAAACTCTACATACGGAATCTCCCCACCTTGTAGTAACATCACACCAGTACTGTGCAATTATTAGTTAAGTCGAGATGAATGGTAAATAAACAAGTGGGATTAGTTTACTGGTTGTAAAACCACAGAATTCCCAATTCTGTGGGAATAACTCATACATTTAGCACCTGCTCTGAGCAGATGGTAAATGTATGCTTTGTCCTCTGTGTGAAATGGGGGTGGAGGAAGGGAGTATGGGGGTGGGTTAGGAGAGGGAAGGAAAGCCAAGTTTTTGCGGTTGGTAGCATTGCATGCAGAGAAAGAGTTTTGGCTACTTCTGCAAAGACTCGCGCAGTTTTTCCAAGCAGCATTAGTTCATGGTGAAATTAGGGGCAGAGTTCCAAGTCACTGGAGAAAACGTGCGGGAAACACCTGGCTTACTCAGAAACATGCTGGGCGGAATTCCATACGGTATAATTTGGGCCAACATTGATAACAATTTTGAATTAAATATCTAGCAATTTGAACCTGAACTTTGGATTGAAGCAATCGTTATATCAATCCATGGTAGCGGTGAAGAGTCTAAAAAGGTGAACCTTCATGATAATCCTAATGTTTGACGTTTGCTTTGTAGAGTTGGTGCTATCGTCCACATCTGGATAAACAAGGTTAGAGAAAGAAACGTTTTGGGAATTATGAAAACATATGTTGTTTAATTAATTGTAGGAAGATTAATTAAGAGAGTTTGCTTTGTCTTTGCCACGTTTGTGTATCCTAATTCATCTTCTCATTTTCTGCCAAAATACTTTTGGACATTCTTTTGTGCTACAGTTACCAAATGTATGACATTATTTTAGCATCGGACATAGACTGGCTATACTAACATGTCCACTTGTGGGTTTATTTGAATAAAGTATTGATAAAGAAATGTGAATGAGATTTGTGCTCCCGTTTTGAGTGCCTTTGAAATTTGGGCAAAGATTACCCCAAAAACTGGGTTTTTGTTTCAGCAAAAGTGGGATTTGGATACAAGAAGGTACTTAAAATCTCTTAATGCTTAAAAATGAATCATTGAGTGCATAGTGAGATTGTTGGATAATAGTACCTTCGTAAAGTCTCTGTTACTCACCTAAGCAACCTTTGCCTTCCATACCGGCATGACATGAATATGTTTCACCTTTCCTAGAGACAGTGAGTAAACAGCAGCTGGGTAGTAGCAGTTTCATGTTAGCAATATTGTGGGTCTAAACAGTATTTGCCCCCTATGGAACCATCGAAAATTGGACATGCATAGAGCTCCTCAGTGGGAAACCTTTGGCCAGAACTGAGTATAGCTCTGGCAGGACTCACCCAGTGGACATTATTGTGGGATCTTACCTTACCCAACTTCATCCCCCATAATGTGGTGCCCAGCAGCATTGTAAGCGTGTAATACTTGTTCAGAAGTCAAGTATGCTCCCTCCAACTCCTCTTCAACCTGTCTACCTCTATGCTGCTTGAAGTTGGTCCAGTGATCAGTGTAACCCTGGAGATAGTGCCCGTTCATGTACCTTTCCTATTGCATAACCATTGAAAGCTTGAGTTGTCGATGGTCTGTCATGCTCCAGGACATGCTTGGACTTCTTCTAAGAGTCTGCCTGCCCCTCGACGATGCCCCCAAAGACCGGTAGGCGACACGGGCATCCCACAATCCAACTCTTCCTCTTCAGGACCAAAAGCAACTCTAGAACATTCATGACTCTTTCACACATACATTCGCACAACTACACAGTCAAACAACCAAATATGAGACTTGGTCATCATGAACTATCTCTCTTCCTGTAGGGAAGGGGTCCCTTCACTTTGATCTTCTGTGGAGAAAATATTTTTCACTGTGGAGATACCCCTTCCTCTATGTGTCCAGTACTTTTGATGGTGTTTCATCACACTTTCTTATATTATACCTACACTTGACATGAGTACATTCTAAAATGTTTCTCAGGTGGGAACTGCTTGCAAATTGTGGTGATCAACAACTTCTATAGGTGGGCACACCCAGGAATATTGCCAAACTTGTATGTACAATCACATTTGCAAATTGAGAAATTTCTCTATAGTGGGAAAATTTCTGCATTCAGAAATTCACTTTGTTCATGGAAAAGTGTGCCAGTATTGATAATGTGAATCAGAATTAGGATTTTCCTTATGCACATTGGATATTCTATGTACCAACGTGTAAATATAAATTAGAATGAGGCTCCTCATGATTTACAACAGAGCATCTTAGCTGTTTTGGTAACTATTTACTGCTTTTGTTTAACTGCTTTTGTTTAGGAAGAAAGGTCCTTTCCATACAATGAAGTGATTTGTTTCTTTGCATCTACTTGCACTGTCTTCATCCAGATTAGTAGATGAATGCTATGTCTTGACTGAATAACGCATGAGGTATAAAGGCAGGAGATGCAGAAGGAGCAGTGCGTGAAACTAGATGCCTGTACCCTTATTACTATACGTCTTTCCAGAGCTATTCCTCAATAGTTTGACTATTACATTCTCCTTCCTCTGCAGCCTCAACAGATATCCACATCACCATCATGGCCTTGCTCGGTCTGTACTTCCTTGTCGTCCTGCTGCATCACATGACAGGCCCTCCACTTTTCCACGACAGGGCCAAACCACACACCATAGCCCGCTCTGAACAACAGAAACTGCTGCGGCTGCGGAGGCACCAGCTGGACCAGGAGTTTGAGTGGCACTGCCTGGAGGAGCGATGGCGGGAGCAGCGGGAGCAGCAGCAGCAGCAGCAGGAGGTTGCCTGGAGTGACGTAAAGACACAAGAGGTTGATTGGGGCTGTAGTTTGTGGAACCTTGGACTCTTTGCAACATTCCTTCTTGTGGAGCTGTGGTGGCATCAATTGCAGCGGGATGCCATGTTGAATCCACGGCAGAGCGAAGAGGAAGACTATGACTTAGACATGGTTCTCCCATCCACACTACTCTGGCCTGGCTGTATGCCTGGCCAGGATGCCTTGGATGTCCTGTATGAAAGACACATACGGCATGGGGTTCACGATCTGGCAAGTGGTTGTGACTTTGTGGAGGGATTCACAGACAAGCTGCTGGAAGCTTGCCGGATCCTGTGCCGCAAAAAAGGTGGGCTGTTGTTGGAAAATGGGCTGGGCATTGGCAGCACATTTGAAGGATGGGGCAGGAGTAAACAGGCCAACTTTGATGTTCTAGTACCATTCCAGCCTCCACAAGGTTATACATTCCGAGCAAATACCACGCCCTGGCAGAATGCTATTGATAGATGTGGCATGTGTGAAATCATACTTGAATCCCAGTGTCCATGCACCTGTGGCGAGGCACCGTGTCAGCTGCACCCTCGGGGGAGGGTTTATCATAGCCGACATGGTGTGCCACTGGACACTCTACTTTGCACAGATGCCCGCCTGGACACACAGAAAGTCCACACCTGGTTTCAAGTCTTGATAGACAAGGCATGGGGACTTATTTCTTATAAGTACGACTTCAAGCTCATGCTGGTGCCCGCTAACACATGCAAGTTGCGGCTGGAATACAAATCTAGTAGGGTGTTGCATATTAACTTGATACCTGCAGTGCGCTGTGGTGACTCTTGCATCTTCCTGGTGAGGCAGGTGTCCGAGGGAGTAGATACCTCTGGCATCTATTGGATGAAGTCCTTTGCAGTATACGAGCGCCAGTTCCTGAGGTTAATGAGGCGCTTCCTGCCAGAGAACAGTTGCCACCTGAAGTGCCTCAGTATCCTCGCCCACCTAAAGGAGGAAAAAGTGATGTCCGACAAAGCCATCCTAACATCTTACCACTTCAAGACAGCTCTTATGCACCTGCTCACCAGAAGATCGCTGGATGCCTGGCGTGCAGATAGGATATCCCAGAGAACACAGGATGTGATGCGCTTCCTAAGGCGTGGCCTGAGTGAGAAGCACCTCTACCACTTCATAATTGGGAACCCTTCCTTGCCTCAAGAGATTTCAGTCCCTGGAGAATATCGGAGCAAGGAGGCCCAGAATCTTTTGCGCCCCTTGGTGTTGGAACACAAAGCCTATGGTCAAGCCGAGCATGAGTATGAAGGCATGGTGTGTGCACTTACCAGCCTAACCTCTCAGCCCTCTGATGCAACGGTGCCCGTGACCTCCCAGTGTCATGACCTAGCAGCACTATTGACGTCCCAATGCACTGATCTGCCGCCCCCCCTGACATTCCAGTGTCCTGATATAACAGTGGCCCCTGCCTCTCAGTGCTCTGAACTCACTGTGCCTCCACCCTCCCAAAGCCCTGAACCAACAGAGTCTCAAACATCCCAATGCCTTGACCTCCCAACATCCCAGATGTTCACAAATCTTGACCTCACTGTGCACTTACCTCAGACAGCATCTGACTTTCCAATGGCATAATCTGATGGCCCTTTAAGGTCCAAATTCCAAGACCTGACAGTGTCCCTAACCTACATGTACTGCAACTTGATTGTGCCCCTACTCAAACTGTGCCCTGATAAGACCTTGCCCTTGAGCCCTTTCTAGATGGTGTTCCAGACTTTCCCGTCACATGACATAAATGTGCCCCTCTATTTTCAGTTTCTATGTCCTGACAACACACCCGGCTTTCTACCCTCTGACCAATATGCAATATGAGACACTGATGTGACACACTCCTTTATGTCCCAGACCTATGACCTGACATATTTCCTACATTCTGCAGCCAATGAACTTACAGAGCATCAATAAAAAAGATACATTTATCTGAAATGCATTAAAGATCCTGTTCTCTGCAAGCTAAAACTCGGGCAGATTTCTCTGGCAGTGGCGGCTGGTAAATTTTAAAAGTGGTAAGGCGTAAATTTTCGACCGAAATATATAATGAGCTAGCAAGTATAAACAGGAAAATACAGGTGCGGGAAGGGGCTCCCTTGCTCTAAAGTTTTGAAAAACAAATATTCTAATAGGTTTTAAAGCATATATTTACTGTAAATCTCTGAAAAAGATGATTCAGACTGACGCTGAGTGCAGGGGGCTTTCCCTCTCTTTATAGACCGTCCTAGTTCATGGCAGTCTATGAGTGAATGCCCCCTGCAGGCGGCAGGATGACAAGAGAGAACATTACATTGCCTACAATTAGCGCTGCAGAGATGCAGAAACAGGACTGAGTTTGAGAGCACTTCCGCCTTCTCCTGCTGTGGGTTTACAGAGAGCAGCTCAGCGCTTAGGCCCGTTCACACCACCTATGTTTATATTTTATTCTATTACAATAATAACCTGCTTTGTTTAGAGCATCATTACCACTCTGGTCTAAGTTGAAATTTGATGAGCGTGTAGGCTTTTTAAGAGGTGATGACCCACAAACGGGTAAGTCTAGATTTGTCTGGGCACAAGTTGGCTTGTTAGGCCTCAGCCTTAGATAAAATATTGACAGAAAGCTGTCCAATGAAATGTGAATCCGTCATGCACTAGACAGGAAGGCCCTCCATGAAATACTTAGAATTAGTCATGAGAAGTTTGGAAAATAATTTTTGGGGGACATAATCCTGCTTAGAGTGATCCCAAGTTGTCCCATGCGAGGTGTGAGTGCCTCCTCCAGCCCACAGCCCTAAATCTGCCCCATGTCAGTTATGAGCAGTTAACACCATGCGATCACACCACTACCCATTCTGGTTGTGGGTAAGCACTGGCAGAGTATAGGTGCAGAAGAAACATGAGGGTTAATGCTCTTCGGCCGAGGTTTCACCACACCATACATTAGCTACTCACTGATGGGGCACAGATCCGTTCCGTTTCATACAAATCTTTTCCATGTGAATTTCTTGTGCATGGTCATAACAACTTAAGGACACTACTGAGCTAAAAAGAAGCCATGAAGGCAGGAAACATGGACTCAAAATAGAGTTCTGTCCTCTTTATAAAGGCAAGAGCTTTTGAACTGTATCAGCCTCTTTATGCAATTTATTACAACTAACCATGGCTTTGCTGACATCTGTTGTAACGCCTCCAGTGAAAGGAACTTTTCACAGTAAATTGCCAGTGGCGCACATATGCCTCCTGGGCTGATAAAACAAGATTCTGTGTTTTCAACTAGGATTGGCGACTTACCATATAAGGGTAGAGAGTGATGTGTCATACCAATGCAGCTCCAGCAACACAGGTGTTGTGCGCATTCTTCTGGGGACATTTGTGTTAATCTGGGCAGCGTTATTTTGAACCATCTTTAGGTGACTCAACAAATGCTGTGGTATTCCAGCATGCAATGAATTGCAAGAATGACATTTGCCACCGACAATCGCCCTGTTAGCTAAATGGCCCTTGCAAATACATTTCCTATTTCTTGTATACATCTTAGAGTAGTAAGAGGATCACTGGAGCTTCCATTGAAAGTCTGAAGTGAATAATGACACCGACATGTAGCAGAGATTTGCTAGATACTGGGTGCTGGGGTCAAACCTAAGCTTCCGCTCTACCATTCTTCTGAGTGAACTCTGACAGTGGAGGGTAGTTGTCCGCAGTCTTGGAGCAGGTGAGCATGAGATGTAGCTCCTCCACTGCAGTGAGTGCAAGGACCCTGGTTTGAAAGAATAAGCCTCACCAACAGAGGAAGTCCCTCTAAATTTTGGGAGAAAGATCAGCTGGGTCAAGGGCATTAGCAGATAACTGGCACACGCAAATAATACCGGCACTGTAAATTCCCATGGAACCAACGAAGAAAACAGCATAGAGCTAGCCAGGGCCAGACTAGCCGTAGCGGGCACCAGGCAATCCCCCGGTACGCTGCACGGGTGGGGGCCGGTTTTGGGCCTCTGGGGCCGTTTTGGTACAGGGCCGTTCTTGCAGCATAGCTACAAAATCGGCCCTGTAACAAAATCGGACGAAAACCTGCCCTGGCAAAGAGCTCAGCGGCACCCCCAAGCCGGGGGAGGGGGGGGGGGGGGGTGGTAGACCGGCCGAGCACTTTGCCATGGCCGGTTTTGGTTCCCAGTCTGGCCCTGGAGCTAGCAACTGTTGTTAGTATATCCACTTCAAACAATGCAATATAAGACAATGCAACTGAGTCACATCCCAAGATCACACAACTCCCCAGAACACGTAGCTCCCTGCCTCGGAAAACACTCCCTTCCCCACAATCTGGGCTTGTTGGTATCACACGAGTTGGGACCCTTGTTAGAGAGAGGAAAGGGGTGAAGTAAAATGTGGCATTAACCGGATGGTATCCCTTTAAGCCCAAAGGGGCAGATAGAGAAAATCTCTCATGCACCACATCCTTACCACGAAGAAGTCAGTAATAGATGTTTTACCCAGGAAATTCTCATAGGTAACCTGCAGTCTTCCAATTAAACTTGCAGTTCGAACATTGTTCACACTAACTAAATATTCATGGTTAGTCGTTTCAAATTTGGCAAAGAATTAAACATTTACTTTGGGCAAATGAGGAGACCTGCAAAAGTCAGTTGAAGGCCCTGCATCTTCAACGCCTTGGTCTCAATACTGTAAGAAAGTGGCTCTGTATATACTGTTCCCAAATAGGTACAGTGTGCACAGTCCACAGTCCCCAGAGGTTTGGCAGAGGCTAAAGTTAGATATAACCTTGCTCTCTAAGGTGGTAGCTTGGTCGAGCAGTAAGGCAGTATCAGAGGACAGTGTAAAGCATTTGTTGTACATACTCAGTCAGCAAATGATCTCACACACTCAAGAACTGAACTCTAGGCCAATGGTTTATATATAAAAAATATATGCTTGTTTTATTTTAGAACCAACACTTGGATTTAAAATATACTTTCTCAGAATGAGATGTTTCATGTTAATACTTTTGCAATATGCAATTGACTTTTGTAAACAGTTACAAGTGGTTGCAATAGGCAACTCTATTTTAAACACACCAATGTATTGAGCTCAATGGAAAATTCAAGTTATTTGCAACAGATTACTTTTTAGATTACTTTTGGAATTCCAGAACTGGATCCTAGATTCAGTCCTGGGTCAGTACTCAGAATCAAGTGGTAAAAGTCGACTTAATTACTGTAATGATTTTTAGACAATATTTAGCTATTTTAAAAGTTGACACTTCGAAAATATTTCAAAGAAAACAGTCAATGATTCCCTATGGAAGAAAATTGGGTTACGGGTAAGTACAGTTGTAAGTATTTTTCAGAGTCAGTGCTGGGCACCAAGATCCAGCACTGGGAGCTCACCCAAGAGCAGGTGAGTAATTTCGTTTTCTTTACTCGGCTGATTTTTGGTGATTATTTTAAGATTTGAAAAGTCCACACTTAAAAGAAATTTCAGGAAAAAGCCAGTCAATGTTACCCTACGAGGAAAATAGAGTTATCGGTTTAAGGGTAAGTACTCGACTGGCAGAGTTGAGGTTCTGGGCATAGACTCAGGGGTCCCCCAGGGTCAGGTAGGTACAGTTGGTTCACCCTCAGCGACTCTAGGGCGGCTGGGTGCAGAGAGAGTTAGGCCCAATGTTATTCTATGAGGGATAGGGGGGCCTTGGTTGGTGGCCGCTGACTGGCAAGCCACGCGGCTGTGGGAGCTGGGCTCTTGGTCACTTACTCAGGCCAAGTGGGGAAGTAGGTAGGTGTAGAGTTTTCACTGCCAGGGCCACTCGGGCGGCTGGGTGCAGGGTGCTTTTGAGCCTTCGGGCGCTCAATTGATTTCAATGGGAAATCTCCGGTTTAGAAAAAGACTGCAAGCTAGGGGACGAGGATTCTTCAGGTGCCACCACCACTTCTTCAGGAGTGCCCAAACACTCATTAGAAATACGGTTGCTTCTGGAAGACACCAGTCCGGATGTACTGTTTCTTACCGAAACTTGGCTTACGGACTGGTCAAACCCAGCAGTGGTTCAGGCACTCCCCCAAGGTTACACCATCCAGAGGCAAGATCGAGGCCTGATTAGAGGTGGAGGGCTCGCCCTTATTCATAGGGACTCGTTCAGTTGTCGAATTTCGGATGGGCTGATCCGTGTCTGTGAAAGTTGCTCCTTCTCCATCAAGTTTACGCCTACATGCACATTTTCAGGCATGTTAATCTATCGGCCCCCAGGAGCGATAGGATCTTTTATTGGTGACTTGGTGGATAATATATCCATATTGGTCAGCTCCTTGGCGAACTTTACTGTCCTGGGAGATCTTAACCTGCACTTTGAAATACGCTCCTCCACTAATGTGGAGGAATTGTCTGACACCTTAGGGGCGTTACTTCTCACCCAGAAAGTGATGGGTCCGACTCATGTCAAGGGACATCTGCTGGACCCTATTTTTACCAATACTCACATCCGGGTGGAGGATTCCCACCCGCTCCCTTGGACTGACCACCACCTGATTTCATTCTCCTGGTCTCCCTCCACAAGCAGGACGGTAGAAAACCATACTAAAATTTTGAGCCGGAACTGGTCAAATATTTCTATGGAGGAATGGGCCGCTATTCTTAAAGAAACCTGCCCCTGACTAGACGCCGACCCTGAATTGGCAAACTTGCAATTTAATCGTTGGATTAAAAATACATTGGACTTGCTAGCCCCTATAAAACTTAGGGACATCAAAAAGGGTCCCAAAAAAGTGGCATGGTATACTACGGAGCTCAGAGAGCAAAAACGGAACTGCAAGCAACTTGAGAGACAGTGGAGGAAAGATTTTTCACACGGGAAAAAGCAAGTCTATCGCGATGCGCTTAAACTGTACAAAGCAGAGATTATCAAAGCACAATCCAAGTACTATGAAGCAAAAATTTTATCAGCACCTAATATCCCACGAGAAATCTTTTAACATTTTTAAATCCTTGATTACCCCTCCATGCACTACAGCCAGTCCCACTGATTTACGAGGACGCTGTAATGATATAGAAGAGTTCTTTCATGATAAAGTACAGGCTATCTACTCAGCCTTTCCATCAGCGGACAATTCCTCCTATGATCCTCAGATGGAAGAAAAAAGAGACCCTTTAGATCGGAGTTTGGAATCTTTTCCGCCCCTGGACTCTGACAAAGTTGTCTCTTTACCCAACAAACTCAAATCGGGCTCCCCTAAAGATCAGGCACCCCCCACGGTTTTGTGTAAGGTCGCCCTAGAAGTAGCCCCCGTCATCGCAACACTTATTAATTCCTCACTGGTAGCCGGTAGGGTCCCCTCATTATGGAAGCAGGCGATGGTTAAAGCCCTGCTGAAAAAGCCAGGATCAGACCCGGAAGTAATGGCCAATTATCGGCCAATTTCCCTGCTCCCGGGAATAGCCAAAATAGCGGAGAAATATGTCAACACTATTCTCTCCACCTATTTGGAGGAGCATGATTGCTTGCACCTGACACAGACCGGCTTTAGATCTCTTCAGGGCACTGAAACGGCCCTGATCGCGGTAGTGGAGGAGGCAAGAAAAATCATGGACTCAGGAGGATCAGCTGCAATAATCCTCCTTGATCTCAGTGCGGCTTTCGATACGGTCAACCATCGAATCCTTATCTCCATATGTCATGAGATGGGGGTGACTGGAACCGCACTGAGATCGATAGTCTCCTTTTTGGAAGACCGTACATTCCAGGTCTTTGAGGATAACGTGACTTCCAAGAATGTGCCTTTGAAGAGTGGAGTGCCTCAGGGCTCTTTCACGTATTTGACATTTAATGAGGGGGGACAAGGTCCCCCCTCATTAAATGGGTCCCTTCCCTGGGGTGGGTACACCCCCTATCCTGCCACTCTCCTGTGGGAGGGGGGCAGTAGCCTAGTCCTGATTGGGCAGAGCTTCCCATCTTCAAGATGGCGAGAGCCTGGAGATGTGCTTCACCTCGCCTCCCCCACTAGAGGGGTGGGGTTGGCAGAGGCTGGCACACCCCCTTTCCTTCCTTGGGGTTTCACGCCAGTCTTCCCGCCAGAGTGGGGGTCAGAACCGGTAGGGGCCAGTTGCTGAGTACAGCAAGTGGCCTGAAGAAGCTCACAAAGCCGGCATGCCTTTGAAGCTTCCCCTGCCCATCCTGGGGGAGGAAACCTAGCACCTCACCCAGGATGTGCATTGTTGCAGTCCCAGGAGAGCGGATGGCTCTCCACCCAGGGGTCCAGCAACATGTCTGCTGTGTGGGAGCCTAGGCAGCCCCTCAGACAAGACGTGGATTGTAGGTTAGGTTCAGGGGGTATCTCTAAGATGCCCTCTGTCGTGCATTGTACATTAAATCCCACACTGGCATCAGTGCGGGTTTAATGTGCTGAGAAGTTTGATACCAAACTTCTCAGTCTTCAGTGTTGCCATCATGGTGCTGTGGAGTTCGTGTTGGCGACCTCCAAGCACCATATACTCTTAATGGCAGCACTGCACTTACAGTGCCCAGGAATGGACCTGGGTACTGTAGGGGCACAGGGCTCTAGAACCTGTACCCACACCACTGGCATAGGGCACCCAGCTAGAGGGGTGACTGAGGTATGCCAGGGCAGTGTGTGTTGTGGGCATGGCACACAGGGATATGTGCCATGTCGACTCTCTGTTTTGTTCTGCACCAAGACTCAGCCTGCAACGGCAGTGTGTGTGTGTCAGGGTACAGGGCCTCTAAGGGTGGCACAATAAGTGCTGCAGCCCTTCGGGGCCTTCTCTGGTCCAAGGCCCTGGGTACCTAGGGTACCATTTACCAGGGGCTGACATGTGGCCAGAGATGCCAATTGGGTTTAGGCTTCATTCAGTTTTTAGGGAAGGAACACAGGCCCTGGGTACCTGATTGGCAGGAGCCCAGGGCACACTCAGTCAAACTACATAAACAATTCAGCAAAAAGTGGGGGCATACCATGCAAGAAAGATGGCACTTTTTCACAAATACCGGGTCTACCTTAGAGCCCAATCAAATAATAGTTTGCTAGATTCCAAGTCCATATAAACAAAACCACAGAAATAAACATACAATACTAATAAAAACAAACACTTTACATTTTTAGCAGATAAAATACATGAAAACATATAAAATCATTCTTGACACTGTGAAAACCTAGCAACTAAAAGATAATAGCAGGTTTGGTCAATCCAGTTAAACATTGTAATACTTTTGCTGTGTGTAATTCAGATACATGAAATATTGGCTTTAAGAAAAATCATAGCTTGTGGAGCAATGTGTCTTTTTTGTCCTGTGTTGCAGCGTTGCATCCCATTCGACTTAAAAGGGCCCCCACATTTCCTCCTGTCCCACTTTATACAATTGGGATCTTGTATGAAAGAATAACTTCACTTATTTTCAGCATAAACTTACCCTCAGGGTGTGCACCTTGAATATGAACTCCGGAATATTGATAAGACAATGAAAAAAATATTGACAGGTAAGTAAGTCTAGATTTTCTATACCTAACTTCACATATATGTTACTACGCTGAACATATATCTTCAATGTGCGTAGATATGGAGTTAGGAATAGTAAGTGTATACGTCCCTATAGTTTCTGCATGCACTTATCTGTCGATATTTTGTCCCTCAATATTCTTGTCCCACAATATTCTGGAGGTCAATATTCAGTAGTACAACCACCCACAATCCATATTATGTCTGGCTCCACTCCATTATCTCAGGGAAGCATTTTCCCTGCAAGGTTATACCAAAAGGATTTACATAGCCTAAGTTCACAAAAACATAGACCAGTCGTTGCTTATTCTGGGTCGGTAGACAGTGAGCAGAACATTTTTTGCTGCTTTACAGTCAAGTATGATAGCACTAGGATATTAGTCTTTTGATAATTATTTTACCTACATGCTGTTACGTATCTTATTGTATACTGGTGTTGACAGTGTGTAGCTGATCAACTTGTAGTCCTCTGTCACACTACAGCACATGTAGCTCAGGAACAGATTCACAAAAAATTAATCACAATAATGCAAGTACGCTGTACAAGAAGAAGGGAGAGGACTAGAGAAATAATACACAGTCATGTAATTGTCTACAAATAGATATCTTAATCTAGAGTGGATTATGCATCGCAAGTTAAAAAATTGGTTCTCCATATTACCAGAGGGTTTGAGGGGAAAGACGGTGCCTGAGTGGACTAGAGAGATCTTGTATTAGAAAGGGTAGGAAACATTATTAAATCGCAATGATAGCAGGTTATCTAATGTCGTTAGAGATTTATATGGATTCTTGATTACAAATAGTCATCCATTGGCAAACTAATGCAATAGGCTGCAGGGAACTAAGGATGATGCACGGGCACCAGAAGACCAGTGACCAAGATGGTTGTGCTTTAAAAGGGCTCTGCTGGCCTGACACTAAGGGCCTGATTTAGATCTTGGCGGATGGGTTACTCTGTCACAACGGTGACGGATATCCCATCCGCCGACATATAAATCCCATTATAGCCTATGGGATTTACATTTCAGCGGATGGGATATCCGTCACCGTTGTGATGGAGTAACCCATCCACCAAGATCTAAGTCAGGCCCTAATCCTTAATGATCTCCGAATATGGATGCAGTGACACAGTGAGACCGATACAGCAAGAGATTGCGTACCTGTAGATATTCTTATCTTCACCTGAAATTCCTGGCAAAGATGGACCAAAGCAGAGATCTGGACTACTTGGTCTGTCCAAGATTTGTGGAGCAGAAGGTGGACTGTGCGCACGAACGCCTGGAATCTGCAGCTAATGGCGTGATTTGGTCAGGAGTAGAGAACAGGGTTGAACTGGCCTATAGGGCACATGGGCAGTGCCTGAAGGGCTGGTCTGACAGATCAGAGTGTGGGATGTGTATTTTAACAGTTTGTAGGCCTCTTTTATGGTCAGGTGAGCCGGTTATCACTGTTGATTTCCCTGATATTGCCACAAACATTGTCTGCAGCAAGCACCACTCATGCATGTAGTCTCCCAAACCTTGCAAAATACCCTTACAGGGTGTCTTTACAAGTTCAAAACTGGCTAATTTGCAAATGCGGGCCACTTTTATAGCTATCTGGTTCGTAAATTGGGGTCCTTTGTAGTTAGTGCCCGGACCTATTTTTTGTCCCAGTCCTACCCTGTTGGAGAGGTGATGCAAAAGTGTAGCGCAGAACAACTTCATGACAGCAGACTCGATTTAGCGGAGCGTCAATGCCCTGTTGTAGCCTTTACATACTGCAGAGTGTTGCAGTGCTAGATAGGCGGGGTGAGATATTGCTCAGTATCAGAGAGGTATGCAAGGTGTGGGTCTAATGGGGGCTGGTTGAGAACTGCTGGCATCTGAAAGGCAAATAGCGAATATCTTCCCATTCATTCCTATGTTCCTATGTGCCTCCTAGCCAATAGGAATGAATGGGTAGGAATTCCTTATTAGCTAATCTCAATTTGGGATTCGTTATTAAGGAATGTTAAGGAATCGCTAATATTGTAGCGATTCCTACCTACATTCAATTTTGCGAGTCCTTAATAGCGAATCGGTAAAATTCACTATTAAGGACTCTGTATTTCGGTTTTACCTACATCGGGCCCTATGATGCAAGGAACGTAACTGTCAAGGAGAAACTTTAAAATTAGGAGAATGTTGGACAGCTGAGTTGCTATGCAGCCGAAGGAATCTAATTCCATGGTTGCTAGGGTGTTGTGTTTGTTCCTTAAAGTGCTGTGCGGAGGAGCAATAAATAGTTATGCATAATGCTAACCACCGTTCTTGCCATAAAGTCCATATATAGTTATGTGCTGCATATAGTGTGCTGCCTGGCAGCATCACAGACCGGGGGTGGCATCTGAGAAGAAAAAAGGGTGTACGACTAGCCAGTCCGGACAAGATTATTGGTGTAAGTGGCTGTCTTTAGGCCTGGTACATACTGCGAAGCTCTGTGGCAGGCCTGCCCCTGGCAGTGCTACACAATGAAAATCTGAACCCTTATTGCGCCAAAGCTCCATCATGATGCTTTGGAAAGCATGCCAAGAAATGGACAGAGAGTAATTTGGAAGCAGTGCATATCATACACGGATATAAGTTGGAAATGTGCAAAATCATACTTCAGAAACCTGATATGTCTATATGCGTACTCCGGATCCTTGGCTCATCACACAAACTGTCTGAAGCTAGGGCCAACCACAAACCGAATGTCGATAAAAGAAGAACCCAAAACGACTGCTTCCTTGAAAAATGGAACCCATCATGCATGGCAGCCAAGCTACACATTGGAGATCAGACAACACTCATCTGAGAGCCGTATGTGCAGCATGTGTGGCTGCTATGGATTAGATTCACACACAGCAGCCCAGTTCCCAACACATGGCAAAATATGTGGCAGATTAGGCAAAATCAACCAATAAATGTGGATATGCTGGGGAAAGAGAGGAGGGCACCCCACCAAAAAATTACCATGAATTCAAGACCCTCGCCACAGCACGAACGGCAGACTGAGATTCTCGTTCATCCTCCCCTCCTATCTTGAAGGCGAATAGGAAGACAAGGAAATATTCGTTATTTTGCTCACAGATGAATTACAAAGGAAAATCTATGTGAAAATAGTTTTATCCGGATGCTTGACCAATCCCCCCCCAGTTCTAATAGAATTGGAGGCTTCTGTCAATACCCTATACTTTCACCAATTCCAGAAACTAACACCATTTTAGCAACTTAATTGATGACCAAGCCTATGGAAGCAAGGACACAAATCCAGTACTAGGGACCTTTATGACAACAGTCTCACATGAGGAGGAGAACATTTCAGCCATAAGTAGTGGGACAGCAGAAACACTGAAACTAATAGCCTTTGCAAAACAAGTGCATGAAGCAGGTGTCAAAGACGTAGTGAGAAAATATCAATATCTAAATAAAACTAGGATGTTTGAAGACCAAACGAATATCACTGAACATCAATAAGTCCATAAGCCCTGAGACATCACAGGGTCCCCTTAGACCTCTGACCATTAGTGGAAGAAGCACTACCTAAACTTGAAGAACTTGATGTACTCAAAAAAGTATCTGTGTCAAGTCCTTGAGTATCATTAATGGTCAGCTCCCAATCAATGAGGGACATGCACATTTAGGTGGAAATGACAATGCTAAAAAAGAAGATATGTAGACAAATTAACCCCTACAATTGGCAACCTGTTAGACCTGAACACCGGCTACCACCAGATTCCCCTTGATGAAGCAAGTTGGTACTACATGACTCTTTAGATAGGCCCAATTTCTACAAGCACATATTTTCAAACAAGGTTGTCAGTCTTGACCCAAAGAAGAGGGAGAATATAAGGGAAGCAAAATAACCTCAAACACAACTAAGGTCTGAATCTTCTTAGGAATATCCACATAGTGTGGTGGGTTAATTTCTAACCTGTGGGTGCTTGTGGAACCCCTCCGACCAGTAACAAAGAAAAACAAGCCCTGACAATGGTCTGCAGAATACTAGGACATTTCCAGGAGCATAGAAAATACCCTGGAGCATAAGAAATACCCTGCTGAATGAGATTGCAATGCTATACTTCAGTCAAGCACTGAGCATGAAGATAATAATGGATGGCAGTCCAGTGGATTAGTGGCTGTGTTGCTACAACTACAGATCATGAGTGCTGGACATTTGCGGCGCTCACCAGCGGAGCCCATTCCTCCCCTAAGGCTTGATACTCACAAGTCGAGAGAGAAGCACTGGCAATGCACTGGGGTTGTGAACACTTCCACCTTTTTCACTAGGGACAGGACTTTTTAATTGGTTACTGACCAGAAAGCCCTCATCCATTTCTCCTCGGGATCAGCTCAACATGCGCCTCTATGCATAGAAAAGTGTATTCTGCAACTGCAAAGATACAAACTCAAAGTATCATACAAGCCGAGCTGTAGCAACCTTTTGGACTTCCTCTCATGCCACCCTGGGATGCAAACACGAATAAAGGGTGGTGCCAACCTGATAGTAGAAAGGGTGAAAACTAGATCAATATCCAGAAATGAACAAATAGGAGGCACCATGAAGGATTAATGCCTACAAATAGCAATGAATTGAACAGAAAGAATCTCATTGTGAACACTACTGACCCAGAAAAACAGAAAGGAGCCTGAAGGACCAGCAAATCCTCCTGGCCCTGTCAAGAATACAAAATTAACTAGGCTCATCAGCAAAACCTCTCCTTTTTAGAGGGGGGAAACATATCATGGCATCCTTCCATAGAAACAGAACTGCCAAACCATCACATGAAGCTACTAAGGCAGAGTCAAAGCCAAAGCACAAATGAGAGAAAAAGAATGGTAACCTGTGATGGACAAACAATTGCTGAGTGAATTGCATATGTCAAGCATCAGTGAGCCCCAATCTGCCTGCACCAGTAATCATAGTTGAAGCCCTCACAATTCTGTGGGAAAGCCTCAAGGCAGACAAATACTAGTTATCGTGGATAGATACACAAATTCCCAGTGGTAGAGTGTAAGAAATTGGGTTGTTTGTTGACTAGGGTTTGAGCCCTGGTCAAGCAGCAACCACAATCCTTGTTGGGGTGAGGCACAAGTCAACCCTAAATTAACCTGAGCTCAACCCTCTGGTATCTTGGCACACAGCAGTCAGGCTTAATTCAGGGGCAATCCGTAAAGTATTTGTGCAACACTTCAAACACTAATAAAGTGAAAACACTACATAAAAAGGATTCCACACCAGGATAGAACAATAGAGTTACTCTTAAGAAATAAAACTGGACCAAAATGACAAAAATCCAATCAGTAGAACTGGGGATATGCAACTTTAAAGATTTTAGTGAAAATAGCGCCAAAAAGCACAAACCAACAACTGTAGATACCTGGGCGCACTGGACCAGGACAAACTCACAAGTTCAGGGTGATCGTGATGGAGCGCAGGCCGGCTACAGGGATCCAGATTTGCAGAGCGAAGGTCTGCGTCGAAGATGTGTCACACAGCTGAAGTGACGTGTCGGTTCCAAGATGCGCTGAGGCTGCGATGCGAGGGCCTGTGTCGTCTAGGGTCCCATTGATGGGGCTTGCTATACAAAGTCCGGTTGGATGTGTTGCATTGTTCCGAGGAGCTGCGAGGCTGCGATGCGGTGTCAAACATTGTTGTTGAGACTGCCGTCGACAAGGGATGCAAGGGCCTACCCCTAGGATGCGTGACATAGTGGTGGTTCTGGTGAGGCAACGGCCTACAGTGTGATGCATGTTTTTGTGATGGGGAAGATCCACGCAGTAGTGACAATGTGTCAGTTGTGCTTGCAGTTGTGCCACGCAGCAGAGGAGATGTGTCAGTTCCGCTGGGTCTACAGAGGCTGGCAAAGCACCTTGGACCCACTTCCAAGGGTCCAGGACTCAGGTGGCACCACTTGGTAGGTCCAGGTGCTGGGGTCAAGGTTGTTGGAGCCTTCTGTCCCTGAGGCTCAAGTTAGGAGGCCTGCCAACTAGCTCTCGGAGTCACTCTGGTGGTCCTGGGTTTAACAGATGCAGTACCACGCCTTTTCACCCAGGCAGGAGGGCAGCAGATCAGCACAGCAGGGCAGCAGTCCTTCAGAGCTGCAGTCCAACAGAGTAGCAGCCCTTTCAGCAACATACCAGTCCTTCTTCCTGGCAGAGTATCCACAAGTTCAGAAGTGTACTGAAGAGTTGGTGTCTGAGGTTGAATAGTTATACCCATCAGTGCCTTTGAAGTGGGGAGAAGCTTCTAGAGGTTTCCCTTTGAAGTCCACAGGCATCCTGCCTTCCCTGGCTCCAGACTAACTAGAGGGGATATGCAGCCCTTTTGTGTGAAGACAGGACAAAGCCTATTTAAGTGGAAGTAGGGCTGTACTCAGCATCGCCTACCCATCCTGTGAGTGATTGCCCATCCAGGCACGCCTAAGCTCCCTATCATGTGTGGTTGTCTAGGAGGATACACAAAGCCCAACAGCCAACTACGCCCAGTCATGTGTCCCAGAGACAGGCTGCAGGCACTAAATGGCTAAGGCATGAAAATGCAGACTTTCTAAAAGTGGTATTTTCAGAATTATAACTAAAATTTCGACTTCACTATAAGGTAGGAGTCTTCATTACAATTCCAAAGACACCAAACATGAACTGGTTGCTTACTTTCATTTGGAAATTACAGTTTAGTAAATGTAATAAGGTAATTCAATCAATCAATCAATTTGATCTTTATTAGATTATGCATCAAATCATAAAAGATAACAACATAAAAGCCACATTAAATCTTTAAAAACCTTGCTATACACAATCAAGTGCATTTCATATATAGCTTTATTCGGAGTTAAAAAAAGTACATTTCATTCAAGTTACACAATCTATGTATATTTATGTACAATTTAAAAAGTAACGACCCAGCCTGTCAAACACAACATTATATCTTAGGAACACATTATTTTATTCCAATGTAAGGCTCCTTTTAAATACCCGAGAACCACCAACATCACCACCTGATCAGGTAAAAGTTGTAAATGTAAAAAGGCAGGTCGAAATTGCAAAAAAAACCTTTCTTTTAAAAGTGGTAATAGGTACCTTTTGTGCAAGAATTCATAAAATTGACATAATAAAACCAGGTTTGTTAAGGTTTGGGGAGAACAATCATCACAAGGGCAGATTAAAAAGGCGTTGGGTCAAACTGACCCGGAGGGAACAGATCATTGTCCGGATAGAAGCCGAACTAACTTTTGTGAGCAATGATCTGTCCCTAGTGTTTAACTACTGTAAGATAAGGTTCAGTGCCAACTACGGATTTCAGGAGCAGGCAGGATCTGTGGGAGTGTTTCTTCAGCACCCTAGTTTCCCTCTCATCTTTAAATTTGTTTAGAATCTGCTTCTTGAAAAGCCCCCGTTCACCCTTATTAAGAATATGTGTTGAAGATATCTATACAATCCAGGGTACGGGCAGTGGTTTTAATATAATGTATCCACGGTACCTTTTGACCATAGGTACACTCCAAACAGTTCTCAATCACCCTCCTGTTGAACCACAGTCTCTCATCAACCCAAATTGAAATCCAAAGTAACCGTGGAGCGAGTGTAACCTGATCCTCCACATAGTCTAAGCCCAGTTCCTCGTGGATAATAAAAAAAGAGTCACTATTTGGACCCAACCCCAATAATTTTCTGCAGAATCGGTCCTCTTCTTGCTGGATCACCCTGCACTTATGGTACCCCCAAATGGCTGCACCGTATGTCAAGACTGGGAGACATTTAATTCTGTAGATTTGCAATAGGGGCAAAATAGACGTGTTACCCACTGACAGAGAGAATCTAAACAGGGCACAGCAGGTTTGGGTGAATTTAGAACAACGATTGGAAATACAAGAAAGCCAGTTGTTCTGTTGATCAAATAATACACCTAAATAGGGAAAGGTGGGAATCCTGGTAATATTTTGCCCCTTGATATCAATGGGTCTTATTTTTGCAGCCTTCCTCCCACAAGCCATATAACGGGTCTCTAAGATATTTGTATCTAAATGCAGTTCATCCATGAAATTGACAAATCTATCAACCAGAAGCTTCAACCCATTTACCTTTCTGGCCATCAAAATGGCGTGGTTAGCATAAAGCAGGGCAGGCACATTGAATGACTTTACCTTAGGCAGACCAGACCCATTTTTTCAATGAAGCAGGTGTTTAGGCTATTTATATATAACAAAAACAAGATTGGGGCCATCACACAACCCTTCCTAACCCGCCGTGGGAGGCTAAATGATTAGGTTGTCTCCCTCTGCAAACCATATCTGACACAAGCATTTACGTCCGTATGAAGGGCTCTAAGGAAATCCTATCAGCTGAGCTGGCAGTCTCAATACCCCAATGATAACCCAGAGTTTAGACCTCTTTACGCAATCAAAGGCGCTACTGAGGTTCATGAATGTGAGAAAAATGGACCCCTGTTTCGCCACTACATATTTCTCTATTATAAAGTTAAGGTGCAAGCACTGTTCCAGCATGCCCATCCCCTCCCCGAATCCATATTGGACGGGGCAAATAATATCGTTAGCCTGGGCCCAATTTTCCACTCACTGTAAAACAATAGGGCCTACCACCTTTACACCTGAATTTAACAGGGAAATGGGTCTGTAACAGATGGGGTCCTGCTGATTTCCCTGCTTAAACACTTGGACTATGGTAGCAGACAGGGGTAGACCTAACTGGGTCACAGCATTAAGAACGTTGCTCAAGACTGAGGCCCAGAGGTGTGGTTCTGTCTTGTATAAATCCATAGATATCCCATCTGGGCCAGGAGCTTTATTTGATGGACACCCCATAATTGCTTCATAAATCTCCTCGTAATCAAACCTAATCTCGAGTGGGTACAGTATGTCACCGTTACCCTGATTTATGGGCAAGTTTTTGTCCAATGCATACACCTTATGATGGGGGGCAACCCAGAGGGCTGAAGAGATGGAGGAACCTATGTCATCTTGGGCAGCCACATTGGGCTGCCTCCCGTTAACCACAGCCCAAAATCCCCTAGAGTCTCTGGAGGAACAGGTGAACATCAAGCGGTTCCAAGAGACTTCTTCGAGCTCGGCTTTCCGCTTCTCATGAGCTAACCTGTACGCCCTTCTTGCATCCTCAATTTTAACCTGATTACGGGTTTAGCATTAAGGGCCTCAGCAGGTGATTACCCGCCAACAGGAATGCTTTATTGAACCAACCCGGTTTTGTCCCCCTAGGTTTACTGGCCATATCCCTCATGATGGCAATAATAGAGTTATTTAGCTGGTCAAATGCTTCCACAATTGATACAGGTGATGTTTCAGATGCTAATAAGGGCTCCATGATGATACCAACATTTTGACTGACTACAAGTTTAGTTAGTTTTGAAATTGCGAGGGTCTGCCACTTTACCCTAAGGCCACTATCTTTCGTGGTTAAGCTGATCAGACCTGGATCAGGATTTGCGTCCTGATTAACTTTTACCCTTAACCTAATTTCTTTTGGGTTATGGTCACTAAAGTTGGTTTCATGTACCACCCCTGGGCTAACAAAACCATCAATTGACCTAGAAATAAAAATGTAGTCAATGATGGTCCCTTTCCCCGATCCCACAAAGGTGGATAATTCCCTTGACAAACTAGAGCCCACAGACATTACATTACTTAAGCAAGCCTGCCCAAGTGCCTCCAGTAGCTTGTGGCCCCTCTGGGCAATCCCGGAGTCACTTGACAAAAAATCTTCAACCACAAAAGGGTTGCCATCATTAGAGTTTTTTCCTATCTTGGCATTATAATATCCACCTATCAGTATATTAAAAGATTTAAAATAAGCATATGATCTCGCCTCTAAGAGTGACCCTACTTCGAAAAGCACCTCAATCTGGCACCCAAGGTCACTGATAGAGTTATAAAAATTCACTAGGAAAAAATGGAAATCTGTAGAAATGATCACCCATAATAATTGGATTCCACTATGCCTCAAGGGAATTGGGAATACCCTCAGGTTATTTGAGAATCGGACCAAGGTGGTTAGAACCCCTTGCGGCCTAAAACCAGGGGAAGAAGTTGCTGCCACAAAGACATTTTCATATCCATCCCTGCTGACTGGTTCAAAGGACCAGGTCGCCTGAAGTAAAATAACATCAAAATCAGAAATAGAATTAAGCCATTCAGGGTCCACTAACTTATCCCTGATACCCGCTATGTTCCAGCTTAAAATTCTGAGCGAACAACCTGGGGTGCTGGAGGATGTAGGCTCTATTGGTGGCATACTTGGGTGACCATTGGCCGAGCTAGGGGAGCTGAGGCTGGGTGGGCGGAAAAAAACATCCTGAAGTCAATCGTTTTGATCCAAAGCAGACAGGGCATCAAATCTATTTCTGACAGGGATAATTATTTGTGCAGTGGGAATAGCGGGATGACTAGATGTACGATGATTCGTACAGCCCTTTATTGGAGGATAGGGCTGTGAGCCGCGATACAAAAGTCAAGTGGGAGGATGTTAATTCATGATAGACATTGGAGCAAAACTTTGAAGGAATCGCTTGTCTAAAGCAGGTGACCTGCAATTGATCACGACACAATCCCTCTCTAAGGATTTTGCCATGTGACCAACCCACCCAACCCTTTTAACAAACAAAATATCATCATAGTCCTTACAACTAAAATGGGCGCCGTTTGCTAACCAATGGCATAGTTTGTTCTTAAGTTGGCCAGTGGTTTCTGTGATATTAGCGTTGATACTTGGTACAGCTGACAAAATAGCTACATAGGGATATCAATCCGGAGGTAGACATGTGAGCCCGTGTACTGCCTATCCCTCTTACATACCCCTGCCCCTGGCTCAGGTTGTTCAGTCTGGTTATTTAAGATCCTCTTTTCTTCAGGTAAGATCCTTGGTGCAGGCAATGCCAAAGGTGCCAAGGGCTGGGAACGCAACTGGAGTGGGTTAGAAACACAAATAATCAATCCTTCTGCAGCTTGATCTCGCGACAAAGTTTCACTCCCATGTACATAGTTTGAATCCAGCCCCAGGGGCCTTGCGCTCGTCGGACAGAATGAATTATTGGATCCTTTTATTGATTTGATCCCTCCAGTCAATTCTGTTATAGCTAACTCCAGGGTGGATAGTCTATCAATCAAAGGGGCAATACTTTGCTGGATCGCGTCCTTAAGTTTGCAGAGCACATCAGACCAATCCATGTTAGCGGAGCTCACTGGGTCCAAACAGTTAATACTGGGCCGGGATCTTGATGTGTTAGAAGAATCTTTCAAGCCCTTTGCTTTAGCTGTTTGTTTACTTTGCGCTTCCTTTTAGGTAATGGTGAGCAAATACTATTATTTGAGGTTTCTAAACCAGGATTATCAAGGGGTTGAACCACAAGGGAGACACAGGAAAGGCTTTGTTTAGAATGTCTTGTCTGGACGACTTTAGGGGGCCGACTGTTGCTCCTGTGATGCCACGTCCCCTAATATAGAGCCAGGCACCCGCCCCCCACCGCCAGCGATAATCTACATTCGGCTAAGTCAATTTCAGTGGTGATGGCCCCTACAGCTCGGGCGAGAAAGGAATCCGAAGTGGTGTTATTTGTGCATTTAATAGTGGGGTCTTGTGGGCCCGGTACTTTGCGCTTCACAATTTTACACCAGTGGCCACCTTAGCCTTGTAGCCAGAAAACCAAACCTGGCCAACGTGCCCAGGGAACAAAATGTGCGGTATAAAAGGTATAGCGTTTAAAAAATATTGTAATTTTTTTATGGGACTCACCCACCGGACTTTATCTTCAGGCTTTCTCAGCTGAACGATGGGGGACCCAGCCCCACCACCTCCAGACGATGACGGGCGGAGACGGGCCTGCTCTTGGCCCGGTCTTCGCCCAGGCACATCCTGCGTGCGTCCCGCGCTGCGGGAGCCCGAGCTCAGTTATAAAGGCACCTTCGGGTGTGGAATTAGTGGTGCTGCTGCGTCAGATGTGATGGCAGCATCAGTACCCGCAAACGCTAATGAGGCATGTAGTCCGGCCCCCACCTCCTCACAAGACTGGCGTACTCAAATAAGATAATTCCAATGTTATCCTATGGGAGGGAAACGCCTTGCAGTCGTGAAAAACGAATTTAAGAGTTTTTCACAATGAAGACATGTAAAACTAAATAGGAAATGTCCCACTTTTTAAGTACATTGCACTCTGTTCTAGGCTGAAAAGGGCCTACCCTAGGGGTGGCCTAGATGTATTTAATAGGAAGGTTTGGGCCTGAAAAAAGCTTTTTTCTGCAAAGTCGACATGGCAGTTTAAAAACTGCACACACAGGCTGCAATGGCAGACCTGAGACATGTTTAAAGTGCTACTTGAGTGGGTGGCACAATCAGTGCTGCAGTTCCGCTAGTAGCATTTAATTTACAGGTCCTGGGATCAGGAAGTGCCACTTTACTAGCAACATACACATACATTAAATATGCCCATTGGGTATAAGCCAATTCTACCATGTTTTAAGGAGAGAGCACAATCACTTTAGCACTGGTTAGCAAGGGTAAAGTATGCAGAGTACTAAAGTCAGCAAAAATGAAGTCAGCAAAACAGGATGGTTGAAGGTAAAAAGTTAGGAGGAAAAAAGACTCCAAGGATGGCAGGTGTAACCTAGAAGTTGTTAATTCTACGGCATTTGAGCAAGTAAAACCAAAGCTCAAGGAGATATTCACAGAATATGGTATAACAACCATAGTTAGGGTGGATAATAGACCCCATCCCAAAGCAGTGACTTGATAGCGTTGATGGAAGAGATGGGGATCAAGCACCGAACGTTCCCACTAAGGTGGTCCCAAGCCAACCGTGAAGATGAATGCTTCACGCACATCATCAAAACAAACACACAAACCTGGAGATTGTTATACAGTGCTTCCTAAGAGCACACCTGCTTACCCCACACTACACGACCAACTGTGCACCCATGCTCTTACTGTTTGGAAGGGCGATAGGCAACACCATTCCCACAAGTTCTAGATGAATCCCCCTTTCATGGCTTGCCAATGATGTAAAGGAAAAGCAGAGGAAATGATGACGAAGCTAGCAGATGCTGAAGTGCCAGTTACAGTCAAATACGAGTAGGGGACGGGGTCCTCAATCAAGACCAAGACCGCACCTCAAGGAATAAGTTCCAAACTAAACCCCCTTTGAAAGTCATCCAAGGCAAGTTGTGGCCACCAGTGGAACCATGGTCATGGCCCAGAGATGAGATGCAATGGTCACCTGGAATATCTTCAAGAAGGTCCTCCCACCTCACCCTAAACATCCTTAGTGTAAGGAAGAGAATGGAAAAGGTGAGCACCTAGAAGTAGGTGCTCAGTCCAGCCCAGTCTCAGTCTCAGTTTACTCCAGCCATCAGTCAGTGACAACGGAAAAGAAAATGCAGCATTTGTGTGAGGAAGTGAAAAGGGATGGTAAAGTGAAAGTGATTCATGGAAGTACATGTGCAAGGTGAGAGTGAAAAGGCAGAAATGTAGAGGAAGGAGTTGATTTGTAAAGTAGGAATATGGAGGAAACTCAAACACTTGCATGGTTGACAAAGGGCATACCTGGCTAACACGACCAACGCAGGGCAGAAGATTGTAGACGGAAGTGATGTGAAGGGGAGAGTAGGAGTTGTTTATCTGATGGTGCGCACAGCCTCTGCATCTGTCGCAGCTGGGGCTGCTCCTCCTACATCGCTGCCAAGACCTGGAATGACCCACCCCTCCATCTTTGAACAGCATCCTCCCTGGCGGACTTCAAGAAGAAACTCAAAACCTGGCTCTTTGATGGAGTCGTTGCACCCACAGCACCCAGATACCCCTAGGGGTGACAGTGCTGCGCTATACAAATACTGAATGATAAAAATCATTGCTAACAAACGTTTGTAAAGCCAAAAAGTATGTCTTTCTTTGGGTATACATGGTTCTTTTGTGATGTATTTGACCAGGAGACTGATAGAGAACACCCAAACAATGATCAGATGTCACGCCCCTGTGTCATGCTATGATTATAATTCATGTGTTTTAGGCCAAACAGCGCCAATAATTACATAGTCCACATCTCCTGTAAAGGATTTCTTGCTATAACTCTTTGCCTAGGCCCCTTTTAGAGACCCCTCTTACTTTTTCATCCCACCTAAAGCACTGATTAAGGGTACCATGATTGGTTATAATGCAAGCTACGAAAGGGTGCCCTTTTTTAATCCACTTCTGTGCCGACCAGTAGTTTTGGCAGGGAGGGGGATGGGTGGTTGGGCCACACATATACACTCACTCACTTACACCCATGCATTCACAAACGTACACACACACACACACATTCACAACACTCACAACAAATTCATATATTTATATATACACCCACGCATGCACCAGACATTCAAAACCATAAAACTTACCTGCCTTGCTGCTCCTGGAGAGGAAAGCCTTGGAGGTCCCTGGAGGGTTGGGAATGCTGCCTTCCCTCATTGGCTGACCTCAGGTCAGTGAGACTGCTCACCCCATCCACTCTGTGATGAGGTGTCACTGATTGACACTCGCCCCGGGGCACTTCAGGGATTAAAACTGAAGCGCCCAGGTCTGAGTCAATCAGTGACGCTCCCCCTAGTCATGAGGAGGAGGACCTAGGGGCACTTATGCCAGGTTGAGGAGGTCATCCTCAGCCTGGCAAAGTTCAGCTCAGGCTGACCTTTGCTCAACCTGACAGACACTCTTCTTCTCTGGAAAAAGATGAGGGTATCATGGCTCCTTCGCCTGTATGGACGGGCCTCAGCTGATCCACTTTTAAATTATAAAAAGCTGAGTCTGCCTGATTCCTGTTAAGTTTTGAACCTGGTGGCGCAGTTCTTGGAGCACATTAACACACTGAGCATTCTTTGGAAAAAGACACACAGCCGGAGATGGGCTCAGAGAAGGCCTGTCATCTGCAGTTTTTCCTTCCTGCCTAACTCAGCTAATGAGGTCAACTGAGCTAATTCATTCTTTTATCTGTTCTTCTGTTCATAATCCCTCCTGTATTGCCTGAATGAATGTCCTTATCCAACCTCCATCCTGCATTGACTGAGTGAAAGAGTTCCAGTCCAAGCTAAGAGAGATCACTTTTCGTCTTTGAAAGCAGAAGAGACAACTGTTTCAATACTTTCAAGCAAGTCAATCTGCTGGGGAGCCAATTCCTTACTTCCCACTTTAAAATCCAACTTGCTTCCCACTCTACACCAAACTCGTTTGTGAAAGATGTTAGACAATGGTATGAGTATTAGCGTTCAATCTCAGCTCCGAAAATGTAACAACGGAGGAAGGTTAGACGCGAATCTTAGATGTTAGTGGTGAGAGACACCAAATGGCCAGTTTGTAGGTCAGCGGTAGCAGGTATTTGGTAAGATATGGCACATTATGGTTTTTTACTTTAGGTAGTTTTGTTGTTGCAACCTATCCCTATGTGTCGGCTGTCAGGTTTTCACTTTTATGGCAGGCACTATCAGATGTTTGTGTACGGCAGCAGTATACTTTAATGTATGGAGTTTGCTTTAACAGTAATGGGGTACGTTTTACTATATTTTACACTTTATACGCTGCCTTAACTGTTTGACGTTTTGACTGTAATGTTCTCTTTCACAGTGACATTTTGCACATCATATGTGTTGTCCTTGTACTGGGGAAATAAGTGACTGCACTTCATTGTCTTTACAGCTTGAAAGTGCACTTTATGTTTTTCCTTCGTGGGAAATAAATAATCGTACTGCCTTGTCTTTCTACCTATCATATGCAATGTTTCCATCAAAGTTTTATCATTAAAAATACAAAATGTGATTTCAGTAGAGATCTTGTATGCTCTGTGTGTTTTTTATATCTTGATATGATATTTTATAAGATTCTTGATTTTTTTACAGATTTTATTTCTGACACAATATTTGTGATAGTTTTTTTCATGGTAAATTCCTGCACTTTATATAAGACTTCAACATATAATGCCTCTTGGTGGTGAACCATTTTTCACTACATTTTCTGTGTACAAAAATGCAATGTTGATGGCCTTTTTGGACTGAATTTTTTTTTGGATAATCAATAGTATTAACATTTTTAAATCCAAGGACATATGACAACAGCCAAGGAGTGTACAATATAGCAAAGACCATCAACAGCAGACAGCAGGAGGCGTGAGCCAAGGAGACCGCCCATAAACACAAATGTTTCCTGCAGGGGGGAAAAGCAGCCATGGAAAAGGAAAACAGACACAAAATTCAAAACAATAGATTTAACCATTTGCTCCATATCTTCTCAAACTTTTCGGGACACCATCTGGCCTCAAAAAGGAGCTCCTCTTGGGCCGCGCACCAGTCCATCCTTCTGCGCCATTTACGAACAGTAGGAGGCTTGGCTGGGGACCAGGCAGCGGCGATGTCCCACTTGGCGACCGCCACTGCTGTGCCCAAGAAACGCTTGTCAGCCCAAGAGCCGTCCAAGCCATCGAAGACTCCTAAGAGGAGGCGTAGGGGGTCGTGGGGGACCTGCCAGCCCAAAGTGTGTGTAAGTTCAGACTCTACACCCGTCCAGAAGGAGGTGAGACCGGGACATTGCCAGACCATGTAGTAAAAATCGTCCAGGGCGTGGCCACAACAGGTACAGTCAAGTAAGGGGCGCAGGCCCACCTTGTGTAGGCGTACCAGAGTCAGGTATGCAGTGTGAAGGTAGTAGAGTTGAATAAGGCTTAGTTTAGAGGAGGTAGTTAGGGTTTTGGGAGCGTCTCGCCAGTCTGCTTCTTCTAGGGAACCCACCCATCCCTCCCAATGGGCTCGTAGCATATCTAAAGTGGCATGGCCGTTGTTCAACAGAGAGCGATAGATCCACGATACTCCCCCTTTCCCTAGGTCGCCCATCATGACCTGCGTCTCGAGCGGGTTGAATTCGGGGAGTGAGGTACTGGGTGGGACATGTGTATGGAGGGCGTGGCGGAGTTGCAAATATTTATAAAACTGTGATGGGTAAAGCGAGTGACACTGCTGCAGATCCGAGAAGGCCCGGATGTGATCACCAACCCAGACATCCCCGAGAAGTGTAATCCCGATCCGGTCCCATTGTTGAAACCCTCGGAGAGACGATACCTCAAGTAGCCAAGTGCCATGCCACAGAGGTGTGTGTTGGGTGAGTTTCTTGTCCCATTGTGTGTAGAACAGGGCTGAGCGCCAGGCCATTAGGACCGCTCTGGTAATGGGTGGGATAGTCTGTGGGATAGGGGAACCATACAGGTGTGCCTGAAGCTGAGGGAAGTCCATAGTCCCGAGCTCGGTCCGGTAAGCCGGATCAGACCAGCCCCCAGCAAACCAGTCATGGAGGACAATAAGCCGGGTGGCCAGGTAGTAGAGATGGAGGTTGGTCATACCCATATCCGACAGCGGGCAAGGGCCATATGTGGTCTGCCGCTCCCCCACAGAAACTTGGTAATTACCCCATCAAACTCGCAACACCAACTACCTTGGAGATGAAAAGTAATGTTCTGTAAAATGTATAAAAAGTGGGGAAGGATCATCATTTCAAAAAGTGCTCCTCTGCCGAGGGGGTTGAGGGGGAGGGACTGCCAATGTCTGAGATCGGATTTGGCTTTCGTGACCAAGGGGGTAAGGTTGAGAGCCCATGAATTTTGTTTTACCATAACTTCAAAGTGTTTGCAAATACAACTGCACAATAAAAAGTTATGTGTACTGTGCACTAACCTATTAGCGATTCTATTCTATGTTGACAACAAAACAGAAGTACTATATCACTGGATTGTTCTAGTCCTATGGAGTCCTGTGCTGGCTGCACAATTGTAGTCTTTCTTCTATGCTAAGGACCACACTGAAGCTTATTTTTATGTTGCTGGCATGTGACCTGTATGGCCTACAACATTACCATGTTTTTCAGCTTTGGAAATCATCCTAGAGAGGTTTTGTGCCACCCAGCACCAAAGCATGATAGGGGCCAGGTACGGCATCCGTCAAGAATAAAAATGAGGTGGCTATGCACGGGCAGTCCAGACGAGATCGATAATGTGAAATGATGTCCTTGGTGTGTGCGCCCACAGTGAGGCTAAGGGGCAGGCCTTCCACCTTCTGGCGACAATGTTCATGTGAGTTCCATTGACCGTGATTTGATCCATGCCTGTCACAGGTGTGTAGGCTCAGCCACGCAAGTGGGGTAGTGTTTTTATATAGCCAAATATGGTTACTCTGGGTGGTAGGAATTTTGTGGATTTCTGTGGATTTCAGAAGTTTATGTCAAAGAAGTACAAGGAAAATGTGTGATTTCAGGCAAGTTTTAGGATTGCAGGGCATTGTGGGTAAAAAGAAGCTATGGGATCCACAAGGAGCACACACCCCTGTACCCTCATGGGTTTCTAGTTTTCAGAAATGTCTGAGTTTGGTAGGTTTACCTCTGTGGCGGCTGACCCTGGATCCATGTATCGCAGGTACCCCCATTGCTGTTGTCTCCAGATTGTGTTTTGGGGCTGTATGTGCTGCAGGCACTAGGTCCACCCACACAAACGGGGTAATGCTTTTATGTGAAAGTGTCAAAACATTAGGCGGCAGAAAATCTGTGGCTCTTTGCAGATTTTGGAGCTTTTCCTCACAGAAATATGAGGGAAATGTGTGTTTTTAGCAAATGTTTGAGGTTTTCAGTGGCTTCTGGATTAGAAAACCTTGTAAGATTCATGCAAATCTCAACACCCTGGACCTCCCGGTTGTCTAGCTTTTAGAAATGTTCAGGATTTGTTGTTTCTCTGGCCCAATATCCACTACTGCAAATAAGGGTGTTTTTGAGTGGACAAATTAGATCTGTCTATGTTGTGTTTTGAGCCCTTACCTATCATGGGAGCTTGGCCCACCCACACAAGTGGGGTATCATTTTTATCAAAAGCCACAGCTACCCAAGTTCCCAAAAAGGGTTTGTTTTGAGTGGAAACATTTGACCTGTTAATGTTGCATTTTGGGCCCTTTCCTAGTGCAGGAGCATAGCCCACCCACACAAGTGAGGTATCATTGTTATTGGGAGATAATTTTTAAAAATATATCTTTTTGGGCTTTTTAACATGTCAAGACTCACATTTCCATAAAAGGAGTATTGATATTGTAATTGTAATAGTCTTATCCCTCCTTCTTCCCGTTCCCATCCATACAAATGGCATAGTTCAGTACAGAAATAATTACATTGGGTGAGGAAGTTTGTAATAGTAACCTCAGTCTTAATATATGCCAACATTAAACAGCGAACTCTCTCTTCCCTCCCCCTCCATTCCTGTGTCAACTCTGTGTTGATGATAAACTTCCATATAAATGTCCTCCTTTGTGAGTAAAAGAGGGCCCTATTGGGGTCTTCCTGGAAGTCCACCGTAGTTAATGTGTCGGGGAACCCGCCACCCTCTCCTGATCCAAAGATCCCCCTTCGTCTGATGCTGGGGTGCCTCTTAAAACCATCAACATCAATGCCCAGGCCCTGGGATCGTCCTTAAAGTTTGGCGTCTGTGCGAATACGTTTCATGCGTACTGCTTCAACGGTCGCCCATTCGCACATATTTTTCATCCAACTTTCTGGCAAAGGGGGTAAAGGGCACTGCCTGGCTATTGTAAATCGTCTCTTCACCAGTACCAGGCCTAAAAGAACGAAATTCCTACTCAGCTTTTTTGGGGGGGAGTTGGTAGCAGCCCCAGTAGTACCATGTGCACCTCCCGGGGAACCATCCACCCTGTGGTGTGGTCTCCCGTAGTTGGGTCAAGACCGTTTCCCTATATGTTGTCACGTGTGAGCACAACCATACCATATGTTTGAATTCAGCTTCCGGCTCTCCACATCGGGGACATTCACCGGAGCAGCCCAGATAGATCGTGCTCAAAGTCCAGGGAGTAAGGTAATTCTGGTGGATAAAATTATATTGAGAGAGTTTGAATCGTGCATTGGTACCTACAGTCTTGACTCCCTCGTGACTTTTCCGCCAGTCTTGCGCAGTCAAAGCCTCCCCCATTTGTGTTTCCCATTTTGTTTGGATTGGTAGGGGGCCATCATCTCGGAGCGCCTCGTGTCTATGTGAAATCAAAAGCCGGCCTTGTGGCATATTGAGTATGATTCTCAAAACATTAGTGCAAGGGGTTCTTCAGGGAAGGATGGCCAGATCCCCTGCACTACATTCAAGATCTTCTCATATTGGAGGAATTGTCCCTTCCCAAGGTCAAAGGCAGAGTCGGCTTCAGCTCTGGTTCGAAATTACCCGTTATCATAAAGATCCCCCATCAGGCGACAGTCCCCCACCTGCCATCTCCGCACCGACATAGATTCCACTATCTTCCGGAAAGGTTTCACTACCCATAGCAGCATATATCTGGTGCATAGGGCGCACGTCGCACCACCTTGCGTGCAGCTTGTTCCCATATTTCGGCTACATGTCGCATGATCTGGGGTAGTTCCATTGGCACCCCGGATCTGAGCATCAGAAGCTATGGTAGGGATCGGTTCTCATATGTGCCCCGCAGGAGCTGTTTTTCACAGTTCTCGTCATCATCCATCCAGTGGAATTGTATTGTAGTTGGAATGCCATATAGTAAAGTTCCAGGTGGGGCATCTCTAATCCTCCACCACCCCAGGATCTCTGCAATGTCTTCAAATGTACCCTTTTTCGTATAGACCCCCAAAGTAAATCCACCATCAGGCCATCTAGCTTTCTAAAGTAATGACTGGGTATTTTGTGAAGGAAGTGTTGTAATGTATGTAAACAAGGTGGGAGAATTATCATCTTTGCTATAGCCATCTTCTTCGTGAGGGATAGGGGTAGGTCTCTCAAGAATCGTACAGATCCTTGTAGGCCCTCCAATACTCTTCCTATATCTAGGTTCAAGTAGGAGGAGGCCTTGCCTGCCAGAATGATACCCAAGTATCGAGTCCCTTCAGACTCCCACAGAAGGCCCACCTCAAGGAGCATCTCCGTCGGACCCTCCTCTAGCCTCCCTATGGGGACCCACTTAGATTTACCCAGATTCATATGGAGTCCTGAAAGGACCCCAAAATTTTGCAGGATACTGAGAAGAATCGGCGTTGGCCGTTCTGGTTGCCGGGCATATACCAATGTGTCATCTGCGTATAAGGAGACTATGTGTCGGGTCTCCCACAGGTGCACTCCCCATGTGTCCATCTGTATTCTTAGGGCAGCTGCCAACGGTTTTATGGCGGCTGCAAAAAGGAGCGGGGAAAGGGGGAAACCCTGGCATTGTTAACAGGAGATGTGTGGTTACTCTGGGTGGTAGGACATTTGTGGTTCACTGCAGATTCCAGAACTGTGTTTCACAGAAATATGAGGATAGTGGGTTTGTATCCAAAGCTTAAGGTTTTCCAGGGCTGCAGCTTAAAACACCTCATGCGATCCATCAAAAACTTACCACCTAGTACTCCCTCAGATGTCTAATTTTCAGGAATGTCTGTGTTTGGTAGGTTTTGCTGGGTGCCGGCTGAGCTTGTGCCCAAATTTCTTAGCCACCCACATTGCAAAGAGAGTGTCAGTTTTTTTTGTTTGTTTTGGAAACATTTTATTATCATTATAATACACGTCGAGCAGAGCAATTTACAATCATGACTGTCACAGAGAATATTTGTCATAGTGTAACACGCAGCAATTCCATACACGATGAGTAGTAATGTAAATACAGTTGTGCCCATCCCAGCGGCATACAGTTGCCGAGTTTCACACCTCACATTGGAAACTTTTTATGGCGTGCCTCTTTTCAGGTTATCAGTCACTTAAGTCCGAATCTGAGTCTGCTGGTGGAGGGGCACAGATATTTCCCCGGAAGGTGTTCCAGTTCCCCCACACACGTGTCCATTTTCGGGGGCATCCCCTATTAATAAAGACTGCTTTTTCTGCCACCATGGCGCTATCTAGATCCCAGCACCACTGCTGGTGAGTGGGTAGTGTTGGGGCTCCCCAGTGTTGCGCCATGTTCCTTTTGGCTAGTGTGATGCCGAGTGTTGCCCAATCCTGAGCCGCATGGTTTAGATCTGTGGGCTCGCAAACATTAAGCAGGCACATCCGAGGTTCTGGGGGTACCTCAAACCCACACACCTGGGTGATTGTCGTCATAACCGCCCTCCAGTATTGTGTAATGAGGGGACACTCCCATATCGTGTGGTAGAAAGTACCCGTGAGCCCGCAACCTCTCAGACAAAGTGGCGTGTCTGCCCTCCCTATTTTGTGTAGGGTAGATTGTGTGAAGTACGTTCTATGTAGTATTTTAAGTTGTACTAGTTTTAATCTGGAAGGGGTCCCAACCTCCCGTGGGGACGCCAGCGCGTCCTGCCATTCCTGTTCGTCCATCTCCCCCACCTCTGCTCGCCATCTCTCCTTAAGAGTCTGTGTAGGATCCTTCTGGTTATTGACCAATTTTCGGTATGTTAATGAGATTGCCTTTTTGGATAGTGAGTCTGTTAGTAAATGGTCCTCGAGTGGAGAGGACTCGGGCAGATCAGCTCCTGGAGGTATGGCCCTCGTAAGGGCGTGCTTAATTTGAGTATAGCGATATAGTTCCCTCCCTGCCATCTGATACGTTGCCTGGAGCTGAGCGAATGTGACCACCCTTCCTTTTTGCCATAGATTACCAACTCTGGAAATGCCTATGAGGTCCCACCCTGTAAAACCTTTGCTCATGCGCAATTTGCAGAGCTTGGGGGAGTCCCACAGAGGTGTGTGTTGAGTGATCACCCCCTCCCACCCCAGCGCGCGCTACGCCGTGTACCAAACGTGTGTGGTGTGGGCCGTGGGTCCTACTAGCATGCTTTTCTTTCTTTTATCATATAAGGCACCCAGGGGTCCACTCACACCCAAGGTGTGTCTGTCCATGTGAAGAGCTGGTTCGTCCTGTGGGGCGTGCAGCCATTGGTTAATCACTATGAGTTGGGATGCCCAATAATATAGCTGAACGTTGGGCAGGGCGATACCGCCGTCGTACCAGCTCTGAGTTAATTTACACATCGCTATTCGGTGAGGCTTTCCTTCCCACAAGAGATGGCCTACCTCCGCTTTAATGTCTTTAAAATATGAGTTGGGGACCGGCATGGGCGTATTTTGTAGTGCGTACCCAACCTAGGGAGAGCCATCATTTTGAACAACGCAGCTCTACCCAGCAGTGTCAGTGGGAGTGATTGCCAGCTTTTAACATCATTCTTCAGCCTCCTCAGAGGGGGGAGCAAATTACGCTCCATGAATTGCACATGGAGCGTGATATTTATACCAAGATATTTAAAGCCTGTCTGTGTTATCTGTATCTCTGCTCCCTGGAGCAGGCGTGGGGGGGGGCCTGAAGTATATATAGCACCGACTTGGTCCAGTTGATTGTATAACCGGAGACTCTACCGTAGGACGCACAAATGTCGAGCAGGCAATTGAGGGACCGTCTGGGGTGTGTCAAATATAATAAAATATCGTCTGCATAAAGAGAGATACAGTACTCCCATCCCTCCGTCCACTTCATTCCCTGAATCACTGGGTCTCTCTGTATCCAGGCTGCAAGGGGCTCCAATACCAGGGCGAACAGCAATGGGGAGAGGGGACAGGCTTTCCTAGTCTCTCGCCCCAGTGGAAAGTCCTCTGATAAGCGTCCATTTACCACTACCTGCGCACGTAGCTGCGTGTAGAGCAGCTGTATCCAGGCGCAAAATTTCGGCCCAAAACCAAAATGGTGCAGCACCGCAAATAGGAAGGGCCACTCCACCCGATCAAAGGCCATTCTTGCGTCCAACGAGAGAATCACTGCCTCCTTTTGAATATATGGCCCTCGAGCCAGAACACCATGTAGCCGGCGCAGGTTCATTGCCGTATTTCTGCCCGGCATAAAGCCAGATTGGTCTGGGTGTATGAGTGCCGCGAGATGGGGCTGCAGTCTGGTCGCTAGCGCTTTAGGTAGTATTTTCGCTTCTGCGTTGAGGAGCGAGACAGGTCGATAGGAGCTGCACTCCTGGGGGGGTTTGCCGGGCTTAAGTATTACTACAAGTGTCGCCACCCTCTGATCATGAGGGAGTGATCCCGTCACCAGACTGGCTTGGTACATTCTCAGCAGGTGCGGCACAGGTCTGTCCGCCTCCCTTTTAAACAGTTCCACAGGGACACCGTTGGGCCCCAGTGCTTTCCCCGGCTGAAGTCCCCTGATGACTGCAGCGATTTCCTCTCTCGTGAGGTCCGCCTCTAGTAGTTTTGCATCTTGCAATGTCAGTTTTGGGAGAAGTATATCTCTTAGGAAGTCTAAATTTTCCTCAACCGTTGTTGTGGCCACAGGTGTGTAGATCATTTCGTAATGGCATGCAAAAGCCTTAATGATATCGTCGGGATCTGTTATTGTCTCCCCGCTCTCTAATCTAAGTTGTGCTACCCACCGGTTGGCCCTTTCCTTTTTATCTAACCACGCAAGCAGTTTGCCAGCTTTATCCCCCACTTCGTATATCGTATGCTGCGTCTTCGTGAGTCACGCCCTGGCCTCCTCCCATATGTGGTCCCTGTAGGCCTGTGTGGCGAGACTAAGAGTGTGGGCAGTGTCATCATTAGGATCTGAAGCATGCGCACCACCGCCTGCTCCAGTCCCAAAACCTGTTAAGCCAAGTCGCGTTTGTGAGCAGATATCATGGAGATGGCCTGCCCGCGCAGGACCGTCTTATATGCCTCCCAGAGAACGACTGGGGAGGTCACTGAGCCCATATTGTCCTGAAAGTATTGTTCCGAGGTCTTATGTATGGCCTTCCGTATCTTTGGTACCTTGAGATATGCGGGATGAATGGGAAAAATAAGTTTCCTACCCGTGAGGTGTGATGTGTATGTTAATAGTATAGGAGAATGATCTGAAATGCCTCTCGGGAGGTGTTTGATGCCTTGTATGGCAACCAAGCCCGTCGATGCTGTGAGAAAAAGGTCTATCCGGGAAAGACTATTATGCCCGCCTGAGTGATGTGTATATTGATGTTCTGTGGGGTTGCGCATGTGCCAGGTGTCCACCAATCCCAATGCATCAGTGAAGTCTCGTAAGGTCGTTGTGCCCGCTCCCTGTCCCATGTGTCATCCATTGTGGTGTTGAAATGGCCCCCTATTACAAGTTCCCCGGGGGGAAGATCGAGCAGGAACTTACCCAGGGCTGGGAAGGCGAGTGTGTCAAGTGCCGGAGGGATGTACACCGAGACAAAGTTATACACCTTCCCTTCCCACTGGCAGGTCACCGCTGCAAAGCGCCCCTGGTCATCGGTCCATGACCCAGTCACTATCACAGGGCAGATCTTTCGGATCAGGATCCCGACCCCTCGAGAACCAAAGATAAAGTCAGAGTGGGTCACCATTTTAAACCCCCATCTATCCAGTACTTTAACTGCGGTGCCCACCAGGTGGGTTTCCTGTATGAGACAGATTGATGGGCCGTGTCTCCTAAGATACTGCAATACTAGACCCCGTTTTATCTAGTTGCCTAGTCCTGTAACGCCCTGAACGTCTCAGGATCGTTTAACAGACACGACAATGAGGACGCAACCACTTGTGAAGGGTTAGTTCTTTTAATGAAGGCAAATAAAATACAAAGAACAAACAAAAGTTATAGTCACTGGAATCCTCCAGGCTAAGTACGTTACCAGCCCACAGCACGGATGGTCCTAACCGTCCTCTGCATATACGCCGATCCCGGCGTATGCCAACAGAGGGCAGAAATGAAATGTCCGACAATGCCAATCGGTAGGCTGTGAGGGGCACGAAGAGTGTTGGGGAGAATCGAGGAGTCAGGGAAACACCCAGCCGGGGTCTCTACCTGAAGGGAGCAGCCGCTCAACCTCTTCCTCAGACTGCACCGGGACGCGGAGTCACCTCCTGGTGATGCGTCACCGATACCCCAATCACAAGCAAGAAGACTGAACCGAGAGCAGCCGCTCGATCGATCCTGTGGACTTCCGAGTCTGTAACGCGGCAAACACCTCCAGGTGTGCGTTACAGCTGGCAGTCCCTGTGTCTCTGGTCGGGCTGGGAGTTACGACTCCAACCAGCAAAAGCGCCACTGCGCTTGGACTCAGCCGAGTCAAAAAGCGAAGCTCAATGGTTGACCGGTAGAGCTTCCGGGTCCTTCACAGGTGACGATGGGGCAAGACACGGCCCAGGGAGTAACGACTCGACCTACCTCCGTTCTTGCCTTACTGGAGCACCACTCCGGAACACTGCTCTTCACGAAGCAGGTACGTCGGTGTAAACACAATATCCGACAGCCTTGTACCTCCCGGTTCCTCCCTTTATAGGGCGTGTTTTCCTTGAGTTATGCAACAGCTCTCCTGTTTACATAAGGGCGTGTTTCCCTTGAGTTATGTAACAGCTCTCCTGTTTACATAAGGGCGTGTTTCCCTTGAGTTATGTAACAGCTCTCCTGTTTACATAAGGGCGTGTTTCCCTTGTATGACAGGAATTCTTGACAAGTCCTTCATATTCCAGGATATCAAGGTCAAGGGCGAGGCCTGCGCATACGTATTATCTAACCGTAAGCTTGTGGCCTCAGATGCCATAGTTTAGGGAATTGTGTGATCACTACACAACAGTGGGTGTCACCCAGTGGAATACCAATCATGCATAGCTACGGTCGTATAATTAGCTCTGCCTGTCGTACTTTAGCTCGTATGTGTATCAAAAAAAGGGCAACCGTGAACAAAAAACAAACCCCTCCCTCCTCCTCCCTCCCTGCTTCCCTGCCAGACGGATTCCCAACTACCCGCCTCCCCAACAGTGCTTCAATCCCATACAACAGTACTTGGGTGCGGGGGGAGGAAGTCCTAGAGGCGCCTTGATCGTCCCCCTACTCAAAGACAACCATTAAACTGTGAATCATAGCATGTCGGTGCAGTTCCAGGGTCCCATTGTGGTGTTTCAGTTTATCGACCTGGAAAATAAGATTGACCAAGCCATCCGACTCCACCCCAGTGAGCACTTCCTGTTGAGGCACCAGCTGCGCACGTGCCTTTATGCCAGTGTCGGACCCGGTAATGTGATGCCTCCTGATTTCATACTCCAGCCTCTGTCAGTAAGGAAGCTTCTTCCCCGTTCTCTTATATGTGGTCCTGATTGTCGTCTTCCTCCCTGAGATGCTGTCTATGTCTCTCAGTCCGGCGCGATCCTCCCACTCGTCTCCAGCCCTCGAGCCAGTCCTGGGCCTCCTCTGGTGTTTCAAAAAACCAAGTCTGCCACTACTCGCAGTTTTGCTGGGAACAACATGGAATAGGCCAGCTCTCTGCTTCTGAGTTCCTTTTTTTACCTCTAGGAAGCTCCTTCGTCACTTCATAACTGCTGCCTTGTAATCCGGGAAGAAAGAGACCACAGAGTTCTGTATGCGTAATGGAGGAGCCACCCGTGCCGTTTGCAGTATGACATCTCGATCTCGGAAGTTAAAAATGCAGGGCAGGATGGGTCTGGGGGTAGCCCCCGGCTTAGGCCTGCCTCTGGGCACCCTGTGTGCTCTTTCCACTGAGAATAAGGCTGATAGCCCCCTAGGTTGAAGTCTAGATTTAATGAGATCTTCAACATAAAGATCCATTGCTGGGCCCCCTTCATTCTCCGGAACACCAGTAATTCTTACATTGTTGCGCCAGGAGCGCCCCTCCGGGTCGTCGAGCTTGGCTGCCATGAGCTTGTTTTCAGCTTCCAATTGACTGACCTTTTTTAGCAGGTTAGTAGTGTCTTTTGTTAGGGGCTTTGTCACTTGTTCAACCTCCGTGACCGTCGTTTGAACATTGTTGAGGGCAGACATGATATCTTCCAGCGTGATCTAGGCAGGACCATCCAGTGGCGGGGCCTTCTCCGATGGGGCCTGCCGTTCCGGAAGAGCCGGGAAGTCCTTAGAATAGGCATATTTATCTAGCTTGACCTGGGAGGTTGTGCGTGGACCTCTGCCCCCCATCTGTGGCTGGTAGTTGAGGCACTGGCCGGTACTCACTGCCGTGTGCCACGTGTCTGCGTGCCACGCGCGGCCTGTCGGGTTTCTCGCCGCGCTGTGTGGTCTTGGTGGATAGTGGATAATGGAGGCGGGCAACACCGTATGAAGGCAGACCGAGTACGGGGAGACACAGACGATGATGTTTCTAATATTCTTCCTCGGTGCCTTCCGTGGGCCACCAGTCTGACATCTACAAGACTATCGGTCTCTCTTCTTCACGGCGTGCGGGCGTCTGAGTATGCCGCAGATGCCAATGAATGAGCCCGTAGGGCGAGGGTATCGCTGCCCCTCACCTGCCCCCGAACTGCAGGAGATATATGCCACCAGGTTTCCTCACAGTTGCTGCCCAGCTCGGCTCGTCCCCAGTGGTTCTCTAGGGCCTGGATCCTCACAGTGGTTCCGTAATATCGCTCCAACACCGCCTCTGGCAGGGGCTGCCTGGTCGGAGCGATCGCCGCTTCCCTCCGGCTCCGCGCGGTGTCTCAGGAACCCGGCTTTACTGGCCTGGCTTTGCCGATTTGCGCTCACCTCAGTCGGGCCTCACCACCAATAGAGGCCCCGGCGTCAGATGCTCGCCCAGGCCGTCGACTTCCTCACGTCCCCAGAGTCACGGGGAGTGCACTGTGTGGGCGGAATCTGGGTCGGAGGATGTGCTGTGTGCTCCGATCGTGGCGTGGAGTCGAAAGGCTGGATTTATAGGCCCGGTACCGCCGAGCCACGTACACCCCGGTCGGGGCTCCACACCACGCAAGGCCGCAGCTTCAGCCACGCGTCTAGGCCGCTGCTATCTCCTCGGCCCCAGAGTCACGGGGAATATGTTTGGCGGCTGGAATAAGGGTCGGTGGGCGCCCCGCTTGCTCCGAATCATATGCGTGTCTTCAAGTTAGGATTTTTGGGCGGATTATGTGCTGGATTGATGAGGGGACTTGCTCCTTCCCCGAAGCTCCTCTAAGCCGCAGCCATTTAGCTCGGCTGCAAACCACGCCCCTGAAAGTGTAGGTTTTGAGTGTTAAAATGTCACCTGTACATGTTGCATTTTGGGTCATTTCCTGTTTTCCTGTTGTGGGCACTAAGCCCACCCAAACAAGTGGAGTACTGTTTTTATCTGGCGAAGTGTGGGAAAGCTGGGTGGTGGGAAATTTTGGGATCCCTTGCAGATTCCGGGACTTTCCCTCACAAAAATATGAGGAAAATGTGTTTTAGCCAAACTTTGAGTTTTACAAGGGCTTCTGTGTAAAAAAAACCTCATGAGATCTATGCAATTCTCACCACTGTGGATTACTCTGGGTGTCTAGTGTTCAGAAATGTCTCGGTTGGTTTGATAGGTGTCTCTGGGTCAGGCAAATGAAAAACCTCTTTACCAACACCCAGCAGTCTGAAATATATACAACACCTTTTGTCTCCTTTCAATGCTTTGAGGGAATCTGAGATCAGCCTACGTTTTGTCCATAGTGGGTGCTAGTAAGCCAGCATTAAAAGAGTAGTAATGGGCATAAAAATGTAGAAGATACCTAATGTAAGCAACCAAGTTTGAGATGTTGGATGTTGATTCCTGCAGCACAAGCTTTTTATCACTGGTGTATTCCTATGTATGAAAGGATGGGTGTCTATGCAAAGGATCCTGTAGCAGCCCATTGTACTCAGGGATTACCTAATGTGGTCCTAATTATGTCCCTGTGAGGTTGTGTGTTGTATCTGGCCCTCTATTCAGAGTGATACTGTACAGTCAGTCAGTTTTGAAACAGACAAAACTAAAAATGTGAAAATACGTTCTAAGGGCCTTCACAACTTTAATTCTATGGTACCTAGGCACATGATTAAAACATACTGTTACATGCTATGACCTGTGAGTTACGACTGGCCAACATGTTTCATTGCTTTCTAACTTTTGGTAAATTTATCAGGGCCAGAGGACCATAATCTCACTCATAGTGCACTGCAAAACGTCTGTCCCCGGGCTGAGTGCCTATCAGTGGACAGGGTGTTCAGCGTTCTACTAGCATGTTTCTTTATGACCCCCCGCGGTGACGGTGATTCCCTGTAGCGCCTTTGCGTACACAGCTTTAGGACCCAAATCTGCAGCTAAGCACATTGTAAAAAAAACATTGATTTTGCTGAGTGAAATGTGATGTCTCAAGGTCGCATTTTAAGATGTTTGTGTTGTGCTAGGGCCAGCCACACAAGTACCATTTTTATTGGGAGAAGTGTGGGAACACAGAATAGTAGAACACTTGTTGTTACCAACTGGATTTCTCTGCATTTTGGGCTTACAAATGTTAGTCAGATTGCAAGAAAGACATTTTTCAAAATGCCCTCTGAATCACATAATAGTATGGGCAACCACAAATTCAGAGGTATACAAATACCTACTGTTTCTAATGTCAGTATGTTGTGTACATTTCATTAATACATGTTTCCTTCATACCCATTTTTCATTCTTTATATTTTACCCTATGAATTCCTATATAGTTGGTACACAATGAAAAATCATTTTAAACTGTAGCTCAGTTGTTGGCTCTGGGTATCGCATGTTTTTGGAGAACCCATATATCCCCGCAACCCCAACGGTCTGTCAGGCGTAACAGTATATTGCTTTGTAAATCTGTCATCGTGACAAGAAGTTACAGATGAAAACTCCATGAATGGTTGTTTTTTCCTACTCATTTTCATTGTTTTTTTTTATTTCCGCTGTTAGTGTCTTTGAAAAAAACCTTAAGGAATTCACACGAACTGACCCGTTTCTGAATTCAGAATGTGTCTACTTCTCAGAAAGGTATAGCTTTCTGGAAAAACCAAGGGTTTCACATCTGTTTCCACCCCAAACTGCTAGTATGCTACACCACAAAAATTAGGGGAAACTGACTACCTCTTAGAACAAGCATTTGCAATGCATTTGGTCTCACATTTGTGAGAGTTAGAGCTATTGGCGTTGTAAATGGCAATGATTTTAACCTGTGTGTTTTGGTTTGGAGTTGAGTGGATGTATGTGGTGCGGAGTGGAATTATGTGGGTTGGATTGAAATTATTGTTTACTTGTGTGTGGTGGAATTGTGTGCTGTGGAGTGGAATTATGTGGCACGGTGTGCAGTGGAATTATGTGGATCGTAATTATGTGGTATTGAGTGTACTGGAATTATGTGGAGTGGGACTATGTCATGGAGTGTAATTATGTGGAATGGTATTTTGTGTTGTAGATTGGTATGTAGTGGAGCTTAATTATGTGGTTGGTTTGTTGAAATTTGTGGCATGATGTTGAATTCTGTGGTGTGAATTGGATATATGTGGTGTGCTGTGTAATTGTGTTGAGCTGAATTATGTTGTTTGGTGTCAAATTATGTGGTGTGGAAATGGAAATGTGTACAGTTGAATTGTGTGGCACGGAAGCGTGTGGCTTTGAGTGAAATTATGCTGACTGGAATTATGTGGCATGGTGTGGAGTGCAACTTGGAAATGTCAAGTGGTATTGTTTAACATTATAATTCAAAACCAAAGGCTTTAGTATGAACATCTCAAAGGCTGAAATAAAGGCACTCAGACACAAATGAATCAATACTCTGAAGATCTTGTAAAATTAGTGCAATGGCTGAACTGACTGACTGACTGACTGAAATATTTGTAGAGCGCACGAATGCCGCGGCGTCTTGGCGCTGAAGATATAGAACGGAGGGGAAAGGCGGGAGGCAGATCGATCTAGGTAAAAAGCCAGGTCTTTAGGTCTTTCCTGAAGCTGGTTTTACATTTTTGTGCACGGAGTGCTGGGGGTAGCAGGTTCCAAATTTTAGCTGCCTGGTAGGAAAAGGACTTTCCCCCCCAACGGGCTCTGTTTATTATGGGTTGGCACACTAGGTCGTGGGAGGCTGACCTCAGTGTGCGTGAGGGAACATATCGTGGTAGTAGATTGTTGAGGTCGTCAGGTCCCTTGCCATGTACCGATCTATGTACCAGGCAAAGAGCTTTGAACTGAATGCGGCATCTGACCGTGAGCCAGTGCAGCTCCCGGATGGCTTTGGATGTAGGGTGGTGTCTGGGGAGGTTCAATAAGGCTCTGGCCGCCGCATTCTGAATTGCCTGTAGTTTAGACAGTTGTTTTTCTCCTGCTCCTAAATAGAGGGAGTTACAATAGTCTATTCGGGACATTACAAGGGCTCCCATCACCGTCTTCCTTAACATGTCCGGGATGTAGGGTAGGATTTTCCTAAGTATCTTGATGTTATGGAAACAGGCGGAAGTTACCTGATTCACCTGGGCTTTGCAAGAGAGTTCTTTGTCTAACAGGAAGCCAAGGTTTCTGACCTTGTCTACGGGGAGAGGGCAGGCTCCTGCTTCAGGGGGCCACCATAGTTCATTCCAGATGGAAGGTTTATGACCGAACTCGATGACTTCAGTTTTATCTGTGTTCAGTCTGAGAAAGTTACTACTCATCCAGTTCTTAATCTGAGTGAGGCAGCTCCTAAAACACTCCGCCGTGGCATCAATAGCTTGTGAGATGGACACAATAATTTGTGTGTCGTCGGCGTAAGACACCAGTTGTAGGCCATGGGATCTAATCAGGGCAGCCATGGGGGTGACGTATAGATTGAAAAGTGTCGGTGACAGAGCCGAGCCTTGTGGGACCCCACCTGGAAGGGAGAATTCAACAGATTGTAGTCCGTTCCAAATCACTTGGTTAGTGCGGGTAGTAAGAAAAGAGGTGATAAGGGCCAGGGCAGGACCGGTGAAGCCTAGGGAAGTAAGTCTTGTTAATAGGACGGAGTGATTTACAGTATCGAAGGCCGCTGTAAGATCTAACAGTATCAGGGCCGATCTCCCGCCTTCGTCCATGGTTTTACGAATTTTTTCGGTAGCCATGATAAGGGCTGATTCAGTGGAGTGTAGGGGTCTGAAGCCGTGTTGTGATGAATCAAGTAGCTTCTTTTCCTCCACATGCCGCATTATTTCCTGGTTCATGGCTTTTTCCAAGATCTTTGCGGGCAGCGGCAGACAGGAAATGGGACGATAGTGTTTGGGCTCAGAGGGGTCAAGGGTGTCCTTTTTAAGAATGGGTCTGATGCAGGCCATTTTCCAATTTTTTGGGAATTCTCCTTGAGAGATTATTTTATTGAGCAGGGGGGTCAAGATATTAGCGATGGTCTCAGGGATTAGATGCAGTACATAGGGGGGCAGGGGTCCAGCGGAGAACCAGATTTCATCTGGGTGATAAGATCGTGCACTTGTTGCTTCTCGAGTGCGGAGAAGCTGGAGAAATAGGGAGGGGTTATAGTGATATGTTCAGTTTCGTTCATGGATATGGTGGATACCATGGTACAAAGATCATCTGAACTGCTCCTAAAGAGTCTCCAGGTGTCAAAGTGTTTGTCATGCCTTATGAGGAGACATATGCTTGCTCTAGATTTTCTCTCAAGATCCTCCTTGAAATCCCCAGAGCACTGAAATGTACACCACACCAACTACCAAGCAGGGGTAAACTATGCTTCCACGTATAAATCATAGCATGGCCAACATACAGCAATTCACCAGCGCTCCAGATTACAGCCGCTCATGCCAAGGACATATTCTAAGCTGCACGAAACAACATGCCTACTTATCTCTTCACATCATTCCAACTGTGTCATCTGTATTTCCTACACACAAGATGAGACCACATGAGAGGCAACTAACAAGCACAAGGTTTTTGCCATGCCTAAAGTCAGTGGGAAATTGACATCCCCCATGTACCCATTATCCACAATCTATTATCGTTAATTCGTAATTTTTAAATTCAAAATATCAATTAATTGGGAAACTGGATTTGAGCAAATGAAAAGTCCAGAAAAAAATATGTGAAGAGGAGGACGCACCTCCATTAATATTTTGAAGTGCACAAGTTTGAATTTATGATAATTGTTAATATAGTAAAAATGTCACTTAAATGTTTAAGATTTGCATAATACAATTATTTTTCTTACAGTGTAAATGTATTACTTAACTGATATATCTTTCTTGCCTTTAGACTTTTAAAACATTGCGATCTTCTTGTAAGAACTGTAATGAGCTGAATAATCCGATAATTATTGCTTAATGTTTTTTGTACACATGTCACTGAAATCAATAAAAATATTATAAAAAATAAATTTTAAAAAATAGCGATCTTTGAAAAACACACATATGCGTGGAAATAAATGTTGAGCATATAAGTTAAGTCTATGGATTGGGTTTTGATGTGATTCAGATATGAAACAATTGATGGCATCATTTTGATTTAACTATAAAATAAATGCAAGACTGGACATAATATGATGTGTATGCAGAATTGTATTTAAAAAGGAAAAGGAAAACAAACATGGAAAAGGAATTTACAACTAATACAAGTGAACTTGGACTGCGTAATAAACCAGCGTAAGTGAAATGTTCAGATTGCATACATTCTGACCTGAATTTCTTCAAAGTGGTCTCTGATTTGACAATTCAAATAATTCACAGTGAAGTAAAGTGAGTTGCCTAGGATCACGCAATTTGGACGAGTGGGCAAGCCAGGATTTGAACCAAGGTTCCCCTGTTGCACATTGTGCAGTTGAACAACGGGAAAAGTATTTCTTCTATCTCCCTTTTAACAGGCAACAAGTATGTTTTCTGTCCAATTGTGTCAAAACCTAAATTAGTACCGGGCGAATTGTGTTTATTCAGTCTGAAGCGCTATATGTATAATATGTCAAATATTTTTCCTGAGAAAAGTAGTTTTTTATGTGTAAGGGAAGGCAGGAGACAATCTTTGTTAGTATCACTGCCTCCCCGTTACTTCTGAGGCTGTAAAGAGGGAGAGGGGCAAAGGGTCAAGTGACGCATTACATGGATTACAAAACAAAGAGAACGGCATTCCCACTGTGTGTGCTCTCAGATGACAGATATTAAGTGTGACACACGAGTAATATCAGCTCCGTTTAGGACTGTGAGAAGTTGGCCTGGTATATGCTGACCACTAATTAAAGTGGGCACCTTGTACCAGTCCAAACAACCCTTATTGATGATTAGGTTAAAGACAACCTTTATTGAAAGCTATCCTAGTGGTAGCTATGGAGAGCAGCCTTCAGGCTAAGTCGCGAAGGAATGTAAAGCAGCTTGTTTTACCAGATTAGAACCTCCTGAATGACCAAATTGAAGGAGAACCACACAAGGAATATATAAAATATATGTATTTATTACTAAACACTCTTTACTAACCTCTATATGAGATTAGAGAACAAAGCACACAATATTAAATCACTAGAACGACAGTAAATAGCACAGTACATAGTGGGCTCCAGGGGGAGACCAAACCCTATACTAAGAAAGTGGTATAACAACCACGACTTGACTAGACACAGTGCCTAGAGCACGTAGAATCGCTGGGACCCCAAGGAACCACCCAAAGTAGTGGCACAGGGGACCCACGGAGGACGGGTGCAGTGTGAGAACACAGACGCGAGCTCCGTACAACTCTATGTGAAAGTCGCGGTTGGAATTTTAAAGATTAAGGACACTTCGGAGAGGACTTTAAGCAAACCCAGTTAAACATAGAAGGTTCTAAGGCCAGCACCCTTGAGAGTACTGAGATACCCGTGTTACCTATCCCAGAGGAGCCGGGTGCATAGGGGTCAAGTGATGTCGGAAACCTTCATAGTTTTCAATGGTGTGATGCGGAAAAGTGCTGCTGCCAGGAAGATGAAAAGTGTCCGGTGGAATCCAAGCCTGGATACGAGGTGAGAAGAACCTGAAAGCAGAAGGGGACAGAGTCTGGGTCACTTCACAGTGACCAGGGGTACGATAGACGAATGCCCATCAATGTCGAATGTTTCAGGTGAGAAGAGGTGAAGCTTGACCCTGCAGCCACGGGGACCAGGAGATGTCGAACATGACCAAAGTCCGGAGGTGAGCTGTCCCACGAAGGATGTTGAGTGCTGGGGGGTCAGTGTCCGGATTGAACACCAACAAGCCTTGGCAACTGCAACCCACGCGGTCAGCGGAAAGATGCTTCGGTGAGGACCAGCAAGGTCCTGGGGACTCTCCAAGCTATGGAGAGTCAGGGCACATCTGGAGCAACCAGGAAAGCCCATGAAAAGTCAAAGTTACCATCACAGGGACCCACAGGCCAACGGACCAGGGATCGCGAAGGGACTTTGAGCTGAATCACAAAATACCAGCCCACGGAACACTCGTGGAGCGTAGGCTGGAAATCTTCAGTGGAATTACTGCTCGGTGTCAGGACTACAAGTAGCCCAAAGCACAGCTGCAGGGATCGCCAAAACGCATATGCTGCTGCAAAAGTACACGGTGCACAAGGGTTCAGGTTGCACGATCCCCATGAGGGATACGGGCCTCAGAATTGCTGAGAGCGCAGATCAACCTCAGAGACCTCGGTAATTCACCTGCTGTGTTGCAGAAATCTTTGGAGTCCTCAGGAGCTCGGGAGATGCCAACCGGTCAGATGCGTTTAGATGCCTGCCTTGCAGGGGAGTAACTCCTTTACTCCAAGGGAGATTCTTCAGTTGTCCAGCGTCGTGCAGATCGTTGAAGTACTTGGTTTCTGTAGCAGAGTTTAGTCCAGGTAAAATCTAAAGTCCTGCAGTCAGGGGTTCCTACTTTATACCCAAGGAAGGGGCGGGACAAACTCTGGGGACCCACCTATGGGAGGGTCAGGTCAAAGGGGTGGCTACACCCATGTCCTTTGTCCAGTTTCGTGCCAGAGCAGGAGCAAATGGCTCCTGCAACCGGTTTGAGCTGGACTATGCACAGGGACACCAAATGTACCCCCAGTGCAGACATCAAAGCACTCTCAGAATGCACCCACCCAGCCCCAATACACTAAATCCTGTCTGGGAGGTGGACACACCTCCCTGTGACAGGAAACCTATTGTCAAACCTTCCCCTGCTCAAGCTTGGCTCAGCAGCAGGAGGGCAGACTCGTGTCTGTGGCTGGCAGTATCCATTTTGTGATGGCCAGGTCGAGAAAGCTGGTACCGGGTAGCCCGGTATGTCATATTTGTCCCTCTAGGAGGGTGGAATCATACCTCCCCCACCAGTTACTGGCAAGGAGGTATGATTCCAAGGTGTTTGACACCAAACACGACATGTTTCTATGCAGCCGTTTAAAAGTTAGCATTTACCGCGAGGTTATAATGCACTTAAGTATACATGGTTAGCTGCATCGCAAAAAACCCCGGAAAATAGGTTCCAAAGGCTGCAGAGGGGCTCTGCTCATGCAGGGGCACCCTCTCACATAAAACCCAGCACCCTGCCTTCAGGATTGATAAGGCCTGCCATAGGGGTGACTGATAGGTTTATATGTGCAGTTATATAGAATAGATCTAGTGAACCTATATCTAAGTAAGGGGTGCATGCACCCCCTTACACAGGCTGCTGTAGCAGACCTGTGGTGTCATTTTGAATTGTCTCTCAGGGGTGGCACAATACATGCTGCAGCCCCTGGGAGGCCTCTGGGGTGCCTATGCCCTGGGTACATAGTATACCATATACTAGGGACTTATAAGGGTACCCCAGAATCCAATCTGGAGTGTACCTAAAGTACATGCAATCGATTTAGAGGAGAAAGCAGCTAGACTGGGTTCCTGGATAGCAGGATCCCAGTCAATCTAAGTCGAAAACAGTGAAACATCAGCAAAAAGTGGGGGTAACTATAGGAAGCTGGTCCTAATCTCCTACAAGGACACAGACAGCAGAAAGACATATTTTCGTATTGTGTGCGTCCAGTGGGGTTTGTCTTTTTAAACTGCAGCAACCTTCGGCTAACGAGTGGAGGTTTGTTTTTTCCGCCTCCATAAACCCTAGGAATCAGGCCCTAACTTGCAGGCTCTTCCTCTGGAAGTAAAGGGTGTAAAAACCCTGAAGACGGGGCCACCGGATGAAGAGACAAAGGGTTTATTGCTGCTAGTTTCAAGTTATCCGGGACCTTGTCAGGGTAGAGTTTAAGCAGGTAAAAGGAAGAACCCAGGGTTTTTTTTCCATCAGAAATTAAACTCATGAACACAACTTTTTCTTTTGCTGCCCTGGATAAACAGTACTATATCCTGGATTGTGTATTTTGTATATTGCCATCACGTTGCTGCTCGACGATTGTGAGTGCCTTCTGAAATGAGAAAACAATAGCAGAAGTCTCATTATGCTGACTGTGTAGCTGTATGAATTTGTGGGAGTTGAGGGTGTGAAAAGCATATATACGTTTGTCTATCTTCTATTCACTCAGAGCCCCATAAGAAGGTTACAAAACAGTTACAGCAGGAGGCAATTGTGCCAGCCCACCCTGCCTCCAGCAGCACCTAGAAACCCAAATAATAGTAGACTTCGCACTAACTGCTGAACTTTCGCTGCCCTTCGTAATTCGTAAGTTTTAGATGTGTATTCTTGGCTGCCTAAGAGGCCTCGCGTAGTGCATTGCAACCTTCTACTTCTCACCAGTTACATGCCGATGCCAACACTGTGTGATCTTATCCGCAGTGCTTCCCGAAGAGGCCAACCTCCGTATGGGTTTGGAGTCTCCACTGAAAGCATAGAAGGTTAGATGAGTAGAGGGTGAATTAATGAGGCTGAACTTGTGCGTCTGCAGTATTCGCTCATTTCGATGCAGCGCCTGTTATTATCATCCCCATGTGCCTAGAAAATATTCTGGCTCTGGTGTTGACAAAGCTGTGGTTTGGAAGGGACTGGCTTGTGTTTCAGTGCCTGTCAGGACGACTCGGCCCCGCCTTCTCCCTCTTGCCCAAGGCCCCTGCTCGCGCCTTGCTAATCTAACAAACGATCAAAATAAAGGTTTCTCAGCTGCCTGGGTGAGAGGGTGAAAATTAAGCATTCCGCTCAGCACATGTGATCCAATTACAGCTAATTGCAGCAGCAGACAAGGCAGGGACAGTGATAGGGCATTATAAATTATCAGCACAGCTGTGAGGCAGGCCAGGCTGGAGACTGCTGAGGGAATGGGAGGGAGAGCAGAGAAAATACACAAGAATGAAAGGGACCCTGCTCCCGCGTGGATATAAGCTCTATGAGGCTCAGGATGGTTTCAAATACCTGCGGATCTAGGTCTCCAAGGACAAGTCCAGATTCTATGGGCGCAATCTCCTTCCACCCCTGGTGCGTCTTAAGTCTGATGTCTGATGTCCAGCATTGGAAAACACTCCCGCTGTCCCTCTTGGGATGCGCGGCCCTATTTAAGATGATGTCCCTTCCCAGATTCCTGTACGTATTACAAAACACCCACACCAGGTTCAATCCTAGTACTTCAAAGAAATTGATTGCTGTATCCGTGACCTTATGTGGGAGGGCAAGCCCCCGTGTATAGCGACTCACAAGCTCATGCTGGGATGGTTCGACGGGGGAATAGGCCTACCGGACATAAGGAAATACTACTGGGCATCACACCTGGCGGCAATTAACTAGTGTACGTATAGACTGCAGGGTGACCCGGCCTTTCAGATGGACATATATCGGGGGGAAGCTTTGAAGGGGCCTGGTAAGTGCGGTCGTTGAAGCCGGCCCTGACTGGCCCCACCGGCCATGCGGTGCAAGTGTGGAAAGCAGCTAAAAGAAATTTGGGGTGGGAGGGTAAACTCACGAGGGCCACACCGCTCTGGCACAGCGAACAATTGGGCAAGCTACATCGCTCGAAGGCATTTGATCGGTGGGACCTTATAGGCATATCCAGGGTGGGAGACTTGTGGAAGGCAGGTGGGGTGGTCCCGTTTACGCAATTGCAGAAGGAATAGGAGTTGGTGAGATCTGAACACTTTAGATATCTCCAGATTAGACACACCATACGCGCGGTACTCCCCGAGAGTAGCACACTCCCTGAGTCCTCCCCCGTGGAGGACTTAGGGCGAGATGGTACCATGATGTGGCAGGGCTGGAGGACGATGAGTGGTTGGCAGCGGTGGCCTGCCCTCGGGAGGTGGCAATTTTCTCCAGGCTCCCGCTGGTGCAACTTAAGATTGTCCACAGATCCTATCTATCTGCGCCAGTGCTGGTTCATATGGGAGTTAGTACAGATGGGGCCTGTGCCAGACGATGCGGGCAGGAGGGGACCTTTGTCCATACACTCTGGGAATTCACGTTCATCCAGGGGTACTGGGAGTAGGTAGTGGGACTAATGGAAAGAGTACTGGGGCTGAAGATTGACTGTAACATTAAATTGGCCATCCTGAATGTATGGGGTCCCACTGATGTAGGCACCAAAGGCCGAATTTGGGTCATTTTGGGACTCTGGAAGTCGCCGACCACTCCGACTCTTGTAGAGTGGGGCAAAGACATGGGCTGGTGCATGGTCACGGAAAGATAAGTGTATGAGCCAGGGGGTGCCCCAATAAATGGACGCAGGTCTGGGAACGAATGAACATCCATAGGGGAGGGCTATGTACACCTCCTAAGACAAGGGACGATGTTATAAACGAGATCTGAACATGTCTCAGTGGGGCATGGGGAATTTCTTCTGCAGCAGTGATGTTTTAAGATGCACTTGAATAGTAATTGTAATGCCAATGAAAATGTGATTCACTCTTGTTAATGTTATACCTAAAGTTTCAATAAAAAGATTTAAAAAAAAAAAAAAAGTGAAAGGGAAACCAGCACGAAAAGGGCGCAGGGCTGAATGTCCACAATTATTAAAACAAACAACCCAGCAGGAGCCATGGTGGGGGAGGAAGCAGTTAAAAAGGCAGCAGTAACACAACTGTGGCATTAAGTGGAGGTGGGAGGAAGAATGCTATATTAGAATGTAGACAGCTGGGGACTGAAGCTAAACACAGACAAACAGTAACAGAGAAGGAAACCAAGGAAAAAAGGGTCCCCCTAAGAATGAGACATTACTAAGTCCCTGCTCTATGGGAGATACAGACGAGAGAAAGGAGGGATAAAGAGACAGGACTGACTACTAGCAAGCAGGGATTTTTGAAGGACACTGACATGGACAAATGAAAAGCAATGTCAAGAAAGTGGATGGACTTGATGCCCACAGACCGATTACAGCAGGTCTTGGAGACAGCGGCGCTGTCTAGCTCGACCTAAAAATTCTAAAACTATAAACTTTCTTGCACATCATTTCTTTCCATTTTTTTCCTCATAAAAACAAAATAAGGCTATAGATTGTTTAATTTCTCGTTTCTCTCCAGGGGAACCTACAAACCCTGGGTATCTTGCATGTATGCTATTGAACCCCAATGATGTTGGAGGGGAAAGGATGCATGGCTTATACCTTTTGTGAAAATGTGTTATGAAGGTTTAAACATGAGCTACCACTAACCTCCGAAAAGGGCTTAGCACTAGGGTGGGGGGGGGGGAGCCCGAGCAGTCAAGAGGTTAACCAAGAGTATTTATTTATTCACATTTGATTTTTTTTTTTTTTTTAAATATTCTTTGTGGGGACCTATTTGCAAAGCCTCATCCAAGATGGCATCACAATACCCACAGCATCAAAGAAAGAGGACTACAGACATAACGGAAGCGAACACAGGTCTGTGACCCGGAAGCGGAAGTGTAAACCACTCGTTCAGTAATCGTTGCTGCGAGTACTACCTGTGTGTGCAGGGATTAGAAGGACCGGTGCGAAGTAAACAACACCCGGGGGAAGAATACCGAGAGCGGGGTGATAATTGCCAACGCAGATAGGATACACCAAGAGCCCGCGTGGAGGACGTAGCAAGCTGCAGCCATGGCAGATGTTACTGCCAGAAGCCTACAGTATGAATACAAGGCGGTGAGTATGGTTGGGAAGCAGGGTGTTAAAGTGGGTTATATATCAACAGGAAAAGTGTAGTCAGTAAAGCGACGCACTGGAAGCAAACTAACGTCTGTAGCACAAATATCTACAGAGTTCCAGTCTAGGTGCAGATATTGAAGGGCGTAGTGACTAATGGAATATGTTTCTTTATAAGGGCCGGTGTGAGTTGCTGGGAGTATCTAATGTGTTGATGCGGGTGGTGTGATGAGCTGATATGGCGGGTGAATGCCAGAGGCAGTTGGGTGACTGAGTGTAACAGGCAACAGTGAATAAGTGCAACACTGGTGTAAGGTGATCACTGGGCTGTCATTTTAAATGTAATGCGGTTTCGGGGTTAGCGAGGAGGATGGGACCTGGGTGCTTTGAGAAGGGTGGTTACGAGGGAAGACTTGAGGAAGCGTGGTCGTGTAATTGAGGCTTCCCATTGCGGTGGCGTCAGTGGGATAACAACAAGAAGGTGGATCTGTGGGACTGTTTCTGGAGTCTGCTGCGACAACAAATGATGGAGGGAATGCTGAATGAATCAAACATTCACCCCCTAGCCAAGCGATCAGGGTTAAATCCGTCGTTCTTTTGCTCACTACGCCACTCCAATTTGGAACCAGCAATATACAAACCAGTCTTGACCCTGCTCCGCATGGGAACAGTCCAGCTCAAACTTCCAAGCGTAGTTGGGTCCGCAGAGCTGATGCAAGGAGACTGGGTCTGAGAAGCTGATGAGTGAGTGTTGGTCTTAGGGGCTACAGTGGGGAGTGTAGGTCTGAGAAGCTGGCGCAAGTTGAGTAGGGCTGCGGAGAGCAGACCTGTTGCTTGGTAACAAAGCCAGAGGTGCTTAGGAATCGTGGGTGTTGAGTATTAGTGAGAGGGCTGCTAAGCCGTAGGTCTGATTTTAGGAGATTGGGTTATATGGGGGTTGATACGAGGTAGTGTGGGTCGGAGGAGATGGTCAAAGGTTCTGTCATAAGGAATGTGGTAGTCAGGGGCACACGATTGTCTGCGTTAAGGACTGGCTCAAGTAGGGTGTGTGTGAGTTTCTGACCAAGAGAAATTAAGTGTGGTGGGCGGATGTAAGATGAGGTGTACCCCGCTGAAACGAGGAGGGTGGTCTTGAGGATTTGGTGCATTGCACTGATTTAGAGTTTCTGAAAAAGGTAGGGATTACCACACAGTTATGTTTGGGTGAGGTCCTAACTCTGGTGGTATGAATCACTGGAGTGACGGGTATGTATGTATGTATGTATAGATATACTTGTATAGCGCAATGACTGTCACCCAAAGGGCATCCTGGCGCTTAGACTGATGGAGAAAGAAGCCTGCATGAAAAGAAACGATCCACTGTATAAGAAAAATTACGTCGCTCTTGGGAAAAGGTGAGTTTTCAGGGCTTTTTTGAAGGAGGGGAAATCGCCCGTACTCCTCAGTGCAAACGGCTGAGAGTTCCACAGCCTTGCTGCTGTGAATCGAAAGGACCTGCCTCCCAAACGAGTCCTTAAGATTTTTGGAACTACAACCAAACATGCCGTGGCGGAGCGGAGAGACCTACGCGGGACATACCACGAGAACATTTTCTGTAAGGGAAAAGGGTCTTGTTCATGAAGAGCTTTAAACACCAAGCAGAGGGCTTTAAATTCAATCCGCTGAGGGACAGGTAACCAATGGAGGTCCCTGAGCGCAGTAGTGGAGGAGTCCGCGCGCTGGCGTGACAGAGCCAGTTTAGCCGCCAGATTCTGCACGCGTTGAAGTTTACCCACCAGGGTCACCGGGGCTCCCAGAAGTAGTGCGTTACAGTAGTCAAGTCTACTTAGGATGGTACTCCGCACTACCTCTGGTCTTGCCTGCGCTGGGAGAAAAGGCAAGATTTTCCTTAACGTGCGAAGCAAGGCCATGCATGTGGCCACTGTTTTATTAACAGAAACATCCAGTTGAAGGTTGGAGCCAAAATAGACTCCCAAGTTCCGCACACAATTCGTTGGTAAACTGGTGCCCTGGAAGGATGAAGGCCAGAAGTTCGATGGAAAAGGCCTCGGGGTGCTGCCAGATGGGCAGTATAGGACCTCAGTTTTAGAGCTATTAAATTGCAGAGAGTTGTGGCACAGCCAGTCTGCCGTAGAGGTCATGCAGCGATGGAAGGTCTCTTGTGACACCGCCTCCTTACCCTCAAACGAGAAGATAAGTTGGGTGTCGTCCGCATAGTTAGTAACTGCAATGCCGAAAGATTTTATCAGCTTAATCAGGGGGCGGAGGTAAAGATTAAAAAGGATAGGGCTAATGGCTGACCCTTGAGGCACACCCTGACCAACGCTTCTGATGGCTGATTTGAACGGAGGAAGGGCCACTACCTGGTGTCTATTATCCAGATAAGACGTCAGCCAGTCCAGGGCCAAGCCAGTCACCCCCACTTCCTCCAGCCTCCTGAGTAAGATCACATGGCTGACCGTATCGAACGCGGCCGACATATCTAGCAGCACTAAAAAGGCTGCCCGACCTTGGTCGGCACGCGTCCTGAGGTCATCGAGCACGGTCACTAATGCTGACTCTGTCCCATGGGCTGGTCTAAATCCAAATTGAGCCACATCCAGACAGGCATTACTCTCCAGAAAGCAGGAAAGATGTTTTGTGGCCCATTTCTCCAAGATTTTGATTGGAAAGGGGAGAAGGGAAATGGGCCTATAATTGGCAGGGCAGGAAGGATCCAAGGTTTCCTTTTTAAGGAGAGGAGACACCACTGCCAACTTCCAGCAATCCGGTACTCGCGCAGACCTGAGGGATTGGCAGCAGGTCGCGAATAATGGCAAGAAGAGTTCTGTCCGGAATAGCTTCCAAAATTTATGAGGAAGTGGATCAAGGGGAGAGCCAGAAGAGACGCTGGCGGCCAGAGCACTAAATTCCTCAAAGCATGGTACCGGGAAACAATTAAGGCGTGCTGAGCCAGCATCACCCTCCCTATCCGATGTCAAGGTAGAGGTGAGCAAAGGCTGAGTGCCAGAGCTTGATGAAGTGTCAAGATTGCTTAGGATGGTAGCAATCTTCTGCTCAAAAGCCTGTGCCAATGAGTCGCATAAAAATTGAGATGCAGGGACAACATTAGCGACACAGGTAGGGTGTGAGAGATCTTTAACAATTTTGAACAGCGCCTGGGATTTATTTGCTGCCGACAATAGGGAGTCCTCTAGGAATTTAGCTTTGGCACGTCTGATCTGTGCTTTATAAGTTGCCAAAGTTCGCTTATAGCAAGCTCTGTCTGAATCCCGGTATTGTTTCCTCCAAGCACGCTCCGTCCTCTTGCACTGGAGTTTAGATTGGAGCAGTTCCTCTGAGAACCAAGGCATTGCACGAGTGGGTCTATCTCTGATTTTGCGAAAAGGAGCTAGTGAACCTAGTGAAGCCACAATTTGCTGGCTAAGCATCTCATAGCTAGCGTCCACGTTGTCTCCTAACGAGAAGCCCGACGGCAGCAAGGCCGGCAGGGGGGACTGCTTCACAAGCTTGGACCACTGTCTACCCACCCTAGTAGTGCCTAGGCTACCTTTCTTCATGGAGTCGGCGGAAAGAGAAAGGGTAAAGTGAACCGATGCGTGATCTGTCCAGCATTGGGATAGGATTTTCCGAAGAGCTACATTCTCTGTATCCGCAAAAATCATATCTAAGGTATGACCTTTTGAGTGAGTTGGCAGGGTAACTAGCTGTTTCAGCTGTACATTACTACAGGCCTGCTCCAAATCTTTAAAAGCAGAATCCATTGGACCATCTGGCCATAGGTTGAAGTCTCCCAATACCAAGAGTCTGTTATGGGAGTTGGATAGGTCATAGATCAGGTCGATGAGCTCTGTTACCTCTGATAAGGAGCCAGCCGGGGGTCTATAGCACAGCAATCCAGAATATAAAGCTCCTCCTGGACTGTTTAGGGAAAAACCCAGTAGTTCATGCCCCGAGATGGCCTTGACGTCAATCTGAGAGAGACATAAAGTGTCTCTGAAGATAATGCCAACTCCACCTCCCCTGGCTCCCACCCGGGGTTTGTGTTTGATTTTATAACCTGAAGGACAGGCTAGGCCCAGATCCACTGAGCTATCAGCTCTGGTCCAAGTCTCAGTCATAAAGAGTATGTCAATATGTTCTGACTCAATGAGAAGCACAATTTCCTCATGGTGTTTGCACAGTGATCTGACATTTAGTAGGCCACATGACAATGTTTCTGGGCATCTACTAATGTTGTGTAGTCCAGGTGGGGGTAAAGTCGTAGCGCTGGGTTGTAGACTTAGGAGTTCCTCACGGGAATAGCTTACCACACCCATGGGCACAGGGGCAGCGGTTCCCGCGTCCGTCGCGTTCCGTGCGCGAACGGGCGCAAACGGGCTTACCTCTGGCGCACCTCCGGCGCGACGCTGCGCGCGTACGCTGCGCGCGACCATAATGGCCGTTAAGTAACGTGTGGTGGGCGGTGCTCGTGTGAATCAGTGTGGTTGTGTGCAAGAGATTGAATCTAATTGACATGTTGGCATTTGAGTGACTGATGCAGGATGGGACAGGTGTGAGTCGTGCCTGGTGCCAGGGGGTGTAGTCAGTGGGTGCATGTGTCAGTTTTTCACATTTGTGTTTTTGGGATTAATGGAATGATGTAGATTCGTAGTGTACAGAAAGGTTAAAGCAGTGGGTGTGAAGCCTTTGTCTGGATTGTTATGATGGCCACGGAAATGCTTTCCTGTATATGACTCTTGTTAGTAAGGAAGCACTAGGTGGCAGGAGCAATGGGTTCGATGCAGAAATGTGAATGGGTTGTATCTGGGACTGACGGGGATTCATTAAAGAACTGATGCATATGGGTGGGTGTTAAGCTTTTGTGAGGTTGTCCAAGGGGCATAGCTTAGTAGCGGCCACTGTTGAGCATTGATCAAATTTTGAACTGCCAAATGACAACAGAAACGCTCCCCAGTTGCAATCCCACATACATCCCCACCCCTATACAAAAAGACATCACATATCCAACACTGTCATCCTCACATGTTCATGTTTCTAGACTAAATGGCAATGTCATTAGCCGCACAACCAGGGCATAATTAGAATGCTCTCGAACTATTGAACTGCGCTTGTCTCTGTCACCTAGCACATACAAAATGCCCTCTACACCTAGATAAACCCCAACAATTACACTTGCCCATCCAAACCTTAAAGACAATTCTCATTCCTTCCTCCTAGTTCTGCACTTCCCTTACAGGAAAAACAGAGCGAAGTTCCACTCATATGCCAGATGCACTGCTTGAACGTGTGACTTTTGCACATACTTCAACAACAACTTTTTCAAATTCCAAAAGTATTCACGAATATACTCCAAACGTTTTGATTGAGCTTCATTTATTGTCTTGATTCTTTTTTTCACACATGAGGCAATCGCATTTTCAACAACTTCACATGCCACAGATATGCCTATCCGGGCCTTTTTCTGGGCATGATCGGAAATGTTAACAATTCTCAGATGCAACTCTGATGTTACCCAATGCATTTCGGGCTCTCTGTGGCCCTTCTTCAGGGGTTTGCTACAAGTAAAAGAACAAGGCGATTAAACTAAGGTCTCGAGTCACTCTAATTCACAAGATGCTTTATTGTCAACAAACCCGATTCAAGTTAAAATTGACCCTGTAACTGCGTTTTCCCTCTAAAGACATGAACTTGAAAGCTCCCCATCCATGCACATACCTTCGTTGCTAGGTATGTGCATGGGTGGGTGTTAACTGGGGATTGAGATTACGGGCAACGAGGTAAAGATAAGAGGGGTATTTTTCAACGTTGGGGGCCAGGAAGCATGGGGATAGTAGAATGTGAGAACCGAGGGTTGTATACACTTCGAGTATGGGGGAGCTTTCAAGTTCATGTCTTTAGAGGGAAAACGCAGTTACAGGGTCAATTTTAACTTGAATCGGGTTTGTTGACAATAAAGCATCATGTGAATTAGAGTGACTCGAGACCTTAGTTTAATCGCCTTGTTCTTTTACTTGTAGCAAACCCCTGAAGAAGGGCCACAGAGAGCCCGAAATGCGTTGGGTAACATCAGAGTTGCATCTGAGAATTGTTCACTTTTCCGATCGTGCCCAGAAAAAGGCCCGGATAGGCATGTCTGTGGCATGTGAAGTTGTTGAAAATGTGATTGCCTCATGTGTGAAAAAAAGAATCAAGACAATAAATGAAGCTCAATCAAAACGTTTGGAGTATATTCGTGAATACTTTTGGAATTTGAAAAAGTTGTTGTTGAAGTATGTACAAAAGTCACACGTTCAAGCAGTGCATCTGGCATATGAGTGGAACTTCGCTCTGTTTTTGCTGTTTAATCACGCGTGAATATGGGCAGATCACGCTTGCCAGGTTGCACGCAAAAGGTTGAAAAAGAAAAAGGATGACGTTTAATAATTCAGAATACGAAGAAACAAGAAAGGAGTGCACTGTAACTTATGCAATGCTTCCCTTGCAGGGCCACACTACTAACCAACTATACTCTTTAGGCACCTCTATTTGTCAAACACATGCAGCACTTCTCATATCAGTTTTCCCTGTAATTCAAATTAAGTGGTCCAGGTTTTGCATCTTTTTGGTTGTCATAGATGGACGGTTTTTGTTTGCATTCACGCCGACAATAGACATTTTTGTTCGGATAATGTGGAGAGGCAGATTCTTTGTTTTGAGTGCATTTGAAGAGCTGGTTATGGCGATTGCTTGATGTTATTGGGTGTGTAAACATCTAGTAATGTGAAGACCGCTTTTCGCTTAGGTTGATGTTGATTTTGTAGATGTCTCAATCTGCTCTTATGTATCCTTCTCCAGAACTCTAACCTTGTTCTCCAAGCTGATCGTTCACTGATTGATCGAACCCGGCGTGATGAGCCGACTGGGGAGGTGCTGTCATTGGTGGGAAAGCTGGAAGGGACCCGCATGGGAGACAAGGCCCAGAGGACGAAGCCACAGATGCAAGAGGAGAGACGTGCAAAGTGAGTCTAAGGGGTGGGGTGACTAAGGAAACTCTGTGGAAGTCTTCAGTCTGTAGGACCGTTACGTTTCACTTGTGTTTATTGTCCAAGTTCTGCCACAGGATTGCAAAGAAGGCTTGGTGAATGTGATTTGTTTGACGACTTCTGCATGTTTGAGGTACTTTAGCATTATTCAGAGTCTAAATCATGGGTACTCAAAAGCATTTCGCAGGGGGCCGCAGAGTGTGGCGTGTGTTGTGTGCCCAAGGCCACATTAAGGCCAGCATGGTAGAAGTGGGGCTTTGTGAGGAGATGGGTTAAGGTGGGGGGGGGGCTATTGCTAGCTTGGGAGTGTTTAAAGGAAGTAACTTAATAATTGAATTGGAATGCAATAGAATTGCACACTGTGAAACCAGAAACCCAGGGATCAATCTTGGCTTCCCTATTTCCAAATTGTGTGATCCTAGACAGTTGTCTAATTTAACTTTTCCTCCTTTTTCTTCATTATGATATACAAGAGCACCATGAAATACACGAGGATATGCGCTGTACAAAACCATCTCTCTTGTGTTTGGTTTAATAAACTAATGTTGTCCTTGCCCAGACCACCCAGAAGGTTCTATTTGACAAGTGACTTGCCTCTTAGTTCACTATTGGCATTGTTGTCGGGGTGGGCGGAGGCATGAATGTTTATACGTTAGTTTTAGAAAACTAGCAGTTTTAAAAATACTTCTGAATGCACTGATCTAATAAGGTGAAATGTATCTGCATGTTAATGCAATATACTTTTTGGAATCTCGAAGAGGCGTTATCATATTTTTACACGTGTTGCTGAATGTCTTAAAAATAATGCTTTCCAAAAGTTAAGTGTGGCAGGGCACCCTATTTGCTGCTTCTCTTTTACTTCACTCTTGCCATGTATTTAACATCTTTCTCAATGTTACTGCATGATGAAGTAAACAGAAGCCAAGTGCAGTTATTCTGCTGAGGGCCGCATGTGAAGGTCATGATGGCCGCACTTTGATTATCACTGGTCTAAACTCTGAACCTTGTTTATGGATGATGATGACTGGGTAATTGTAGCCAGAACGGCATATCTTCTATCTTTGGTCTTGTCGTGATATGACTGCATAGTGTTATCTTTGATCCCTGTCTGGGGCAGTCCTGAGATGAAGAGCCTTATTGAGCCCATATTGCATTAACAGTGTTTGCTCTATATGTTTGAGCTTGTCAAATAGGACTACTCCGCTCCAGATCTTGCATTGGCCAAGGGGCGCTGGGGTCTCATTGATGCTTATTAACCATGGATATATGGGGGTATGTAGGAAATGCCAGTGCTATCTTCCTTTTTCTCCATATTTACGCTTTCATTTTCACCTCCTTGTTAGTTGTAATTCAACAATCACATTTGCTTCAACTGAGTGAAATGTTCAAGATGTTATATGTGGTAAATGGAGCTGTTGCCTTTTCAGCTTTGAGAGTATAACATGCTTCTATTATAGTGTGTATGTATCTGGTGAGGGTTTCCTGATGAATGCTTGCCTAATCTGTGAGAAGAAAACTGCAGTTTTTGTTACTTCAACATCTGACTAAGAGGTATTTATTATCAAAGCTGCCTCATCACCAATTCAAACACACTGATTCACGGTGGCATGGTATAAAATGCTGCACCACTACCTGTGTTAAACACAAGGTTTGGAAACTCAGTTATTGTTTCCTAAATCTCATGCACGTGCCTACCTCCAAGAACCAGCCACCATCGGTGGTCCTTAATACAACATATAACCACACAATAAGAGAGGCACATATACAGAGACGTCTGAACACAGTCCTTGGGTTAGTCCATAGGCTAGCAGAAATCACGATGTCGGAGGCAAATTATTCTTAGTGTTGTCGTAAGTCCTTTTATTCACCATTTGAATTATTGAAGCGAATTGTGCGACACAGCCAACGCGTTTCGCCCATGCAAGCTTCTTCAGGGCTTAGTTTGATCCAGTAAAGTCCTACAAGGTGTTGACCCGAAAATAAGACGAAACTTAATTTCAAATTGTAGTTCAAATCTCAAAGTATCAAAGTTAACAACTAAATCGTAAGGTTCAAGATTTGTAAAATCAAGAACTAAAGCGCATAAAGTGTTGCGCTATACAACCAAAGGCTCTGTGCGGCCGGCATAGCTTCACTGTCGCGTCCCTTTCGATTTTGATACTTCGAGATTTATGATTTAAGTCATGCACTCTATATTTGCCCTGCACTCTCCATAGCACTTCGTCGATATATAACCACTTTATATTTAAAATTTAAACTAACATGCACAGATGAAATGGTAAATATAAGGTTTCCACCAAATGAATGTGTGTTCTAATGCACTATTTCTTTTTAATCCTTTCTGGAATTGTTTTATGCATTTTATGTATGTGTACAATTGGATCCATAGCATGATTGCTGTAACTTCAATTTATATTTTTAAGCCCTGTTGGGGCTTTAACCAGTGTGAGAGAGTGCCCTCTTTCTTGCATGGTATGACCCCACTTTTTGCTGAATTGCTGATGTGCTTTGACTGAGTGTGCCCTGGGCTCTTGCCAATCAGGTGCCCAGGGCCTGTGTTCCTTCCCTAAAACTGCATTGAAGCCTCAACCCAATTGGCATCTCTGGCCAACGGTCAGCCCCTGGTAAATGGTACCATAGGTACCCAGGGCACTGTGACCAGAGAAGGCCCCAAAGGGCTGCAGCACTTATTGTGCCACCCTTAGAGGCCCTGTCCCCTGACACTCACACACTGCCTTTGCAGGCTGCGTGTCTTGGTGTAGAACAAAGCGAAGAGTTGACATGGCACAAATCCCTGTGTGCCATGCCCACAAACCACTGCCCTGGCATACATCAGTCACCCCTCTAGCTTGGTGCCCTATGCCAGTGGTGAGGGTACACGAGCCCTGTGCCCCTACAGCACCCAGGTCCATTCCTGGGCACTGTAAGTGAAGTGCTGCCATTAAGAGTATATGGTACTGGGAGTTTGTCATTACGAACTCCACAGCACCATAATGGCTACACTGAAGACTGGGAAGCCAGCATGGGATTTAATGTAAAATGCACCACGGAGGGCATCTTAGAGATGCCCCCTGAAACTCGACCAACCCCCAGTGACCTGACTGAGCGGCTGCCTAGGCTGCCACCACCAGACATGTTTCTGGACCCCTGGGTCGAGAGCTTACTGCTCTCGGGGGGGGGGGGGCCTGAAACAATGCACATCCTGGGACGAGGTGCCAAGCCTCCTCCCCCAGGATGGGCAGGGTTCACGAAGGAGAAGCTTCAAAGGCATGCCGGCTTTGTGAGCCTCTCCAGATCATTTGCTGCTTTCAGCAACTGGTTCTACCCCCCACTTTGGGCTGGAGAACCGGCGGGAAAACACAAGTGAGGAAGATAGGTGTGCCCATCTCTGCCAACTCCACCCCTAAGGTGGGGGAGGCGAGGTGAAGCACAACCTCGAGTCCCTCCCATCTTGAGGATGGGGGGACCCAGCCAACCAGGGACAGGCTCCTGCCCCCCTCCCACTGGAGAGTGGCAGACTAGGGGGTGTACCCACCCCAGGGAAGGGACCCATTGGTCCCTGCCCTTTACCTTCCTGTAACTCCCCTACATTTAGTATTTAGTGGCACCCTGAACCTTCCTTCCTCAGATCCAGCAACCACAAGAAAAAGAAGAGAAGAAGAAGGACGAGAAGCCATGCAGAGCTAACCAGAGGACGACGCCCATTGACTTGGTCCCAGCCATACAGGCCTATCTCCCCTCGAACCTGCTCCTGCAAAACCCTGGCATGTCCAGCGGACAGCAACCTCAAAAACCCCGGAGGACCTGCCTGAAATGTTCCCTCTAATTTTTTTCCTCTGTGTGCGGCAGTATACGGTCTCTTTGCGCTGCAACTAAGGCTATGTGCGCCGGGAACCAGACTGCGTATGTAGGTGCAGCACCAAATATCACTCTGAACCTTGGCTTAAAAAAGTGAAAAGAGAGTGCATTTCCTCACATGTAGCGCCACATGAAGTGTCTTAAGGCAGGTTTTCAATTTAGATATTCACGCAATGACATGAAGTGGTTACACAGGGGAGTACACTTTGGGTTTAGACAAGCACAGGACTCCAATGGTGGTATCATAATAAGATTTTACTGAAGATCCTCAGCTCAAGATCTGTTCATAGGGTGGGGAATGTTGGGAGCCTATACAAGATCACATATATACACAATTACATAACATATTTACAATTAGACATGCAAGCTACGGAGTAATGTCTGGATATCCCGTCAAAGATAGTTTGTCACCAGTCCAAAAACGAGTCCCCTACAGCAAGGCATCGTAACAACTTCTGGGTTAAAGTAACTTGTGGTAAAGTCGCAGTCGGGGTAGTGAATGCTTTGCAAAGGCTGGTCGGAGACTGCGAGGTAAAGGAGGTTTCCCGTGATTAATATTTCTGCTGGAGAGAGATTTTTGTCTGGTTGCAGTTTTGACTCATCATAAAGTAGTACAGAGGGTTAATATGCCTGTTACAAAAATGTGTACCATACACATAACAGAACTGTATTTTATGTGGATAGCTCGGTAGGTTACTGCTTTTGTTGTAGAGAACCTTTTGGTACTTGCAGTTCATAAGTTACAATTATGATATAGGACAGCAACCTACGAAGTGTCAAAGAGCTGCTTGCAAACTGCATGGTATGGGTGAAAGAGTTGGGTTTTTTCCTTAACTTTCACTATACTAATGATGGTAAAAAGGGTTGGTTTGGGTAGAAATACATTCTTATTAGTAAAGGCAACAGTATGTGGGATCTTTATTTTCCTAATTGTGTTCAATGAAGGGCCATCAAATGTATTTCCATTGATGTCTTCTAGCTGTGGCAAAGTTAATGTTACTCGGTCGCTAAATGCAGACTTATGTTCATTTATTAGCTCTTCTTGGGTTAATTGCTCAGATGAATCTGAGATTTAAGTAGCAGATTGCTCATTTCCTACTGGATCATCAACCAGATTGATGGTCTTAACTTTCCATTGCCTGTACTAGATCTATATGGTTTGCTAGTAAAATTGAGCGCAGCCAGGAGTTCTCCGCTTCCTCTGCCGAGTCAATGATGGAGTTGTTTGTATGCGGATAGTGCTTGTTTGGGTGAGGTCTTGGCATTGAATAAGAATAGCTTGGTACGTGAACCTGGGCCTGTATCATGATAACTTTATCCACTGACATTTCAGTGTTTCCAGGTGCTGTTACTTTTAAATTCATAGATGGACTTATGCTGGACCGTTGATCTGGATTCAATAGTGAATCTGACTTTTGAGGAATGAGTAGATTGGCAGTTCTGCAATATTTTCTGTCGTTGAATAAATGACTGCTGCTGAGTCTTTTAAAAACATACATTTACAGCAATGGTTCATTTTCCCAAATGTCTGTATTGGCGACCTCAATGGAATGCTATGGCCTTCACTTGCTTTAGTCGTGTTATCTGGCACAATGTCTGTCTGGGGTTTCTATGCGATCTTTTTTTTTTTATTCAATCATTTCTGCGCAGCCTGTTGTCCGATCTTACCGGATTTCATTTTTCCTGTAGACGCCTTGATTAGTCAAGCCTGTATTGCAATCTTAACAATAACAGGAGGCGTAAATGTTTTTGGTATGTTTGGTGTGTCATGGGGGAGCAAGCACTGAGCTCACTAACCTTGTGGGGCCGTCTCAACGAGGTTGCGTTCAACTCAATATGGCTACACTAGCATCCACCCTACCGCAACCCCTTTTCAGGATTCTTGAGTTCTGAACTTCAATTTGGTTCAAGACTGTGCACTGGGCCACAAGCATCTCAGGGCATTTCATGGCAGAACGCTTCAGTAATTCAGCCTCAAGCGATTCAGGGTTGAGCACTGTGCTCCAACCCTGAGCACTCCCCAGCTTCCCACAGATGTAGACCTCCGTACCTCTGTGTCTTCACCCACTGCACGCCGCTCTCCCAAGATAAACCAAGCAACAGCAGGCGAGGGAGGATGGCTTAGGAGGAGAACTTCATGGCTTCACAGCCCCTGTAAAAACCTCAGTGTATGCCTCTGTTCTCTCCACTTAATGATGCTCTCTGGGGTTGATATGAGTGGGAACTGGGCATAAGAAGGAGGCCCAGAAGATCAGAGGGAGAGCTTAGCCCGCTGAAAGACCTCTGAGGACTGCTGAGAACCGCCGTGTAGCTCTGCTCTGTTGCTGAACCACACCCACAGTCTCCAAGATTTTAAAAACTTTTTTTTCACTTTTCCTATTTGCAAGAGTATCATTTGCAACAAAATTTTTTAAAGCCTACGATGTCCAAATCTCTGACTTTGCGCGTGCAAAACAAAATTCACAACCCTGAAAAGGCATGTGCAAAACAAAATTCACAGCACTGACAAGGCAGTACAAGTCACAAACTGATTTCTGATTGGCAACGTTCACATCATCACCCCTTCCTTGCGATCTGCAATGACCGGTATCAATGATTTGTGAAGACCACTGTGGTCACAAATCATTGATTGCAAACCAACACAAGAAATGACCTTTATCCCTTCTTCTGTATTGCCTCAAGCACAGAAGACACCTGTTTCGCATACAGACACTTCTTTTGTGCTCCTTACCACTGGCCTAGTGTAAGCTGTGGCAGGGTGACCAGTGTCTATTCAAGTTCAATGCACCTACATGGAATCTGTGATACCCTGCCATACATACAGTGGTGGGTTGAGATGCCCAAACTCTCCGACAGGCATTCAAATGAGCATTTCACAGAACTCTAGATGCACAGTGAAAAAAATATTGCAATATGAAAAATCACGTTGATTTTGTTCTTTTTCCACTTTGAAAACACCAATGCTTACCACAATTCTGTGTTTCATTAGCAATGGCAAAGTCCAGTTAAGCACAAGGGGCTAAATCAAATCGGGGTACAAATTAGAAAGAAAGGCAGCTAAACTTTGCCTCAGGGCAGCAACCTACAAATTAATATTACAGGAGTATACTGATCGAAGGAGTAGGGTGTTGGTTGAAGAGTTTCAATTTTTTCTGCAGCGCTGGCACTTCATGCTTTCTGTGCACTCTTGCAGGGCCCGGCCAGATATCACACATGGGAAATGGCTACTTTAAAGAAATAAAAGGCGCGCAGGAATGCCATCTCCAGCTCACGGTACACAAATTAAGTGACCAGGAAGAGCAAATTCCTTCCCCCTCCTTGTGTTTTTCCCTCACGTCCGCCCTGTTACATTAGCATGTGCAGGTTAGAAACCACAAGAATGCAGAACTGTCTGCTCCACAGAGACTCCCGTCTGTCATTGCTTGGCACTGTTTGGCCTGCCCGCCCAGCGCTCCTTCTTGTTTGTGTTATGAATTCCTTAGCAGTGAAAAATATGCAGAAACTCTGAAATGAATTCACAGCTACAGCAGGCCCTTCCTCGCTATTTTTGCAGCGCGGGTCCGTGTTTCTGTTTCTCCATTCACGCGGACAGCAGGCATCTCGTGGTGAAAAAACACAAGAGTCCCAGTTCAAGCAGAGGACGAAAAGAACCAGAAATAAATTAACAACGCTCATGAATGTTAGAAAACAAAACAAACAAAAAAACAGCCTCGCGGATGATTTCACTGTCTGACATGACACAACTTGACATGGTGGCAACTGCCACGGTTTAGCAGAGTGATTAATTCTGAGCAAACACTGAGCCTCTGCATGCAATGGAGTAAGTAGGCCGAGTGTTGTGTTTTCGCGCCACCTCTGCGTCCCGCGCGCCCGTGGGCAGCCAAGCCCGAGCGCCTGCCTCTCCTGGGCCAACCCGGGGAAGAGGCGGCCATTAGGGCGGATAATTACCTGTATCGTACGCGCGCGGCTATGCTGTGAAGCGGGACGATGAAAACACATCTGACACCGCAGACAAGGTGCGTGATTAGCGGTTTCCGCGATGGAGGCAGACAGGCGGCGAGGGGGCCGGGCACCGCTCTTCGAGATCGCCTTTCCGAGTCTGGCTCCCGTTCGACAGCATAAATCACACGGAAAACGCTCACGCTTTCCGGTCAAAGCGGGGTACTGAATGTGTAAGGGGCTACTGATTCCGACATTGGGGTGACCAGATGGGTCAATGTCGAGACGCCACCTTTCAATTCCTGGACTCCAGGTATCCATTCCGGGTCTTTGCTTTTACCTATCAGTGTATACTCGTTCATTTTAATTGAGCTAATTGGACCAACACAACCGACAATAAAGACCTGTGAAGTACTCTGGTGCGGCTGTTGGGTGCCCGGGAAGCTGTCTCAGCCCGGGGGCCCACACACGACGGTGGGGGGTGAGGAGGGGCTGAAGCTGAAGCACTTTGAGCACAATGGGCTTTGCGCGCCTGCAACACCATGTCTCTGCCTCCTGCCTGGATTTCGCGCCGCTCGCGTTTTAAAAAGCGGCGGCGCGAACAGTCTCGTAGGGATGTCTGTGCGTGCTAAATCCAGGACACTGCGAGCTCCGGCTGACCATGGTGCGCGCAGCTTAGTGGGAACAGTGCCCGCCTGTCTTCATTTTCCTAGCTTTTTTTCCCGTGAACACCGGACATGTTTGAACTGCAGCTTCTGGTGCCAGCCAGGAACCGCAAATCCAGCCCACTCTGCACCCGCCAAACCTGGCCCGAGCTCAAGTAGAAAAATACCATGAGGAGGTCCCCCCCCCCCCCCGGCGATCCTGACCCGAGATCTGGCGACCCCTGACCTGCCTGCAGCCTCAATCCAGAGGACCCCACCTACCGCGATCAGAGCGGGTAAGAAAATCCAACGTCCCAAGGCACCCCTGCACCCTGACGCCCCACGGTGTTGTGTGCCCAACCCACCAGTGCCTAACCAACCCTCAACATCCCAACTTACCCCTCGAAGTGGTCGTCACTCCTGGAAGATCCTCATCCCCGAGCCTGTAGTGTTTCTTTGTCCCGGAGAATCTCCATTGAAATCAACAGGGCACCCGACCTCAAAACAGCACCCTGTACCCGGCTGCCCTAGTGCCGCTGAGGGTGCCCCTTTGGTGCTAACTTGGTCCCCAGCTTGCTCTGAGCTTAACCCTAGGAGCTTTGCTCCTACAACCCCGTGGCCTGCTTGCCATCAGCCACCAACCGGAGTCCCCCTATCCTCCATAGGATAACATTGGGCCTCAGCACTCTGCACCCGGCCGCCGAGTTCCTCTGAGGGTGCAAAAACTGTGCATCACTGACTCTGGGAGACCCCTCAGTCTTACCCCAGGACCCTAACTCCAAAGACCGATTACCTACCTGGAAACCGATAACCTTGTTTTCCTCGTAGAATAACATTGACACTTTTTCTCCCAAAAAGTTTCTTAGTGTCGACTTTCGAAAACTGAGAATATTCCTTAAAAATCACCCGATTAACCAAAACGCATTTTCTCAACTGTATTCAGGAAATGTCCCAGTGCTGAATCTAGGTATCCAGCACTGAGTAAGAAAAGTATCGTTAAAGTAACTTACCTGCTAAGTGAATTTCCTCCCATAGGATAACCTTGGTGATTCTTTGTAAAAAAAAGTTTCAAAAGTGTCAACTTTTGAAATACAATAATATTCTTTAAAAATCGTACCTCTAACTAAAACGTATTTACTCAACTGTTTTCAGGAAATGCCCCGGTGCTGAATCTAGGATCCAGCACTGTTAGTAAAAGTAATCGGATAAGTAACTTAATTGCTTTTTACTGAAAAAGCCTATTGATTCCTATATACTGAGTCTACTAAGTATGTGCATTGCAACCCCTGTAAAATCGAATTGGTACAAAGTCCTACTATCTTTTGAAAGTATTCAATAACAGCATCTTGTAGCTGAAAAGTATTTACATGCTTACCTGTGCTAGGCTTGCTTGGTTCTAGAAATAAAACAGTATATTTTTTTTTATACAAAACAATTGGCCTAGAGTTCAGTTCTTGAGTGTGTGAATTCATTTGCTGACTGTGTACATTAAATGCTTAACACTGTCCTCTGATACTGCCTTACTGCTCGACCAAACTACCACTTTAGAGAGTAAGGTTCTATTTAACTTTAACTTTTGCCTGACCCTTTGACTCTATACATACTGTACCTCACTTTGGTGCAGAATATATAGAGCCAGTTTCTTACAACCAGTAAAAAAAAATGTGACTGTGTTAGAGGCATCATGTAGGAAGCAGGCCCTTTACGTGATATATCAGAACGTTAATATACCATGTAAAGTGTCCAGGGGTTTTCTTATGAGTGGACGGGGCTTGCTATGCAGTCCCAAAGTGCTCTGTTAAGGAGTAGTGTGGCTGAGCAATCTTAGGCTTAACCCAGAGGAGTGCAAGACACTTGCAAATACACACAATGATTAATAAATGACTTCACAACTCAAGGAGTTCCACACCAATTTATAAAAATATCAAGTATGTTTATGCATCAGAGAAAAATCGTTCAGGTATGTACATTTTTGAAGATAAATTCTTTTCACTTTAAAAAGTGGACACTGCAATTTTTGAGTTTTGCAACGTTCTACTATGGCAGGAAGAACAAGTTCTGAAAACCGGTACAGTACATTGACTGCCTGGGCAAATCTCCTGGAGTTAAGGTGATTGGTGGGCAAGGTCTAAGGCAGCACCAGCAGTACACCACCAGCGGCACAAGAGTGGCAGGGTGCAGATCGGTGTCTGGAGCCCAATAGGTTTCAATGGGAATCGGTCTCTCTAAGAAGACGTTCTGGCTAGGCAGCCAGTCAGGTTGAACCAACAGGGGGGTTCAATGCTTGGGGACGCAGGGACACCTGGGCTACCCTTCTTCACGGCCTGTGGGGGATGGATGCAGAGGTGTCTTTAGGCGTCTGGTTTCTCTTACCCAGGAGCAGTCGTGGTCTAGGGGGCCTGCGAGCAGGGGCTGCAGGAGTTCACGAGAGGCTGGGGAGCCCTGTTGGCACAGTTGACCCACTTCAACTTGAGCCAGAGGTGATGGGTGCAGTGGTTGCTTTGGGTGTTGGTTTTTAGCTGTTCTAGAGGCTCCAGTCTTCTCCTTTTGGAGTTCTTTGGAACAGGTCCGTTGTTCACAGAAGGTCTTGGTCTCTATTGGAGATAGGCAGTCCTCCCAGGTTTTGGAGGCACACACTGGCAGGACGAGTCATCTTTGGCGCAGGTTCGACAGAGAACAGCAGACAGGATAGCAGGGCTGGGGCCAAGTCAGTTTCTCTTTTCAGTCTTCTGCTTTTGCAGCTCTTCGTGTCCTCCTTCGTGGGTCGCCAGGATCTGCTTTTTTGGTGCCAGGACTCCCCTAAATACTGAAATTAGGTGCGTTAGGGGAATGTAGGGTAGAAGCCAATTGGCTACTGACCCTTGGGGTCACTATGCCCCTATATGACCACTTCTTGTGGGAAGTGGGCATAACCCTGTCCCAGAATTCCTAAGTATGTCATCACGAAGATGGCTACTTCTGAAAAATGGTATCAACCTCCAGTAGCCCACCTTATGGGGATGTACTAGCCTGGTGGTGGCACGCCTATCTGACTAGGTAATTTTCCCGCTGGTCTACATGTCAAGGGGGCTCTGAACAGGGAAGGTGGCTTCCTGTCCTTTGATGGGAGCCAGATTCACATTTCAAAGGCGGCAGCTTCCTTGAAGCTCACCGGCTGAAGGAGGCTAATCAGCAGGTCATCCTGTGGGAGGGGGTGTTACACCCTCTTCCTGAGGAGGGTTTTGTTCTGGTTCCTAAGAGCAAGAGGCTCTCACACTAGGAAGTTAGAACAGCGTCTCGGATGGCAGGCTGTCCGAAACAAGTCAGCAAGAACACCAGAGGCTGGTAGGTTTTCACAGGGCTCCTCTAAGGTGCATGTATTGGTAAATCCAACACTGGCATCAGTGTGGGTTTGCCAATACGAGATGTTTGATACCAAACATCTCTATTTTCAGTTGAGCCATCATGTAGCTGGGTAACTCGTTTTCACCAGCGTCCAGCGCATGTTCTAAAATGGTTTCCCTGCTCACTTGTACTGCAATAAAGGAACTGATCAGCACAGGGGTATATCTGGTCATGCAGATATGTCCTCACATATAATATTAGGCATCCTGCTGTAGGGCTGTCAGGCCTGCTGTTGGCGTGGCATACAAGGATCACATGCAGTGGTAGGAGACTTGGAACACCGGAATGTGTGAGATGCCTTGTATTCACCAAGACAGATAGCCTGCGATAGCAGGCCTGCATATGCTTGGTGAGGTATCCCTCAGGGTGGCACAATTCATGCTGCTCCCCTTACGGACCATCTTTAGTACCTCCGGCCTAGATTCCAGGGGTACCATTTACTAGTGGTTCACAGAGGATGCTAAAGGTTTTGCAAATTAGGGAAACAATTGTACAGTTTTTAGGGAACGATCACTGGTACTGGGGACTTGACTAGCAGGATCCCAGTACCCTTCAGTCAAAGTTGCATCAAACACCAGGCAAAAAGTGGTGGTACTGCAACAAAAACCCAGTTTCCTACATATCACTCATGACACATGGCCTTCTGGTAGTTGTTACGTAGTGCTTCCTTCCCATGAATATCTGTGTTTGGATAAATAGGTAGAGAACCAAGCCACTACCAGGAGGTTAAACTAAGAAGTTACAAAAAATAAATTGTGCTTTTTGTTAAATTAGTTGCACCTCAACGTCATCTCATGTCATATTGACCAGTGTAGAAAATTGTACAGCACATAGCATACATGCAAAAAAGGAATCAAGAAACCAAGCTTAGGTAGAGAGTTGCTCCTTTATTTGGAGCACCGTACAACACCACCAGCAGTCTGAATCTGTTCATCTAAAATGTCTGTTTTTCTAAACATGACAAGTATCCAGAGTTTCTTCTTCCTTTTTAGGTCTCGCCTAGGCAGTGCGCATACGCTGCTCTAGGAGGGCCTTTAGCCATCGGTCTGCTCCTTTTCAAGCACAATCGTGCTTGTGGTGGCATCCACCTTGCGTTGGAAACATATGGCTTTGGTGCCGCCGCTGCTCGCTCCGGCAAGGCGGGGGCCAGGACAAGCACGAGTGTGCTTTAAAACAGCTGCTGCTTGTTTGCGTTCCAGCATTAGTCATTCACAGTGATTAAACACAGCGCGGGCCGCGCTTTTTTTTTTTTCCATTCCCCCCCCCCCCACTCTTTTGCTCGCACTCCCTCTTTCGCTCTCTCTCTATTGTCGCACAGAGACAGCGATTCGTCTTACATTGTTCTTTGTAACGACAATTAACAATATCAATATAAGGCAGACACTACTGAGCCATAAAATATCACATTATAAGGTTTCCCTCGGGCACGGCTCTCTCTCCAAAGTGTCCCATCACGTTCCATTTTACTGCATTGCATTATGTTTGCATGTCACTTTGCTACTACCGGCTGCAAAAGACAAAAATCAGCCAAGCTTAATCTGAAGCATGTTTGGAGGGTTAAATATATTTAAGTTTTCCTGAGTTCATTTTGTGTTTAAGGAGTGCAGCATTTTTGCCTTTGTTGTCTCCTAATTATAGTAATACCAACAGCATGGTGTAATTTAGGACCTTTAATAAGTATTATAGCCTAGTGAACCAGCAACTAAATTCGTTTAATAATTTTAGTTAAAAATAAGGTCGTAACGCTTTGCAGCAATTCGTAAAGATCTATGTTCTATGTCTTAAGAAATGCGTATGTCAATGACATGCAGTTTGATTTTTGTTTCCTACTTTTTTGCGTCACTGTCTTCAGTTAATTCTGAAAATAACCATTTGAAACCATACCTGGATGTGAACGGAGTACAGTTAAAATTGTCGCCTCTTCACCGAATCCACCTTGCAAGTCTGCATATTTAGCCCATATCAGTTTAGGAGGTATACCCCTGTGTCTTTTAAAACATTAACGTCCTGTGTACTGCCCTTAACCTGTTGTCCCTTTTTGTTACACATTTTCTTACGGCAATATTGCTATAACTGTTCAGAAAAACATTATGATTGCAAATAGCTAACAGGGAGCACCTGGATAAGTGGTCCATGTGGACTGCTGGTGTTCCAAGCATCTAGCTGCACATGGTAGGCCCCATCATGGGCAGAATCTTGGATGTTTCCACATCTCTATTTGTAGTGTTCTGTGTTAGGTGCCTGGATCAGTACCATATGGTGGCGTTAACATGCAACCGAGGAATCTTTCATAAAACTGTGTTAGAGAATGTCCACGCCAACTTTTTCAGGCTAAAGTGTAGTAAAATGTTCTAAAACCAAGATTGCTTTTACAAATTCCCTTGGACTCTTCATTGAGCAATCACGGGACTCACAAGCTTGCCATATTGTAATATCATAAGTACACTAACCTAATATAATACTGAAGTAAAGGATATTATATATTGGATCATGGCTCTTTGAATGCAGCAGGATTCTTTATACTGTCCAGCTGTCAAACTCTTCTCACTCCATTTTTTATTAAAAGCTTTAATAAGGTGGATAGAACAAAACTGAATTAAAATGTTGGATTGCAGTCCCTCAAATTGGCTAATATGTTATTGTTAGCAAGAGTTAACGTTACATTTGATTGCACATCAGACTGCCTAGGAATGTCAGTTTCGGAGCCTATAAATCGCAACTATGGAGATGAACTAGGATGCGTGGTTGGTCCCTACTCTTTAACATACACATAAATAATTTTGCTACTGAGGTTGGGGAGTGACATATTTTCACCTAGCTTGATGCTAAATACATAACCCTCAGTATGTTCATCTGAGATGGAGCATTTGGCTGGTGGTGTTAATTTTTAGGTCTCGCCTGACCCAGCGCTGGTCTGGCGAGACTTTAAGTAAGGGCTTTCAAAAATGCTACCGCCGCTTGAGCAGAGGCGCCATATGGCGTGATTACTGCTGCGCGCGCACATGCACTGCAAGCTGTGGCCGGCGGTAGCATTTTTTTTGCGGGCTCCAGTTTTACCTATCCTGCTCTTTATATTAACAGGGTTCTCGTTCCACTGCTCGGTCTCTTATCACCAGCTGCTCCTTCTCTTATCCGCTGCTGCTGTGATATCGCTCTGCTGTGCTTCCTGCTATAATTTGCATGGAGTTATAAGGATAAATGTCTCAAGATTGCTTTACATACGTTTGTCATACTGTTGCTCCTCATTTTATCGCGCACTTCCGGTTGTCTGCTACTTCTCCTGCCATCCGTGGCCGTTTAGGGGCATTACTTCCCTCCAGTAGTGGTGCTCCGCCACAATGTTGGTCTATTTAACCTGCCCTGCTCTTTATATTAAGTGCTCTCAGTGTTATCGTTCGGCTGCTCCTCCTCTTATCACCCGCGACTCCTCCTCTTATCATCTACCGTGATATCGCTCTTCTGTGTTTCCTGCTTTCATTTGCATTGAGTTGTAAGGATAACTGTCTCAAGATTGCGGTCCATACGGTTGTCACATACTGGTGCTCCTCATTTTAGCGAGCACCTCCTGTTGTCTGCTGCTTCTTGGCATCCTCGTCTGTGACTGTTTAGGGGCATTACTTCCCTCCAGTAGTGATGCTCCACCAGTGTTGGTCAGTGCACCCTCGGGGCTGACTGCAGCAGGTCATCAGTCATTGCTGTGTAGGGTCTTATTGTTTGTCATATACTAAACCCATTTTGTGATTTTTGAAAAGCCTTTCTGAATCACAAAATGGGTTTATTTCGAATCGCAGTAAGGGGCGCCCACGTGGAACCGCTTCTTCATATGTGCAATTTGTCAACAGCCTGGAGGGATTTGGCAATGGTCTAAATGGGGAAACCTTTTTTAAGCAGCACTTGGAAAGCTGCATATCCTGCACTGCATACAGAAAAGGTTTCACACACGCAGAGTAAGAGAACTTTATTTCTGCGCAGGCCAGTAGCACCTCATAAATAACATCTGTGAAATTCAAGAAACTAGACGGCACGGCAGCCATAACAAGCACAACTGTTGTAGGGACTGGTAATTTATATTCTAGACAATTTAAGGATATCTAGCAGTGCCAGCAGTTGCTTAACAGTTTATTTTTTTAATACCTATGTTCCCATGTATGGCAAGAGTAATTATTAGAGGTTCACCTAGTAATATTGTTTGATTTTGCCTGTTCCTTATTCTTTGAATTTCTACTTTATTAAATGCCTAAACCTTTTCGAGTTCTTATGTTTTATGTACATTTTCAAATTAAGAGCAGCACATACTATACTGCATTATTCTCAAGTGTATGTTTCTGCGTTTAACTTTAAATTCCAGGACTTAGAAGTTCTTGAAGCGTGACAGAAGTGGTATAGCTTTCTGGGCAGAATTGAAATGCATGCCTGCTACTCAATACCAAATTCATTTTAGGGATTAGACTTCTTTAGATAACAGTAAAGCCATTTAAACGGCCCTAAAGCTCTAAAAGATTTAGTCATCACTTATAAGTATTGTTGCTTACCCAATGAAAATGGTGGTTCAGTTACTACCATGTATTCTGATGAAGCCCGTCCAGAAAGTTTGTTTCTGTTGGCTTTGTCTATGCAGATGCTCCCTAAGCAGAGGCAAGCCATCAATATTTCAAAAGGCCTAAAATACAGAGCCTTCAATGAGGCGTTTGTCTTCATATTTATGGTCATGTGTAGTAACTTAGCTACCTATTGGCCCATCTTGGGAATTTTACAAAGGTTTACAATAACAAGGAAAAAATGCATGTACTCAATTTTTTGCATTAGTGGAACCATTCGGCAGTCTGGGTCACCTTTCAGTTCCATTGTACCTACCAGAGAGGAATGATGGAGAGCTGAGTGCCTTAGCATCATGTTCTTTAGCACCTGCGCCTCACTTCAGTGACCTACCTCTGACACAGTCAAAGAGCCTGCGTTGGAGTCACGTTAGGAGTTTGACCACTGTGGGACCACTGGCCTTTGCCTTGGTGCCTTCTGCTTTCAAACCTGTTTTTAGGTTGAGCCTGGGCAGCGCGTGCTGTTTTGGAGTATGCACTTGAAGCCCCGCCCACTCTCCACCCATATTTGTCATTGGCTTGTGTTGTTGTCCTTTGTAAATGCTGGCTTCTGATTCGTAGATAGGCTTCTTAGTCCCTCCCTACTACCGCATTGTCTTCATTTGTAACCTCCCATGAGGACACCCTCTTTTACATGTGTTGTTGCTCGGGAGGTTTTAATTACAGCCTCCAACCACTATTTCGTTTAATGGTTTTTGCAAGCCTGCTGTTGCAGACAGGACATGCTCTCTCACAACATCTTTAATTTTTATTTTTCAAATAGCACGCCACACTGATAGTGGCAGCCGTGCCTTTGCTTTACTTGCTGCTCCAAACGCGGCCACATGTTTTTTTAAAATTATTTATTTAATATATATTTTTTTAATTGCTCCATACCGCACTTACCCTTTAATGTCAGACGCCCCCCTTTCCTTAAACAAGTTGAGTCTAAGGAAAGGAGCGTGGCCACCATTAAAGTGAAAGTGCGGCATTGGGCGATTTTACAAAAAGAGCATTGGTTTGTCAACTTAACAAACAAATACTTTTTTTTGTAAAAGTGCCCCATGCAGTACTTTAACTTTAATGGCAGACAATCCCCTTTATTTAGACATGGCTCGTTTAAAGAAATTATAGACGATATTGAAGTTAAAGCGCCGCATAGGTGTCGCATTTATGAAACTCGTGTAAATGCGAGACCTATTGCATTGCAAATGCTTGTTTATTTGGGAGCCCATGCTGTGGCCAACAGTCTTGCCTTAAATTTGGAGAAAACCCAGGTAGATCTTTAAATTTACTACAAATTCTCATGAACTTGACTGTTGAAGGCCAAAAGTAGTTTGTCCGAAGCCCTTGTGACTTTCAGTATCCGATATGTCATGTCAGCTTGTTGATCTTCTTGTTTGAGAAAACCTGTTTGGCAAGATATAACCTGTTTAATGAATGGAGCCCCAATGCGGTTTTTGGGCTGCATTCTCAACTTTGATATGCCACCAGGGCCCATCATGAAATGTGCCTTGAGGCTACAGGCTTCTTCCCTAATGACACTATCAATCTGATTCTCACAGAAATCTTCATGGGGTCTTGTCGTGTTAGCATTTGTGTGGCAGCGTAAAGTGAAGCCAACTTCTTTCCCTGTGCCCATTTTGAAGCCATAATCATTGGAATGCCAGATATCGGAGAATAACAGATGTAACCTCACTGTTGGGTAAAAGCTTTTATCCTTTGTGCTTGAAATTTCAATGTGTATGTTCTTCAGCTTTATCTACAGGTGCACATGTTCCTTAGGTATATACATACAAATATGTTTCTAAGCTTTTGGGCACTTCTAAGTGCATGTACCAAGGTATTTTTAATGGAGTCCAGAGTCTGCCAATGAAGCATTTTTTTCCTAGAAACTCCAAATATCACTCTTATGCTCTGTGAACTACAATCATGAAATTCCAGACAACCTGATGAATTGGTGCTCTTAAGCCAGTAGATTTAATAATACAGGTTTCAAGGCTTGTGAAGTTTCTTATGGGAAGATTGTGCTATATGAACTAGAGTGATTACGAATAGTATAAACGAATGGTGGAATATTAGTTGTATAGTAATTTGTGAATTAAGCTGTGTAGTTTTGCCATATGTTGGGCTGGTGTCCGAAATAGGGAGAAGACAGAATGCCAGCACATGCTTAATGAACTTAGATTTGTAATACGAGTATAACTTTAACCAGCCTTTGGATGAGAGGTCAGAAATTTTTGAACTGGGGGTTAAACATCTTATCAAGATGACTGTAGAGAGAAACAACGTTCTATCTTGATGTAATTAAATAATATCTGGTTAGAAGAAATAATTCTTCAAACTGCTTTTCTCTTTGTCTGGGCGCATTTGCACTTTTTATGTTGGGTAATGTTGCAAGTTGTAGCAGTATGATCTTTGGAAATCATTGGCAGTTGCCTAACACCAGCCAAGTAATCCATTTGTTAGAACATGCCAGATTGGGCTGCAGATGGTTGCATGTCTCGTTTTGTGGTGAATATGGAATCTGTGTTGAGGCGGTATAATTGGTTAGTTTTAGCTTCTAAAACAAATAGATGGGTGCTGTTTACTTTTTAGGTCGGGCCTGGGCTGCGCATACGCTGCTCTGCAAGGCATGCTGTATTGGAGTATGGACTTGAAGCCCTGCCCACTCTCCGCCCATATTTGTCATTGGCCGATGTCATTGTCCTTCGTAACTGCTGGCTTCTTATTCATTAATAGGCTTGTTAGTCCCTCCTTAGTACCGCCTTGTCTTCATTTGTAACCTCCCATGAGGACAGGCCCTTTTACTTCGGTTGTTATATGGGACTTCTTATTTTAGTCTGTAAGCACTGTTTTCTTTAATGAGTTTCTCCTACTGCAGGCACAACATGCTTTCCTGCAACATTCAGTGCGCCATGCGCGCTTTCACTTTCCAAGCAGCCGAGACAATGGCGGCCGCTTCTTTGGAATGCAATAGGTCTTTCATTTACAAACGTTTGAGCTATTGGCATTGTGAATGACAGTGCCTTTTATTTATGTGTTAATTTTCAAAACCGATAAATATAAGGCACTGTCATTTGCAATGCCAATAACTTAAACTCTCACAAATGCGAGACCTATTGCATTGCAAATGCTTGTTCAACTCTGCTTGGATGGCACTGTGCTAAATCTCTGCTTTATATCTCTGCTAGAAAAACTGACATTTGAGGTGAGCAGATTCAGAGTGTTGGTGGTATTGTACGGTGCGCCATATAAAGGAGCTGCTCTTTACATAAACTTGGGCACTACCCAGAATTCTCTGCTTGCTTCTTTTTTTTGCCTAATTTATGTAGCACTCTTAGCCTAAAAGGGTATTGTCTATATTCATTTTTATGACGTAAAGAGAAGTAGGCTTCCCCTAATCAATCTTTAGATTAACTACATATCTTAACTGCGAATGAGCCAAATCCCCTAAGAGGACTGCAGAGTAGCAACACTAAACATAACCCATTAGAAGGATCTATCATACGTTAATATAACCCGGATAAAACATTGCAAATATTTGGTACGATCGAGACAATATAGAAGCATGGGGCAACTTTCAAGTTGCCGAACGGTATTCTAGGAGGCCTAGAAACATAAAATGTATTTTTTTTCATAATCATAGGAAAATTAATTATGTAACATAACTTTGAGGAACATGAAAGAATTATGGGTTTAAGGTTGGAGAAACCAGGTAGAAAAAAGTATTTGAAAAGTATTTAAACTGTGATTTGACAAGGTGGTGTGGCTTCAGTGCTAATTATGTAAATTGCAAAAACAGGCCTTCGAAATTGATTGGCCCTATGAAGAAATTGGAGGGCAGTCAATAGCGAAGCAGGGAACAAAAGTAATTTTATTTCCAGACATTAGTCTCCCATGTTAACAAGTCCCCCCCCCAACAAAAATCTTGTCTTTCTTGCCCACTGGCTCTGCCTTTGTGTTTTCTCCTCCTCCCCTTTAACCTCCTCTGTTTTATTAAAAACCAGCCTAAAGATCATGTGTCTGGTGGCCGCCACTATAACAAATTCAATTCTTTTGATTGATATCTCCTTCCATTATTTAAATTGTAAAGATGAGGCAGTGGCCTTCGTCCAAATAGGGACCCTTGCTTCTAGTCAGGGAAAGGAGGGACTCCCTCTTTGATAACCCCTGCTCACCCCCTGGTAGCTTGGCATGAGCAGCCAGGCTTATCTTCAAGGCAATGTGTAAAGTATTTGCAACCACACTCCCAGTGACACAGTGATAACGTCACAAATGGACACCACACTGATGTATGAAAATAGCAGTATCTTTATCAAGAGGAATGATACGGTAAGACCACATGATAAAGATCCAACATATGCGTATTTGTAATATTTCACTTTGCCGGTTATTAGGCCAACAAACACTTGTAGGTTCTTGCGGTATTAATGAGCATTTCACGCAGTCCTAATGCAATGCTGTGCAGTTTATGTTGTTCGCATCATCAGACTAATGCAGTTCGTAATGCAAGTATAAGACACTCCTTAATGCAAGTAATACGCGTGAGAAAGTGCCATCTTTCTTGCATGGTATGCCCCCACTTTTTGCTGAATTGCTGAATGTACTTTGACTGAGTGTGCCCTGGACTCCTGCCAATCAGGTGCCCAGGACCTATGTTCCTTCCCTAAAACAAATTGGCAATCGACTCTACACACACAACACCTGGCTGGGAGCACAGACGAGAAGGCATAACCACCTCGCCCCACTTTGCCCCTCTCCCCCCAACACAGCAGAGCACCCTGCGCACCAAGAAAATAAGTATGGGCGTCGACGCTTTGGGTTCACAACCTGCCTGGGGGCTCCTCCCCCCCTCTCCCGTCCGCTGCTTCCCGCGCACAGTGCATAGCCCCGCTGTGACCCACTGGACAGCTGCTGACCCCCCGCTACCGCACGTGACGATCTCCCCCCCCCCCCTCCCCCTGACCCCGCCTGAATTTACGACCCTAACCCCTACTCCCCCTATCGCCACACCAGCGTAGGGAACAGTTTGTTTACTGGTCACGTTCCCTGACCGGATTTCTACCTTATCTCGGATAACAGATGATGGACGCGTCGCCTGGTATCCCCGCAGCGACACCCTATTAAGCACACGCCGCTCTCTGGCAGCAGAGATGCGCTGCCGTACGCGCCCTACCAGCGATGGGTACGTCCAGAGCTCTCAGTGGGATCTTGACGGGGGCACATTGAGTAGAATACTGGACATAACCCCGATAACCAGCGGCTTCAGGGGCGCAGCGGTGGGGGGACAGATACGCGCCGCACATGGACCCTAACTACGAAGCTGTAGACTAGACTCGCCGAACTTAAGCGTTAGCTATCATGCCTCAGTGAGCTATACCGAAAACCTACTGCCACGTTCCGGCCAACATTGCGAACACGGCGCTGCCACTGTGCCGCCTGGGGACCCCCACGTTTATGATTCACCACGACGTTTTGTGCAACTCTCAATAAGGGCCTGGGTGACGACCGCAATGGCCACAATGCAGGCTGGACTACTGCGTCATCTCTGTTACCGCAACCAAGAATAAGGAAAAATGTAGGCCTGTCATTTATCAAGGTACTTACCTAATGACTGTAACAATACCACCATGTATAACGCCGCCGGACCCCCGGGTTACCGGCTGAATGGCTGTGTCATATTGCCTGGAAGCATCTGCTTAATGTTTACTTGATTAGCCACCTTGGATGGTGAATGCATACTGTATGATGGCACAGCTGTGAAAAATAAAGGTCTTCCAAAAACTTTAAAAAAACAAAAAAAACAAAAACAAATTGGCAAACCCTGGCCACATGGCAGCCCCTGGTAAATGGTACCCAGGACATTGTGACCAGGGAAGGCCTCTAAGAGCGGCAGCACTTATTGAACCACCCTTAGAGGCCCTGTACCCTAACACACACACACTGCCCTTGCAGGCTGAGTGTCTGGGTACAAGACAAAACAGAGTCGACATGGCACACATCCTTGTGTGCCATGCCCACAACCTACACTGCCCTGGCATACATCAGCCACCCCTCTAGCTGGGTGCCCTATGCCAGTGGTGTGGGGACAGGAGCCCTGTGCCCCTACAGTACCCAGGTCCATTCCTGAGCACTGTAAGTGCAGTGCTGCCATTTAAGAGTACATGGTGCTGAGAGCTCGTCAAACACGAACTCCACAGCACCATAATGGCAACACTAAAGACTGAGAAGTTTGGTATCAAACTTCTCAGCACATTAAACCCGCACTGATGCCAGTGTGGGATTTAATGTACAAAGCACTACAGTGGGCATCTTAGAGATGCCCCCTGAAACCTAACCTACAATCCACGTCTTGTCTGAGAGGCTGCCTAGGCTGCCACACAGCAGACATGTTGCTGGACCCCTTAGTGGAGAGCCCCTGCTCTCCTGGGCCTGCAACAATGCACATCCTGGGCGAGGAGCCAGGTCTCCTCCCCCAGGATGGGCAGGGGAAAGCTTCAAAGGCATGCCGCCTTTGTGAGCTTCTCCAGGCCACTCTCTGTACTAAGCAACTGGCCCCCACCGGTTCTGACCCCCACTCTGGCGGGAAGACTGTCCGCAAACTCCAAGTAAGGACAGGGGATGTGCCAGCCCTGCCAACCCCACCCCTCAGGTGGGGGAGGCGAGGTGAAGCACATCTCCGGGCCCTCACCATCTTGAAGACGGGGAGCCCTACCCAATCAGGACTAGGCCACTGCCCCCCTCCCACAGGAGAGTGGCAGGATAGGGGGTGTACCCACCCCAGGACAGGTCCCAGTGGTCCCTGCCCTTTACCTACCTATAACGCCCCTAAATGTAGTATTTAGGGGCACCCTGAACCTTCCTTCCTCTGATTCCAGATTCTAAAACAGCAAAGAAGATCAAGAAGAAAAAAGACCTGCCGTGCAGCTGCTAAGAAGAGGAAGACACCAACTGCTTTGGCCCCGGCCCGTCGACCCTCGAACCTGCTCCTGCTAAATCCCGGCACCTCCTGTGGCCAGCAACCTCACAAACCCCGGAGGACCTGGCTACCTTGTGACTCTGAGCACCTGGGACTCCCAAGAGCAGTGGCTCTGCTCACAGGAAGTATCTAACCCCTGGCATCAGCCCGGAACCCCGAACCCTGCACACTCTGCAACCGCCATGCCTGGCCTGTGCCAGAGTGGACAAAGATCCAGAGGACGTCCCCCCGGCGACTGTGACCCTGAATCCGGCACCCAAGGACCCACCTCAACGCTCCTGGCGACGCCAGCAGTCTCAGAACCAGGGACCCCCCAACCACGAACAACAGAGGGTAAGATTCCCGACACCAAAAGGCACCCATGTACCCGGCGCCCTGCGGCCCCTTGTGCCCGACTCCTGGGTACCTACCTATCCTCCAGCTTTACAACTTACCTCTCGGAGTGGTGGTGGCACCTGAAGAATCTTCGTCCCGAGCTTGCAGCCTTTGTTCGCCCTTGAGCTTTTCCATAGCAATCCATTGAGCGCCCGAAGGCTCAAAAGCACCCTGCACCCAGCCGCCCGAGTGGCCCTGGCAGTGCAACTTCTACACCTACCTACTTCCCCATTTGCGCTGAGCAAGTGACCAGGAGCCCAGCTCCCATAGCCGCGTGGCCTGCTAATCCGCAACCACCAACCAAGGGCCCCCTGCCTTCCATAGGATAACATTGGGCCTAACTCAGTCTGGACCCGGCTGCCCCTGTGCCGCTGAGGGTGCAACAACTGTACTTACCTGACCCGGGGAGACCCCTGAGTCTATGCCCAGAACCTTAACTCTGCCAGTCGAGTACTTACTCAAGAGCCGATAACTCACTTTTCTTCCATACGGTAACACTGACTGGTTTCTCTTGAAATTGTGGAGTTTCTAAACTTTAAAATATTCACCTAAAATCAACCGAGTAACGAAAACGGAAATACTCACCTGCTATTAGGAGAGATCCCAGTGCTGGATCTTGGTTCCCAGCACTGACCCTGAAAAGTACTTACGACCCTACTTACCACTAACTCAATTTTCTCCCATAGGAAACCATTGACTGTTTTTCTGTGAAATTTCTTCTGTCGATTTTTGCAAACTACAAATATTCTTTAAAAATCGTATCAACTGTGAAAACGTAATTACTTCCCTGTTTTAAATAGATGCCCCAGTACTGAGCCTATGAGCCCAGCACTGGATTACAAAAGTAACGAGAACATACTTTACCCGTAACTTGAATTTTCTTCCATAGGAAACCATTGACTGTTTTTCTGTGAAATTTCTTCTAAGTGTCGATTTTAAAAATCGCCTGTGTAAGTTAAACGCAGTTTCTCAACTGCTTACAGGTGGTACACTAGTCCTGGATCTACGATCCGACACTGACCTAGAAAAAGTAACCATAACCCCACTTACCTGCTAAGTGAATTTCCTTCCATAGGATAACATTGGTAATTTGATTAGAAAAAGTTTCTAAGTGTCAACTTTTAAAATAGCAAAATATTGCTTAAAAATCATAACAGTAACTAAAACGAATTTCCTCACTTGTTTCCAAGAACTGTCCCAGGACTGAATCTATGATCCAGTCCTGGAGTTAAAAAAGTAATCCTGTAAGTAATCAATTGCACATAACTTAAAATTCCCATTGACCTAAATGTATTATTGTGTTTGAAATTGTGTTGCCTATTGCAACAGACTGTAACTATTACCTGCAAAAGTCAATTGCCTATTGCAAAGGATTTAACTAAAGCATCTCATTCTGATAAAGTATATTTTGATACCTATTGTTGGTTGTAAAATAAAACGACCATATATTTTTTTTTATACAAACCATTGGCCTAGAGTTCAGTTCTTGAGTGTGTGAGACCATTTCCTGGCTGAGTGTGTACAACAAATCCTTTACACTGTCCTCTGATACTGCCTTACTGCTCGATCAAGCTACCACTTTATAGAGTAAGGTTATATCTAACTTTAACCTCTGCCAAACCTCTGGGGACTATGGACTCTGTACACACTGTAACTATTTGGAAACAGTATATACAGAGCCACTTTCTTACAATAAAGCAGTTCGTAATGCAAGAATAATTAAATCCTCAATGCACGTAATCAGGCAGTTCGTCATGCAGGAATCGTGCAATCCTCAATGCAAGTCATACGGCAGTTCGTAATGCAAGTGTAACGCACTCCTTAATGCAAGTAATAAGGCAGTTCGGATGCTACTGAACATTGGTATTGTTTTTAGGGAAAAGGGCGCCACTTAGGAGAATAGCACAAATATTGGTATGCAGATATCTATCTTTGTCTCGGTGCTGTAAGGTGAGGAGAGCCACCAGTCTCCCCAAAAACCAGTGGCCAGAGCCAACTTAACATGCAAAAGAAAATCCTCCGCACACAAAAACGATGTCACAATAATTATCAGTGTGGAGTTTGAGCACAAAATTCAACACAGGAAAGTAAATTCTTATTATTTTCCTTTATTCCTTGGATCTTCAAACAGCCGACACGTGTTTCGTCGCTAATAAGGGAAATCGTCCCGCGACTTTTTCAAGGCTGCACAGAAACAAATGGGATAAGCAATGTATCACCTGATACACTCTTAGGTGTACATAACGTTTCTATAATCTCACCCAGTGATAGGTGAAAAAAGGAACTCTCGATAAATATGTTCTGACATGCACAAGGTGTTTAAACCAAGTTGTTTATATGATACGTCCCATTTGCGGCAGCCAAGGCCTCTTCACCTCCAGGGGCTACTCCTCACCCCTACACTCCAGGTGCAGGTCAGCCTGTTGCTGTCTCACCTACCCCTCCCCTGGGTCAAGACACTTCCCAGATCCTATCACATTCAAATCCAGACAGTCAATCCACAACCAGGCAGAGACACACAGAATTTTTCGAACAAGAAAACCAGCTACTTCTAAAAGCGGACCCACCTTCACAAAAAGATGTTATTACATTGTGAGTTCAGGCACACTAAACTTAACCTCTCCATCTTAAGCCTATGGGAAGATAGGCTGGAAGCATATTACACAGCTTTCCCCATTCTGTCAAATGGGCAAGATGGCCTTGCAACAGTGAAAAACGAAATGGAGAGGGTTTCACTCTTAAGACATGGTACGCATCTCCGTACATGTCCTACCTTTCACAGACACTGCACCCTGCATAGGTGGGTACCTTGGGCCTACCATAGGGGTGTCTGATGTGCATGGAAAGGGAAGGGTAAGCCCTGGAAATTGGGTGCACTTGTCAGGACAACATGGCAGTTAGCAAACTGCGAGCAGGCACTGCAGTGGCAGGCCTGAGTTCTCTCTTTAGGGCTACTTGTGTGGGTGGCACAATTAGTGCTGCAGGCCCACGAGTAGCATTTGTGTTACTAGCCCTGGCACACAAAGTGCACTGTACTAGTAAAACAAATATACCAATTATGGACAACGAATTACAATAACATTTTAAACAGGGAGCACTTGCACTTTGACACTGATCAGCAGTGGCAAAGTGCCCAAAGCATCTAAGCCAGTAAAACGCAATCCATCACAGCATCAAAAAGCATCTAAGCCAGTAAAACGCAATCCATCACAGCATCAAAAATCGAGGAGGTAGAGGCAAAAAGTCCAGGGTAATCATGCCAAGAAATGCCAGGTCTAACATATATATATATATATATATATATATATCTATCTATCAATAAAAGGTGTTCTGAGAGGTGACTTAATAATAAGTCACCCCTTGGAACACCTTGTCACCCACAAGGGGGAGTGTCTGATATTTAAAAGTGGAACATGTGTGAAATTAAAGTTGGCATGTTTCTCCACTGACTAGACTCCAAAATCCTTTATAACTGCCTAGGCTATTGCTGGATCCTAGAAAAAGTCAAAATATATATTATGAACTTTAATATGTAACTTATGACAGGAAGCTACTAAAATAGTAATTCAAAGACTATTCTTCACATTTTTTTAAAGTCCAATTGATTGGTGAACTTAATTTTTTAAGAAATATCTAGGAAACGTAACTGTTAGTACATTTTTCCATGCCTGAAGCTCCTGGAGGCTAATTTTCTTGCTCCTTCTAGCATCTTCCCAGCCAGTGCTTTACCTTGATGAGGTGTGAAACCGTCTCACAAACACAAAACAGCACCCTAGGTGCTGCCCATCAGAGGTGCTGCCTTAGGACATTGACCCAGGTTTTCTCTTGACCAAGAATCCAATGCATGAGGGTGTGGAAATGGAGATTGTTTGCCATTCGTTTTCCTTCTGGAGCAATGTTTGAGGAAAGCAAGAATTGAGGTTTGGTGCTAAGCTCAATTGAGAGAACAAACCTAAAGACGTTCTGTGTAGTGATGGTCAGCCTACTGGCTCAATGGTGTGCAAGACTTCCATCTCAATAGCCATCTTTTTTTTTTTTGATAATCAAGTTTATTGATTCTTAAAACACACCACAAATTTACATTGGCAGCAAAATCAAGCACATTAGAAAGATTTATATAGCCACAGGAGAGGAAACAGGGCTTGGAAATCAAATTTCAGGATATAATGACATCTATGGTTGACAGTAAGCATGAAACATACAACTCATTTAGGATCGTAGATTGAACCATTTACCCCAAATCGTCGTGAAAATGTCGGGGCATCCCCTGGCTTCAAAGATGGACTCCTCCTGGGTCCCGCACCACTCAACCCCACGCTTCAATTTCTGTATACTGGGAGACTTGGCCTGAGACCAGAGTGCCGTGATATCTCGCTTTACCACCGCCACTGCTGTTCCAAGGAAGCACTTATCAGCCAGGGAACCATCTAGGCCATCGAGTACACCCAGGATCAAGCACAACGGATACTCAATAGCCATCTTAAATCTAAAAAATCCCACACTACTGCTGTCGCACGTTGCTAGTCAGTTGAGCACCAGAACTTATCTGAAGAGGAAGACTTGGATGAGAGACTGGTGGAAATTGTTCTGTGCCATTGGAACCAATCTGCAGTTGACTGAAGAGGTCCAATCGGGCAGAAGCCGGTTTTGGGGTGCTTGTGTTCTGGTTTATAGAGGTCCTGACATGGCAGCTTGTGCTATACAGTTCCTATTGGAGAAGGACCAAAACTGATTTTCATATGGCATAGTTAAATCTGAGGTCGCTTGGTGAGCAAAAGTACGATGGGTTGGAGTGCTACTAGAGCATTTGCCAGTGGTTAGACTTATTGCAAGCTTTCTTCTCATTGCCTTTTTTTTGGTGGAGGTTGTTTGACATCCACACTCCATTTGAGCCAGTGATTTCATGTAGGAAAGTGCCCCTTGTGCATGGTTGCCCCCTTCTTTTTTCCAGATACCTGATGCAATTTGACTGAGTGTGCCCTGGGTCCCTGCCAGTCATGTTCTCAGGGCCTGGGCTCTTTTCCTAACCCTGTACCATTGTTTCCACAATTTGTACAACTCTAGCCTACCAGTGAGTCCCTTGTCAGAGGTACCTATTGTACCAGGGCATGGTAGCCAGGAAATGTCCTCTGAGGCCTGCAGTATGTATTATGCCACCCTCCGAGACCTCTCACCACAAACATGCACCACTGCCATTGCAGCCTGTGTGTTGTGGTGCAGTTAAAAGTGAAGAGTCAACATGGTACACATCCCTGTGTGCCATGCCTTCCCAGCACTGCATGAGGCCTAGGTAAGTCACCCTCAACGCAGCCTTCCCTATACCTCATGTGAGGACCTATCTGACTGAGCCAACCGGTTCCTATAATATCTAAGGCCATTTTTGGATCTTACAAGTTCTCAGTAAAGCCATCCTGAGCACATGGTCTGAAAACTGGTGACTACGAGTTTCCCAGAACTATAATGGCTTTACTGAATCCTATGATGTTTGGTATCAAACATCTCTGAATATTAGACTTAAACTGATTCCAGTGTCGGATTCATTGTTCCATGCACCCAGGGGTCCTTTCTAGAGAGGACTCCTTGTGAGAAATTGGCCTGGCATATGCAGTCCACTAGTTATAGTGGACACCTTGCACCAGTCCAAACATACCTTATTGATGATAGGCTTAAAGTCAACCTTTATTGAAAGCTATCCTAGTGGTAGCTATGGAGAGCAGCCTTCAGGCTAAGTCTTGAAGGAGTGTAAAGCAGCTTGGTTTACCAGATTATAACCTATTGAATTACTAAATGAAAGGAGAACCACACAAGGTATATATAATCATATGTATTTATTTCTAAACACTCACTACTAATCTCTTTATGAGATTAGAGTCCAAGATACACAATAATACAGTTCTAAAACGACAGTAAATACCACAAGAAAGTGGTATAAGAACCACGACTTGACTAGACACAGTGCCTAGAGCACGTAGAATCGCTGGGACCCCAATGAACCACCCAAGGTAGTGACACAGGAGACCCACGGAGGACGCGTGCAGTGTGAGAACACAGGTGCGAGCCCCGTGCTATTCAATGGGAAAGTCGCAGTTGGAATTTTAGAAGTTAAAGACACTTAGAGGATTTTTTAGCAAACCCCTTTAGACTTAGGGGGTTCTAGGGCCAGCACCCACGGGAGCACCAGAGTACTCGAGTTACCTCACCCAGGGAAGCCGGGTGCATAGGTGTCAAATGGTGTCAGGAATCGTCGTTGATTTCAATGGCGATCTTCTGCAAAGTGCTGCTGCCGGGAAGAAGAAAAGTGTCTGGTGTAATCCAAGCCTGGATCGAAGATCAGAAGAACCTGACAGCAGAGGGGACAGAGTCTGGGTCACTTGCCAGTGACCAGGGGCATGATAGACGAATGCCCACCGATGTCGGTTGTTTCAGGTGCGAAGAGGTGAAGCTTGACTCTGCAGCCAGGAGGCGTCGTCGACGACCAGGAGCTGGATTCGGGCTGTCCTACGAAGGATGTCGAGCGCTGTGGTATACCCTGCCCGGATTGGACCCAACAAGCCTTGGCAACAGCAACCCACGCAGGAAGAGAAAAGATGCTTTGGTGCGGACCAGCAAGGTCCTTGGGACTCCCCAAGCGATGGAGAGTCAGGGCACGTCTGGAGCGAACAGGTAAGCCCAATTAAAGTTAAAGTTGCCTTCACAGGGACCCGCCAGTCAACGGACCAGGTATCGCAAAGGGACCTCGAGAGAAGACACAAAGGGGCAGCTCACGGAACACTCGTGGAGTGTAGGCGGGCAATCTTTGGTGCAAATGCTGCTTGGGGTCAGGGCTACAAGTAACCCAAAGCTCAGCTGCAGGAGTCGTTGGAAAGCTGATGCTTCTGCAAAGTGACGCAGTGTCCATGTTGCACGGTCGCCACGAGGGAAACGGGCCTCAGACTTGCTGTGGGCACTGATCGACCTTTAAGACCACGGAAACCCACCTCCTGTGTTGCAAAGTTCTTCTGAGTCCGGCGGGAGCTTCGGAGATGCACACCGGTTTGATGCGTCTTTGGTGCCTGCCTTGCAGGGGAGTAACTCCTTTACTCCAAGGGAGATTCTTCAGTCCTCTAGTTAAATGCAGATCGTTGAAGTTCCAGGATTCAGTATCAGAGTTTCGTCCAGGTGTAATCTAAAGTCCTGTAGCCAGGGGTTCCTATCTTATACCCAAGGAAGGGGTGGGACAAACTCGAGGGACCCACCTATGGGAGGTTAAGGAAAGAGGGGTGGCTACACTCATTTCCTTTGTCCAGTTTCGTGCCAGAGCAGGGGCTGGTAGTCCCTGCAACCGGTTAGAGCTGGACTATGCACAGGCCACCAAATGTGCCCCCAGTGCAGACTTCAAAGCACTCTTGGAGTGCACCCACCCAGCCCTAATACACTAAAGCCTGTCTGGGAGGTGGTGACACCTCCCTGCGACAGGAAACCTATTGTCCAGGCCTCCCCTGCCAGAGTTTCGTCCAGCAGCAGGAGGGCAGACTCGTGTCTGTGGCTGGCAACATCCATTTTGTGATGCCAGGGCTCTGTTAGCTGGTACCGGGTATACCGGTGCGGTTATGTCTCTCCCTCTAGAAGGGTGGGATCCTACTCCCACTCCAGTTACTGGTGTGAATGTATGATTCCAAGGTGTTTGACACCAAACACGACATGTTTCCGTGCAGCCATCCCAAAGTTAGCATTTTTCCGTTTGGTTATAATGCACTTAAGAGTATATGGTTTGGCTGCATTACAAACAACCCCTGAATAAAGTTTCCGAAGGCTGCAGAGAGGCTCTGCTCATGCATGGGCACCCTCTCACATAAAACCCAGCACCCTGCCTTCAGGATTAGTAAGGCCTGCCATAGGGGTGACTGATAGGTTTATATGTGCAGTGATATGGAGAGATATAGTGAACCTATATCTCAGTAAGGGGTGCATGCACCACCTTACCCAGGCTGCAGTAGCTGTCCTGTAGTGTCATTTTGAAAGGCTTCCCAGGGGTGGCATAATACATGCTGCAGCCCCTGGTAGGCCTCTGGGGTACCTATGCCCTAGGTGCATAGTATACCATATACTAGGGCCTTATAAGGGTACCCCAGAATCCAATCTGGAGTGTACCTAAAGTACTGGTAATCAATTTAGAGAGGAGGCAGCTAGGCTGGGGTCCTGGTTAGCAGGGCCCCTGCCAGACTAAAGTCGAAAAACAGTGAAACATCAGCAAAAAGTGGGGGTAACTATAAGAAGCAGATCCTACTCTCCTACACCCCTGAACCAAATCAACCACTGGTGGGTTCCTGACTAGTGAAGACCAGCCTGCCACCATGAGATGGGTTTCTGGACTCCTGGGTTGGGAATCTTCGCTCCCTGGGCCCAGAAACAAAGCCTTTCCTGGTCGGGGGTGTTCACACCTATTCCAGGTCAGAAAGAGCCATGTGTGGCAGAGGAGCTTCAAAGGCCTTGCCGCCTTCGCAGCGCGACCCCCAGTATCTCCTGCTATCAGGAGCAGACCCCCTTCCTGTCTCACCCCTTTTTCGACGGGAAGACAGGCAGGAAAAATCAGGAAAGCCCAGAAGGTGTGCCCACCTCTGCCAACCCCCACCCCTCAGGTGGGGGAGGCACTGTGAAGCCCACTCTTCAGTGCCCGCCATCTTGCAGATGGCAGGCACCTTCCAATCAGGGTCCGGTATTGTGCCCACTCCCCCATGTGGGCTGAGCACACCAATGGTGTAGTCACCCTATGGACAGTAGCTCATTGGCTACTACCTCGTGTCCCCTAAAAACGCCCCCTAAATACAGTATTTACCGGGCAGTCCTCAACCCAGATTTCAGAATCAACAACCTAAGAAGACTTGTACCCGAAGACCACGCAGCAGTGAAGACTCCAGGCCCAACTGTCTTGGCCCCAGCTCTACCGGCCTGCCTAGAGCTCCGAATCGCCCTGCGCAGAAAACCACGCTTCCACAAAGGATGTGGAAATATTCCCAAGCCGCATGGCAGTTCTGTAGGGTTTCCCTGATTTAAACCCTCATTATAGAGAGAACTGAAATCACAGGGTGGTTCCACTCGTGTTTTGTTTATCTTCTTTCATGATGCTAGTGCACAGGCCTTCTTGTTGTCCACTTAATTGTTGAACTAAGTACCTGCTTATAGGCCAGAACGTACATTTGTGATTTAAGGCTACCTGCCTTCATCCGACTAAGGCGTTTGCAAGTTTTAAAAGTTCAGACGCCCCTCTAGTCTGGAGAAGCATCTAAATGCTGCTGCTGTCCAACATTTGTGGGTTTCCTGTCCTAGTGGCCACTCAAAGCCCAGTTTGGGGTTCTCCAGCTGGGGATATGTTCTACATGAAGGGCTTGTAGTGTAGTTCCTATTTCCCTAATAGGCTCTGCGCATTGGAATAATATACCCTATAGATTTGGCATAGGACTGAGGTCAGTATGCCCCTATCGAGTATAATAAACTTTATTACTTTGTGCCAGCTAACTCAGATGCCACTAGAAACTCCTTGTAAACAAGAAGGGAGTAGTTTCTGGCAACCGCATAAACATGGCAACTTTGTTTCCCTTTAGAATCGGAACACTCTCGGAATCGTGGAAACCACAGATAACAGTTTCACTCAGCTAATCGTGCATGCTTAGTTTCTTCAGAGTTACACAGAAAGAATAGACGGGCGTTTCAATAAAAGAATTTATTGAGCAGTCTTGTTTCTCTTGTAAGAGATATGAGCTGTTACAATCGTAAGACAGTATGCGAGATATATTATGTACAGCGTAAGCAGTAGCAAGAAATAATACTGCGCTAGCATTATCTTTTAGCTATAACACATGTATTCATATTTATAAATAACATAAGCTAAAAATGCGAGTACTCATAAGATGCTTCTCTAACTAGTTCTACCCCAGTGTACCTAACCTAAGTGCAGTACAAGATAAGAAGTAGATGATGTATTCTATAGTATGGTAGTCTATAGTATGGTATGCTATAGTATGGTATGCTATAGTATGGTATGCTATAGTCTGGTATGCCAAGAGTCCCTCTAGGTTCTAGTCCGCTCCATACCTTGAGAATGAGAGAGGTGGGAATCTCTTTCCGGGTCTCGAACTCTAACACCCCGCATAGGGAGTCAGAACACTGGAAGCTGGATTCTCTGCGAGCAGGGATGACAGCGTCTCTTGTCAGTGTGTCAGGCCGGGACACGGGCTCCTCTAAAGGCGTGGTCTCGTCCCACTTGCTTGAGCAAGGGAAGGTATATTTATACCTGGTAGGTCCCTTGGAATGTTAGCATTGACGTAAAGTCGGGCAGATGAAGACGTCAGGAATGAACCCTTAAGGAATAGCGGTTCATGCATAATAAATGAGTTCTTGGAGAAATCAATAATCCTGTGCTAGGGGAACTCCCAAGAGCTTACGGGTCTGGTTTCTAAGAACTTGTGACGTTGGGGTGGACGGATGTAGGTGACCATGCCTGTATTTGGATAGCATGGCTAATGCCTAAATAAGGACTGGATTCTTATGCCTATATAAGGGCAACGCGAATAGTGCCTATATAAGGACATGTTTCAGGAAAACCTATATACGGGCACCTAAAGCGGAATACAACACCCACTCCACTTCCGAATGAACGATAATACTAAATGCTAAACATTAAACATTAAACGGAGTACCACATGTTGTAAAAAAAAGTATATATCGGAAATAAATGCAATATGAATGAATAGAAATATATACATATGACAAAATGGTTGACAATCAAAAACCAAAGTCTTTTCATAACATGGTACTAAATGAAATAGTGGTAAATAAGGCGACAATGTGTCCCTGGTAGTATTCAAAGAAGTCCGTTCGATATGAATAGTTCTACTGTAAGCAGATTGAATTGCCATGTATTTTCAAATTTACAAAAAAAAAATCAATTTTAGGAAGAGTTCCAAGTTTTATTCTGTTTTGAAAATATGGAGGCCAAATTCATAGCTTGAGCCGAATCAAAGTCAATATATGGCTCTGGTGTAAACATAAAATCATCTACTCCTGTAGACAAAAGATAGTCTACCGATGTCGGTGACAGTTGGAACACCTCGTTTAGAAGGTTAACTGCACAGAGATGTGAAGCATCGCCTTCAACGTGGGATGCCGCAGCAATGTTCGCGTCCGTTGTTACCTGTGATCTATCTCGTACCTCAGCAGCAGCAGGAAGCGTCTGTGAGATCTCAACTAATGCCGTCATCGGGATTGGTAGCCTCTGGGGACAACACAGAGCATGGGCCATTATCAGATCCAGCAGAGTATCGATATCCGTTGGCATGACTGATGGGAGTGTTAGACAGATGTCTAGCATGCATTCTTCACCGCACAGCAGGCAGCGTAGAACAGGTAAGATGCAATCTTGTCAGATTGGTCTAAATGACAGAAACCATGTTGTATTAAGTTCCCGTAGACTAGGTATGCCCAAAAGTTGCACTATGCGCTCACGGCACTTCCGTTCTAGGAGAGCTTTCTCCAAGTTGCCGGGAGTGACGCCGGTGGATAGGCTTGCCATAGCGTAGTAGTAGGAATAGAAACAGGATTCCTGCAATGAGTTCTAGAATTAATGGCAGACCACCAAACACCGAATGCTCGAAGTTTGGAATGATTCCGAGGACTGCCTGAAAAGGTGTTAACAGTCCTGAACATATGGTCTTAAATGAATGCACAATCCTGCTCGTATCAGACATGTTTAAGATACGTCCCATTGTTTCTGCAAAATGTATAGGGCAGTTTGTACGTATTAGAGCCTGTATCTCAGCCGAAGTCCTTGCAATATGTAGAACATAGGTTTCTTTGGCCGAGGTCAGAGGTACGGTCTGTTGCAAAAGCATGGCTTTCATTCTGCTTCAAGTTTCAAAACGTATAAAAGAAACATTCAATGAAGGCCATAGAGGCAACTCCCTTACTGTGTCTATTTGGGGGAACAATACTTGCATACAACAAGTAATCCTGGAGCTAACCGTTACCAGATATGGGATTCCTGGCAACATGCCACAGCAACTTTGATCATTCAACATGAGGTAACTCCCGTTGGAAAGTTGGCCAAACGTTGGATTAAACACAGCAGCTGGTGTACCCTGCAGGTGGCAGGACAAGTTTGCCACAGAACCATTACAAGCCCCGTGTAAAGAAATGTCCTGACATATGAGTGATCCGCTCAGTGCATTTTCACAGTGTGTACCGCTTAGAAACACTTCACGACCCCCACTCCATCATCTGTATTTGTAAGGTAAAACCCAGGATGTCTCAATGTATTCTTTACCCAACCTTTCATTTTTGCCTGCTTGCATTGGAGGCAATACTGAAAATGAAAAGTAGTGACCGGCAAAGTTATTTTGCCATGGATAAGCCGTTCTGTAGCTGGTTTATATGCTACCGTAAATGGTAATTTTTCCAGTTTTTCAATGCTGAGCACTGGATTGGCCTTGTGGTAACATGGCTAAAATTGAATATATTCTGTATGACAAAGTTGTTAACCCATTTTCGACCACAGTGAGCGATTTCTCTAAGGTAATACGATCAAGCTCACGTATTCTTTCTACGGCCTCTGCCTGTGAAACCTTCCATGTTTCATTATAAGCAGCATAAATGCCGGCATATATGAAACGTTTTTGACGCGGTTTTCTTGGTCCTAGCAAGAAATGCCTACGGTCAGCGTCTTCTTGAAGTAAAGATAAGTATTGTTTCACATCCTCGAGAGTATATTTTTGTAACCAGTCGAGGCACAATTTTCCTACACTGTATGTTGTTACTACCCCTGGGTGCTCTCGTTGAACAGAACGTGGGTCTGGCCTATGGATAGTAAAGCCCTGTATTCTATTCAGGAATCTTTCTTGACAGATGTTTGTGTCTGTGGGCAGAGCAAACATTTTTTCCAATCAGGATCTGAACTGTGTGTTTTTGTATATTGCTGGTGTTAGTACAAAAGGTGTGTTCATGTCTTTGATCTTGGCTAATCCAAGGCAAGACGTTTGTTGCACAGTGTCATTCAAAAACATTATTTGCTGTGGGATGATACATGCTCTTAACAAAGCTTCTATCCCCTGCACTTGCTAATCTTTAGAACCCTAGACAGATTTCGTTTCGATTGTGTCTTCCCAAAAGTCAAACCCTTGTCTAGACAGTTGGGCAATAAAGGCTGCAGAATAAATCTGTTTTGTATTAGTTAACATATTTTTCTGTCCTGTTTTGTTTACTTTTCTATAGAAAACTGTTTCTGGATCAGATGTATTGTACCCTGAAAAATATGTAAACTTATTAGCAAACGTTTTTGAACTACCCTTTGGTGGTGTAGGACAATGTTCCCATTGGTTAAACATAAACAAATTTCTAGGTGTTGCAGATTTATGCAAGAAATGATGACCATAGTGGTTGTAACAATAAAGCTGTTCGTAGTCTGATGAACCCTCAAAGTTTTCATTGTTTGGGAACGCAGCAGACCTTTCTAGATCAGACATCCTATTATTAACAGTCTCAAAGTCCCAATCATCAGAATAGGTACTGGAGGTAATAAAGTCACTTAATGAAATTTTAAATAACTGTGGTATCTTCAAAAGTTCCGTGGGGCCGAATATGTCGAAATCGGTTTTGTCCCAAACTATACCATCCTGTAAAGGAACGGCTGTGATGTTCACTGCTGACAAGTCTCTTGCTTCACGACGGGAATATTTGTGTGGCTTTAAAAGTAAGTTCACATTTTTACTTTCAGTGTCCAAACAAATGTATCTGCCATTCATAAGCACGCTAAGAGTCATTACCAAAGCTAGCCAAAGCAAAAAGAAAAATATTCCAGAAATAATCCATAGTTCAATCCATGGTGAAACCAGATAAGTGTCTTTCAGAAAATGAAAAAAATTGTGTACTTGTTGTTTGAAAGTTTTTAGGGCTGGCGTCATTTCAGACTCACTTGGATCCTCAGAAAATGTGTAAAAGTTAATGAAATAGCCATAAGCAGTTCAGTCAGTTGTTGGAATTGCATCCGGATTCGTCAAAAAAGCTGGAACCAGTTGATCACGTGTTACGTTGGTGTATACAGGTGTATCTGGACGAACTGTTACTTGAGTTTCAAGAGGAATTAGTTCCATTGCATTTTTGCTTAGTCCTTCATCTCTTACTGCTGAATTCTCGATGGTTATGAGTCTTTCAGTCTGAACCTCTTGGCTAGTAGCGAGAGGAGGGTGTCTGCTACTAGGTCGGAGTCCACGAGGCCTACTATTTAATATTGGCCACATAGTGTGGTTTGATGAGGTCGATTGACGCAAATCTTTTCTCCTTTTTTCCAGCAAGGGGCGTCAGAAGTACTGTTCTTGTTCCGTGGTCGGCTAGGACAGGTACTGGTTGTCTGTAAGAAGGTCCAAATTCTTTCTTGTCCGCAATCTTCGCTCTGACTAGATCTCCAACTTTTGGGATCCAGACAGGCCTTTCTGGGACTGCCGGTTTCTCCCCAGTGGTGGTTGGCTTCAGAAACACGTTGCTTTGTTTCGATCTTAGTTCATTTAGATCCTGTAAAACAGCCAAACGATCTTTGATATCAGAGGGTTTATTTTCCACCACTGTGCCTTTACATTCGAGATCAGAAACCCACATTTTTGTCCCAAATAGGACCTCATATGGAGTGACCCCCCCGAACTTCTTGGCAAATTATTTAATGAGCGTTGGACCCCATAAAGATGTTTGACCCACCCATCATCCAAACCTAATACTCTAGCTGTTATAGGCTGCTTTATGTCCCGGTTTTTCCTTACCACAACAGAATTTCCCTCCGGATGAAACAGAGAGGAGTACCGCAATGCTACACCCAAACTGGCCATGGCTTCTTTGTAAGCCCGAGCGCTAAACCCAGGGCCCTGGTCAGAATGTAGTGTGCCAATTGCATATGTGCCGATAAAGACTTGCAAATCTTTCATAACAGTTCGAGCGTCAGCCGAGCGCGGAGGCCACATCCATAGGAACCTTGACTTAGTGTTTGTGGGAATGCATTTGTTATAAAGGACGCCTGCGCGTAGATAGTCTAATGCTGTCTAACAATGGTGTCTGTAATGGGCAGGCTTCTTCATAGTCTGGTGTCTGATGGCGTTCTGCACTACGCTGTCTATTGCAGTCGCTGCAGTCTTTGATAAAGATGTGAATCAGTTTATATACATATATCTACGACGAATGCTACCTCAGTAATATATGCCACGATTGATGTTGCTGTTTTGGTTGTAAAATCTAATAAACAGAGTTTAAAAAAAAAAAAAAGATGTGAATCAGTGTATTCATTCCAGGCCACCAGTACATCTTTTTTAATGTCAATATTGTTTTAGAGATCCCCTGATGTGACAGACCCTCCCTAAGATGTGCTTCATAAATCAAAGCTGCTCTACGTTCCATGTTTGAAAGTACCCTATCCCCCACTCCAGGGATTCGAGCAAATGGAACGGTGTTCGCATCACTTACATAAGAGTACTTGAGTGGAAATTTCTTTGGTAACGCTGCACCACTGCCTTTGCTTGAAGCGTTGAAAGCCAACAATGTCTCACTGTCTATTCTCGTTTTTGAACGAGTGATCGCAGCTACGGAAGCCGTCTGAACAGTCCCCTTTGCGGCTTTATCAGCCAATGAATTCCCTGCAATGTTGATGACTCAGCATGTGTATCACGTGAGCTTTTGGTAGTTCGTTTCTCAACGCGTTTTATGCTTTATTGTGCCACCTTTTTCATCTTTGAATCCGTTTTGAAGCCAATTCTGTAAATATCAATTATATGACTGGACACAGTAAAAGAAATTGCACGTTATAAGTGTGGGGAATTCGCGATCTGTATTCTCAAGTGCCAGCTTGAATGCTTGTAGTTCAGCTCACTGAGCTGTACAATCTCCTAGAGATTGAGTTTTAGTGACCATTGGTCGGAAGTTACCATCGCGCATGCAACCTTTAACGATTGCGCACGCTGCACTGTAAGCTTGCTTACTCCCTGTAGCGGGTTGTGCTGATCCGTCAGTATAAATTATAAATTCGTACTGATCGAGGGGCAGAATTTCAGTGGGCAGAGAACATTCATGTTCATATTGCAGGAACGCTTGTGTTTTTAAATCAGGATCAAAAACATATTCAACATCTGTTGCAGCAAGAGAATTAACCCATTCTATCCATCTAGGATGTAAAGCTTTTGCATTTGGAATGCTCGCTTTTGTAACCGCCTATAAGGCTGGTACTGGAGTCACGACAGTAATGCGTTTCCCCAGAGCTAGTGCTCTTTCTTTTGCTACAAAAGGGGGTGGTGATGGACTGAGCATCAGAACCAATCAAACACTCACACCCAGTCAACAGATCTGGGTTTGATCCATCACCGTTCTTTAGCCCACTCTGCCACCCCCTTTTGTACCGCTTTGTTCGCCATAAGTTGGCAGGGTATGCTCAGACGTGAGTCCCTTGCTCACTTTGCCACTGGATTCAAGCAAGCCTGGCTGAAGACGGCTGAAATGCCAGAAACCGGTCCTAGGAAGCTTGTTTCCGGTCCAGGGAAGGCATGGCTTGGCAGTTCGGGCTGGACTGTTCCCATGAGGCACAGGGTCAGACTGATTTGCATATGGCCATGTCTGAACTGGGGTGGCAGAGTGGGCTAAAGACCGGTGATGGATCAAACCCAGATCTGTTGACTGGGTGTGAGTGTTTGATTGGTTCTGATGCTCCGTCCATCACCACCCCCTTTTGTACCGCTTTCTTTTGCTACAGCGGTTTGAACTGCTGTCACTATTTTTTCTGTTGAAGTGAAGCGCATTTCTGCTTGTGTATACAAATGTGATTTGTATGCTATTGGTACTTTTTCATCCTCATTAAATGTTAAATAGGTGAATCCGCATTGATGCGAAATTATTCGGATCACTAAATTGCGTTTATTTACGCGTGTTTGTAAGTGATTTGTTGCTAACATGTTAGCTTGGAGTGAACGCAGGATGTCTGTGTGTTCCTGTGTCCAATGTTTTCTTGAAAAATCAGGTTTGATTAATTAGTGGAGAGGTTTAACCCTTTCTGCGTAATTTAAAATGTAAGTTCGTCCAAAATTTAGGAAACCCAAGATGGATTGTAAATTTTTCAGCGTTTTTGGGGGTTGGAGCAGCGAACACTCTTCTAAAAAGTTAGCTGAAAGGCTTTTGCCTTCACTTGAAAGCTCATATCCTAGGGAAAGGACATTGAGATGGGACATTCAGGATTTTTTAAAGTTGAATTTATAGCCCTCAGAGGCGAAGCCCAGTATAATGGTGCTCACCCTGTTCAAGTGCCTATCCAGGTCATCGTCTGTCAGATAATGTTTTCGACATATGACAATGCCTCGTCATCATAAATTTGTAGTAACTCTGTTACCCTTGCTGAGAATAATCCCGGGCTGTTTTTGAACCCTTGTGGGAGTCGACAAAATTGACTCTGGGTCCCCATTATTGAGAAAGCTGTTAAGTACCTGCTTTCAGGTGCTATGTTGTGACAAAAGAAACCATTTGAAATGTCCAATGTGGTTTTATATTTTTTACGCACAATGTTATTAATTAATGCTGTACTATGTGCATTTTGCACAGCAAATGTTTTGTAACAAGTGTTCATGTGTCTGTAATCCAAAACTAGACGATATGTATTGTCTGGTTTGGATACGGGAAACAAAGGATTGTTCGTTGAGGAGGTGCATGTTTCAATCACCCCTTGGTATTCAAGTTGATCTAAGATCTCCCTGACCTGTTTTTTAGCTTCTTGCTTTATTGGGTACTGCTTTTGTGCAGTAGGTTGATTTTTTTTTTTAAGCTATATTTTGTGGTGAGGTTAGTCCTCATGATTTTTGTATAATGCTGGGGCCTGGGCGACTGCCAATTTCCTGGCATAAGTATATATTAGGTGAATTGGAATATGGTTGGAGAAAGCTGGCCTAATGATGTCCTCGCCATGTGGGCACTCCCTGACAAATTCTGGTGGCCAGTACTGTTCTGCTAGAAGTATATTATAACCCCTTGAAAGTTTTTCCCAAAAGAGTGCTCTCACTTTTCTTGGTATGTCTCCCTGCATCCGGAGTGTTATTTCATATAACTTTTGTGGAGTACTAACCCTGGTGTCTACAGTCTCTACTGTGATGTACTCATTCAAGTCCACTATCTCCAGAAGTTCCTTCAGGTTCTGGCGAGCTATTGTTACTTCTGCTGCACTGTCTGAGCCCTTTCTCCGTTCTTGAGCTGTGTTCTCAGTATTCTCGGCATGTCTGATCATCAGACCTGCTACCTTCTTTTTGGTGAATTGACATTGTGAGTTATTTTTCTGAACCTTTTGATCGTCTTTGGACTTCACGCGTTCTTCTTTGTGATCTGACCGTCCTCTTCTTTCTGATGTCTGTGACGATATCTGAAAGGTACGAGAGGAACGTGTATCAGTATCCTGATACCTGTCAGGTTTTCTTAAATTATCCCTATTCCTGAGGTTATACCGCCTTTCGAGGAGACGTACCTCGGGATTAAGAACGTTTCTCTTTTGAATTTTGTTCATTAGTTTCCCACTTCTTTTTAGAAGATGTAGCATTTTGTTTAATAGAGTCCTTCTCGGGACCTTCACACAGTTTGGCTTCAAAGCTTTCCACCCAAACTGTCTCTGCCTAATTCTGCATAAGAGTTTTCTATTATTCTGGGTAGTTCATGTTGATGTTCTGTTACATCAAGTTCCCTCAAGCGTTGGCGGATCGCCACTGATGCTGCCTCCCCTTTAATATTAGATAATATTATTGTTGAGACCTGGTCGAAGTTTTTCAGTAATTTCATACCTAAATTCAGAGCAGGCTCTGCCCTGTATTCGTTTTGAATTTGTTTCAGGACATCTGGTATTACTGCACTTGACGGAACACCATGTGTTTTAGTATAGATGGCAGCACAGACTTTGCCCCATGTGGTGCAGTCTTCCAGTTGTGGTGTGATCCCCATTGGTAAACAGATTGTTAGGATTCTGTGTTTCTCATAAGGGCTAGTATTTGGAAATACTGCTTCGATTTGAGTAATTTTTTGAGCTATCCAGAATGGAATTTGTTCACGTCTTGTGGGCAGTTTACCCATGAATGCGTATAAAGTCGGTGGAGTAATTTTTAGTGTATACCCCTGTTGAGGCGTTTGATTTGGAATGGTCATTGGTGGTTGGACTGTGAAAGTCCGCATGACACATTGGACTAATTGTCTGTAAATTTTTATTAACGTTTGTAGTTGCGTGAGTAATTCCTCGTCTGACATCTCTTCGATGTCAGGATGAGGTGTGTAGCCGGCTAGAATCGTCCATGTTGCTCCTGGTCTACTTAGTGGACTGAGCCTGGTAATGTTTTTGTGATGTTTTAGGGCACCTTTAAACCAGAGATTATGCTCCTGATATGTGAGTGGAATTTCAATATCCTCGAAAGGAATATATTCCTCAGGTGGTTCATCTTAAAAGAAGTGAAATACTTTGGTTACTGGGTTTGATTCTGGGAATACAATCCATGAATAGAATACCTCTGTCTGAAAGGATTCGTGTGCCTCTTATCACGAAAACCGCTCTCCCACCTCATGGTGTTAGGCCGTGTTTTATAAGTTTTAGCGTGATGGCTCTCCTTATGTTTGGAGGGATGCTTATAACACCCTCATCGGTTTCATTTAAACCTGTAAAATTAAAAGCTGTTATGACTGGGTCAGCCGCAGCTACACTGTTCTCGGTATTCGTATCCCCATTAAGGGACATTGTTTTTTGAAAAATGTAGAACAAGTTTCAAGGAAACAAAGATAAGGTGCACGATATTTTGGAACACTGTATCCTTCAACATTGAACAAATCAAACAGCTAATATATAGGATTTTTGTCCTATTCAGTTTTGGCGGATACTTAACCCTACCCACTCCAGACGTCTTATGGAGTATGTGAGTAGGGGTCTCTGAGAAAAGCACGACTGAGTTACTCAGTATCTAGCGTTAAATTAGTGCCTTGCCAAACGTTGGGCGCCATGTAGTGTAGTTCTCATTTCCCTAATAGGCTCTGCGCATTGGAATAATATACCCTATAGAGTTGGCATAGGACTGAGGTCAGTATGCCCCTATCGAGTGTATTAAACTTAATTACTTTGTGCCAGCTAACTCAGAGGCCACTAAAAACTCCTTGTAAACAAGAAGGGAGTAGTTTCTGGCAACCGCATACTCATGACAACTTTGTTTCCCTTTAGAATCGGAACACACTCGGAATCGTGGAAACAACAGATAGCAGTTTCACTCAGCTAATCGTGCATGCTTAGTTTCTTCAGAGTTGCACAGAAAGAATAGATGGGCGTTTCAATAAAATGATTTATTGAACAGTCTCGTGTAAAAGATATGAGCTGTTACAATCGTAAGACAGTATGCGAGATATATTATGTTCAGTGTAAGCAGTAGAAAAGAAATAATACTGCGCTACCATTCTTTTAGCTATGACACATATATTCATATACATAAATATCATAAGCTAAAATGCGAGTACTCATGAGATGCTTCTCTAACTAGTTCTACCCCAGTGTACCTAACCTAAGTGTAGTACAAGATAAGAAGTAGGTGATGTATTCTATAGTATGGTAGTCTATAGTATGGTATGCCAAGTCTGGTATGCAAATGTCCCTCTAGGTTGTAGTCTGCTCCATACCTTGAGAATGAGAGAGGTGGGAATCTCTTTCCGGGTCTCGAACTCTAACACCCCGCAAAGGGAGTCAGAACACTGGAAGCTGGATTCTCTGCGAGCAGGGATGACAGCGTCTCTTGTCAGTGCGTCAGGCCGGGACACGGCTCCTCTAAAGTCGAGGTCTCCTCCCACTTGCTTGGGCACGGGAAGGTATATTTATACCTGGTAGGTGCCTTGGAATGTTAGCATTGACGTAAAGTCGGGCAGAGGAAGACGTCCGGAATGAACCCTTAAGGAATAGCGGTTCATGCATAATACATGAGTTCTTGGAGAAATCAATAATCCTGTGCTAGGGGAACTCCCAAGAGCTTAAGGGTCTGGTTTCTAAGAACTCGTTGTGACGTTGGGGTGGACGGATGTAGGTGACTATGCCTGTATTTGGATAGCATGGCTAATGCCTAAATAAGGACTGGGATCTTATGCCTATATAAGGGCAATGCGAGTTGTGCCTATATAAGGACATGTTTCAGGAAAACCTATATACAAGGACACATAAAGCGGAATACAGCAGGCACTTAATTCCCAAGAAGACAGCCACATGACCATTAATTAGGTAGAGGTGGGCTTCACTGTAGCAGGGGTTACCTGCACTACACAGTAACTCTCAACACACACACACACACTCTCACACTCAAACTCACTCTCTTTGGTAGGGCAGATAGGACAGAGTGAAGCATTCTTTTTGGTTCGCAAGGCAATAGCAGGTTATTGGTCAATAACGATTAGGGTTATTGTCATTTGCCACTGATATCATGAGGCCACACCATTCTTGCACTCAACTGAATGACCAAGTACTCATTTTTAGGTCGAGGGACCGTCCGGTCTGCCGAAGGCAGAACCGGAAGTCCGGAGATCTTATGATTCTTAGAGTGGCTATTTAGCCCGCCTCTCTTTTTGCCTCTCCTCCATTGGCTGGCTTCCTAAACGGAGGCCAGCCATTGGAGGAGAGAGCCGTCCCTCCAAATAGGCTCCGTCTTTTTCAGATTCGGGGGCGTGTTCCGTGCTCTTCTTTCCACTTTTTAGCCACGCCCTTTTTTAGGCGTGTTTTTCTCTCCTCCAGCCAATGGCAAGAGGAGAGAAAAGAAAAACACGCCCCCGAATCTGATACCGCTGCTGCGTTTCTCCGAGGCATTTCTGCTTCACCTCGGAGAAAGGCAGTGGTTTTAATGGCGTCCTCTCCCCCTGCTCTCGGCTCCCGTGTTCGGCACATATCTTGTTTAATCCATTTGCATGTAGTCAGGCTGAACCGCTGCCCCAGGGATGAATGAGGTCTGGCTGATGTCTGAAACCTGAGCCCCACTCAGCCTGGCATTGAGGGAGGAAGGCTTTGCCGCTACCTGTGCGTGACTCGCTCCTGTGCTGGCAGCATGGACCGGGATGTGTGGGTCCCCCTGCTGTTGCTCGCCTGCCTCCAGCTACCGGGCACCGGCTCCGTCCCTAAAGGTAACGTAACCTGGGCAATGCACCTGAGATATATAAAGCGTATAATACTAGTGTTGCAACCTGTTTCCACTGTCTCCCTTGTTTTGCGTACGTGGGAGCTAAAGCCCACAGTGAGAGAGCCATTTGCCCAGGATCACACAGTGCATAGCCTGGATTACAACCCATGTAAACTGGTTCTACATCGATCTGTTAGGCAGTTTGCTTTGACCTACTCGCGCGCTGCGAATGATTGTTTTAGTGTTTTATAGAGAACGATGTACACTTAGCGGTTTTTAGCTGCTATAGGAGTAAAGTAAATGATTTACGTTATTTATTTTGCATAGAGCTAAACAGGGCTGGAAGACGTGTCAAAGCACTTTCTGGGCGTGGCAGCGCCGAGAGAACAAATACATGGATACATATTTTGAGGTGAATGCGTATATCTTCCTTGGTTGCAGAAGTAATTTATTTGAGCAAAACATTGTATTTTTTATTAAAAGGAATACTGCTATTTCGACCAGTAAGTTTCCAACAAACGACATTATTATCGGCAATCTCTAGAGAGGGGCCTGTCACTTTAACTCCCGAGCAGGAGAGAGCGACACCTGGTTCCTGCATGCGGTGCCCACTGGTTCCTGCAGTTGTGCATTCCATCCCTTCACTTCTGCACCCAGGCTCCCTGCTTCTCAGCATCCTGCGACCCTCCCCCCACATCACTCTCTGTTCGAGGTGTCTAACTCGGTCCTTGGTCCCTGCATGGGGGCCCCAGTGGTCCCTGCGGCTGTGCATCCCGTCCCTGCACTTATGCAACCCCGGCTCCCTGCTTCTCAGCATTCTCACACACACACTCTGCTTTCGAGCTGTTCAACTCGGTCCTTGCTCCCTGCATGGGGTGCCCACTGGTTCCTGCAGCACCCCTGCACTTTGCAAACACGCCCTCTGGTCCTGTTTGCTTCCCCCTCCCACTGCCTTGGTTTCGAGGTGTCCCCACCGTCTCTTGGTCCTTGCATGGGGTGCCCACTGGTTCCGGCAGCATTGAACCCCTGCCCTCTTCACCCACGCCTCCTGGTTCCTCTGCCGCCCGTTACCCCTCCGGTCCTGCTTGTTTCCGCTTCTAGCTCCCCGTTTTCGATGTGATCTAGTCCTTGCTCCCTGCATGGGGTGCCCACTGGTTCCTGCAGCATTGAACCCCTGCCCCCACTTCCCCATGTCCTTCCTGCTCTCCCTCCCTTGTTTTCGAGGTGGCCTGCTCGCCCCCCTTCACCTGCACTTCCGAAGGGGCTGAGTCCACCCCTCCCCCTTGGCCAGTTGGCCGGTGCCCCGCGGCTGGCTTGGCTGCACTTGGAGGGGGTGGGGCGGTGTGTGCCTTCCAGCGCCCTCCGGATCCCTGGACTACGAGTCTCACTCACGTGTTGTCTGTCTCCGGGGAGGGGGTGGCGGTGGCTCCCGAAGGACGGGGGCCAGGGGGTGTGTCTGTGGACGACTAGGATTTGGGGGGGGGGGAGTACCGGGATCCCCCGCTGGTGTCATTTAACCAAAAAGACTCGGATTACAGGATGTTTTAAAGGCTGAACCGGGGAGTCCCTCTACCCTTTAAACGTATTTTGGAAATCTCTGTTTGGTAAATAATAGCCCTTTACATTGTCCCTCCGCTGGCTAAGAGGGTTGGAAGAACTTCAAACAAACAAATCTGAGCATTTGGCGTTATATGGTCTGTAAAGCTTGCGTGATCTGTCTTCACCAAAATGCATCACGATCTGCAACAAAATAATCACGTAACCCCTCCCCCCACACTCTGGGATTTTTGTATTCGAACTGTGCTTTTTTGTTAATTGCATACCACCTTCATCATAGGGAGGCGCAAGGTTTTCTTTGGTTGTACTATTTGTTGCCATATTTTTGCAGTTGGTGTTGGTAGCTCTATTTTGAATGCTGTGTTAGTTATTGACTGTCTGTCGCCTATAATACAGAAACAGTGTTTCCCTCACCCCCTAATGTCTGTGTGTATGTGGCTCTGTGTATTTATGTGTGGCTCTGTGTGTGTGGCTCTGTGTGTGTGTGTGGGTGGCTGTGTGTGTGTGTGGGAAGCTCTATGTATGTGTGTGCCTCTGTGTGTGTGACTCTGTGTGGGTGGCTTTTTGTAGGTGGCCCTATGCGTGGGTGGCTCTGTCTGTCTGTGGGTAACTGTGTGTGTGTGTGTGTGTGTGTGGGTGGCTCTGTGGTTGGCTTTGTGTGTGTGGCTCTGTGTGTGGGTGCAAATGCAATAGGTCTCGCGTTAGAGAGATTAAGCTATTGACATTGTAAATAACAATGCTGTTTCTTTAAATGTTTAAAAAACAAAAATAATGTCATGAGCAATGCCATTAGCTCTAACTTTAACAATGCCGAGACAATTGCATTGTAAATGCTTGTTAGTACTTGATTCTGAGTAGTGTGGTCAAGCAGTCAGTGCTTAGTCGGAGAGGTGATGTGGGGTTAGAAAGTCAGAAACAGTATGTCACTTAAGATAACAGTTAATAATTTGAATGTCAAAAATGTTCTTTCCTTCACTAGAGGTCAGTAAAATGTTCTACGTTTTAGATATTGATTCCTAAAAAAGACCAAGTGTGTCTATTACCTTGTTGGTCATAGTTAACACACTACAAATTTTTCTAGCTCTCTCTTGCTAAGCGCTGTAAATTTACTGTGCATTGATCCGATTGGCCTGTGTTCTTTTAAGGAGGGACCTTCTGGGGAACATGGCTGTGGTTAGAAGCATTCAGCTTGTCAACAATCAGAATAAAAAATAGTGTGACAGAAGTATACAGTATTTTAACTTACATTTCAAGCTCACTTTAGCTCAGAGGCTGAGTTTGCATGTTTTGTTGGTGCCCCCTTGTGGCTCTTCCGAGAGGTGCCTGTGACTCAATCTGGTGTCCGGTCACAGCCCTTGGTCCTAGAATAGAGGGTCCAGTAACCCACTGAGCTCAGGGTTGGGGGTGGGGGCAGTGGTTGGGCCAGAATTCAAACGCACCCTTGTTGTCCCTTTCAAAGACGTTTGGCCAATCTCAGTAATGGTCAGTCACCATTCAACATTTTTCACCGATGGGAGCACAAGAGATTCTATTGAAAAGTTGGCCTTTCACCTGAACAAGGGGATCTTGAGTGAGGATTGGACTTGTGAAAGCTCTGGGTTTCCAATTACTCCTATAACAGATACAATGCCAGTGCTTTCTGAATCAAAGACAATTTAAACCAATTCAAGGCAAGGTTCAAAGTTTAGCTTTCTCATGATCACCAGGGGCGACTGGAGAGGGTACGTATAGGCACCCTATGGGGATGGGGAGAGTCAAGGACTATGCAGACTCAGCATTTTCCATTATTAAGAGAATGAAGCCGCTCCAGTCGGTGATTATGGTTCAAGGGCGGGTGGCAAGAGTGACTTTGCAGTTCTTTGGCAGTGTCAGTCCATTAGGTTGCTAAAGACATTTAGAGACATTAAAAAAGTTGATCTAGGAATGCATTCTGACCCTTCCTTATAATTGGCTTAGTATTTTGTAACTCACATTTTCTTGCTTTCTATTTGCTGGCTCTATTTGATGTAAGTTGTCCAACTTGAGTTCATCCCTGCCGTCGCTCAAACCTTGTTTACTACATTCTTCTACAACCGCGCTTTCTGTACACAGACCTTTACTCTTTTTTTTTTTTTTTAAACAATTTTTATTGATAATAAAAGGGCATCGGGTTAAGACAGCATACATGTATCTGAGGTTAGGCAAAACAACATCCTGACTGCGATTCACAACATATTCAGGCTCCGGGACACACTTTTCACTGATCCTCGCCAGTGTATCTTCTGCTATATTTGCGACGTCCTTGCAGGGACAAGGAGACAGGAAAAATAAGCATTTGGTCCAGCTACAGGGACGTCCTATCATGACGCGGAGGCCCCCACAGTCCCTCCCAGCCTGTTCATCAACTTGCACCTTTCCCTCCGCAATTCCACCGTGGGAGAAATACAGATATCACCCCTATATTTGTTCCACTTTCCCCATTTGTGGTCCCACTTTTTGGGGCAACCTCTCCCTTTGAACAACGTTTTTTCGGCAATCATGGCATAATCCATATCAGTCGCCCAGTCCCTGAGACGTGGCGTCTCCCCCGACCCCCACTTCTGGGCAATATTACGTTTGGCAATTGCCCATCCCATCGTGGCCCATGCTTGCTCCGCTTGTGAGAGGTCGGTTGCCTCCCAAATATTAAGGAGACATAGTTTGGGGGCTGGATGAATAGGTTTACCACACACTCTGGTCAGCTGTCGGGTGACCTCTGTCCAATACTGTTGTATGTGCGGGCAGTCCCAGATGATGTGTGTGAATGTGCCGGTCTGGTTACATCGCCGGAGGCACAGCGGGTCCAGTATTCTACCCAACCTAAACAGTAATTTGGCGTAAAAATAGACCCTGTGAAGCACTTTAAGCTGTACCAGTCGGAGTCGCATAGGAACCGCCACTTCTCTGGGAGAAGCGAGGGCCTCTCTCCAATCCTAGTCTTCAATCCCCCCCAGATCATGTTGCCAGCTTGACCTTAATATCAGTTTTGGGTCAGTTTGGTTATTGACACATCTTTTATATGTATGGGAGATGGCTTTACGGTCCATAGGATCTAACAATAGCCGATCCTCTAGAGGGGAGGAGTCCGGTAGAGGGGCATCCCGCGACAGGGCCGAATCAATAGCATGGCTAATTTGAAGGTACCGAAAAGTCTCCGACGGCGCAAGGTGGTACTTAGCTTGAAGCTCAGTAAATATGGCCTTTCTCCCCTTCACCCACATCTCGTACCCTAGAGATCCCGATCATGTCCCATTTATCAATTCCTGGACATGTACTGAGGCGACCCAATATATCCGTGAGGCGACCCAATATATCCGGTTCCCACAACGGAGTGGCCTTGGTGAGACGGTTATGCCACCCCAACTTTCGCTGAATTCCGTGCCACACCTCCACTGTACAAGCCGTGGCGCCAGTCAACTGTAGCTTCCGATGCTTCGTATACAGTGCCCTATTGTAACCTCCCCATGAGCCAATGACCCGTCCTGAAATTAGGACCGTCATGTGGTCCAAACACCCATCGGTTGATGGCCGTCAACTGCGACGCCTGATAGTAGAGGCGTAAATCCGGCAGCCCTATACCTCCATCATACCATCCCATGGTGAGATTGTTAATGGCTATCTGTGGAGGTCGACTCTCCCACAGCAACCCCCGCACCACCTCCTCGACTTGCAAAAAATAGGAGTTGGGTACCGGATTAGGAGCATTTTCCAAAGCGTAGAGAGAGCGCGGGAGGGCGAGCATTTCAAACAGGACAGACCTTCAATCTTGTTCTTATCTTGTCATGTTTTCTGAGCATTCAAAAACAGGGGTCAAATATCAAGCTGTGTCTTCAGAGGGAGCTTGGTGTTTCCTTTGCCTTCACGGAGTTCAAGGTGAGAGAGTTTATAGGGAAGCGGAATGCAGATTATCCCCTCCCATGGACCCAGTTTGTGCCTCTCCAATGCTCCAGTTTTCGAGGCTGTAACATAACCCTTAAACAATAATTTACGTAATATTTGGATGACAAATGTTTATTTTAGCTACATAGGGGGTTACTGCTTTTAACCTAGATCTTTTTTTTTACTTGGAGTTCATAAATTGTATTACAGTGAGCTATGAAGGACATGTGTGACTCATACACCTTGTAACCCTCACTGTTTTATGCAACAAGCAGCTTGTACATTGATTTACATACTTTTATGATTTATTGTCAATGCATATTATGTATGCTATGTAACAAGCTCTGACACCCCTCACTGGAATAAGTAGCGCTATAAAATAGTGGTACATGTATTGTTATTTGTACAAATGCTGGGACACACCAACACATCTGACACTCTCTTACAGGGCAGTAACTTCTCTTGTTAACAGGACTGAACAAAGTTTAAAGCATCTTTAGCACCAAATTCATGTTACAGTGATCAACACAAAATACAACTGACAAAATAAAAGCACAAGCTAAAACAGACAAAAAGGCAATGCACATTCGTGTAGCAGATGCAACGTGTAAATCACTGTATTCTAATTGTTACAGAAAACGAAGAGGATTACAGAGTGTAGGAGTCGCATGTCCTCCATACTAGTAGACCCTATATTTAAAAGTGCTTGGTTTCGAGAAGCAGTGACTCGGGATTCGAAACGCTGTATAGTGCTTGGAGTTGAGTTCACTAATACAAATGTATTTCTAAACAAAAAACATTTTACATGATGAATTGCAAAAAACAAAAGTATCTGTGACAAAAGCAGAAGCCCACTAAGTGATCCATTTAAAATACATTTCAGTGATATGCACTACTTCAAATACTCATGTTCAGCGCGTCTGCTGTACAGAAAACACTTTTGTTTGATTTAATAGACTAAACATTAGCTCCATATAGAATGCAAATCTAGCCACTTATAAGATACACTTGACTGCAGACTTGCCTTTTAATTCATTCAATCTATTGTCATCGGGGCTTGGCCAGGAATGTCCCTCACATCATGTTTAAAAACTATCACTTTTAATAAATACATAACAAAAGCATAAAATAGCAGTCTACTGTTATTTGCAATCAGCAGATTTTACATTGAAATGGCCAAATAATTATTTGTCACTGACATGTGTATTTAAAACTATATAGTGTACAATGCTTGGAAATAAAGTTTATGCAAACATGTCCTGATTTGTTTTACTCCAATTTAAATCTTTGTTTGCATCCACTTCTGAATTACAAAAAAAAGTTATTTCATAATTTCTGATCTGTGTGTACTGTTCATTTACAAGCAGTTCAACTGTTGTTGTAGAGAAAAAAACGAACATTTTATTGCATTTTCTTTCACAATTATTGTCAAAAAGCTCACTTGACAAAAAGCACCAACTGTAAAAAGAGAAGGAAAAGTAAACCCCATTTTCCAGGAACACATGAGCAACAATTAGTAAAAAGACAAACTGACATTTGACCTTTGTCTTTGAGCAGTTGGCAAATGTGTCGAGATAAAAAAAGATTTAAATGCGTTTTAATTGCTGATTCACTTTCTGAACAAAAAGAACACCTGTTTCTTCCAGCTTAAGTTTACTCGCAGGGTCGAGTAAGTGCTAAAAATAGCTCGACCTGCTAAAATTCCCTCCCAATTGAGTGGAGGAGAGTGGATTTTTCTAGGCCTGCACTCTACTCTTTGCTACTCTACTCTAGGCCACTCTACGCCATGCCACTCAACACCACGTCACTCCATTCTACTCTATGCCGCTCCATTTTACTCTAGCCCACTCTGCTCCACACAATGCCGCTCCACACCAATCTACTCTATGGCACTCTATTCCATGCCACTACAAGCCACTTTACTCCAGTCCACAAAATGCCACTCCACTCTAGTTTACTCTGTACTACTCCCCACAATGCCACTCTGTGCCATGTCACTCTAGTTTACACCATTCTCTACTTTATGCCACTCCACTGTACTGTATGCCACTCCACTGTACTCTACGTCACTCTACTCTGCTCCATGTCACTCTACTCTGTCAATGGACTTTACACCACTCTACTCCATTCTACGTCACCCCATTCTACTCTATGCCACTCCATTGCACACAATGCCACTCCACTCTATGCCTCGCCACATTGTGCCACACTGTACATGCCACTCCACTTTACCCAACGGCACTCTACCCCACTCTACCCCACTGCATTCTACTCTACACCACTCCTTTCTATTCTACATCACTTCACTCCACACAGTGCAGCTCTACTCTTATGCCACACTACTCTGTGCCATGTCACTCCCTCATACTCTAATCTGCCACTCCATTCTAAATCCCTTTAGTCTACACCGCTCCATGCCACTCCGTTCACTCCTCTTTATGCCACTACACTGTACTTAACGCCACTGTGCTCTACGCCACTCTACTCTGTCACTGTACTGTACACTGCTGTACTTTATGCCACACTACTCTACCCCAGTCCATTCTACTCTACACCACTCCATTCTACTCTACGCCACTCTATTGCACACTAGGCCACTCAACTCTATGCCACTCCTCTACATTTTTCATTTTTTTAATTTACTTTATTTATAATGCGCATGAATCCTCCCCGAAGGGGTATCTCCGCACTATGGGGAACATGGCAGACAGTAGAGAACAAGAGACCTAGACTCGGGAGAGCTCTGTTTTAAGACGTTTTCTAAAAAAGAAGATCAACTGAACATTTTCGAAGATGTATCTGCAGTTGATTCCAAGAATAGAGGGTCAAATAGAAGAAGACCTTGCCACCTGTACGGGCTTTCCTGAAACAGGGAGTTACAAGCAGGGATTTTTCTCCTGAGCTAAGGGATCTATTAGAATGGTAAGTGATATGTTTTTCAGTTAAATAACCGGGACCTCTGCCATTCAAAGCTTTGTGTACAATTCAACAAATCTTGAATATGACTCTTGCGTATCAGTAACCAATGGAGTTAACGCAAGAGGGGGACGGAGGCATTTCTAGTAGGTAAATTCCTAACAAGATTGTTCCCTGCTCAGAAGGGCATTGCAGTAGTCCAGGCGGCTCGTCACATGTGCCTGAATAAGCGTTTAACGCACATAGAGAAGGAGAGGGCAAACTCTGCGCAACAAGCTCAACATATGGAAACAGGAACCAGCGGTGGCCACCACCCGATCCTTCATGGTAAGGTTCCGGTCTAGACAGACGCCCATGCTTTTAATCACCGTCTTAGGAGTGGGGCAGTGCCCATCTCAGAGGGCCACGATTCGGGAGACCAGAGCGAAAGGGCATCCCCGAAGAGCATGATCTGTTTTCCCAGCATTCAGCTGAAGAACATTTTCCGTCATCCAAGAAGCGATTACGATCATACCCTCTGAGAAACTAGACTGGATGTTTGGGGTATTTCTGTCAATTAAGAGTTGGAGCGGACTGTCATCGGCATATGAGATCGGAATAAAGCTGAATTCTCCAAGTATTTTAACAAGGGGGTGCCACATAAATGCATAAATGTTCAATAGAGTGAGACAGAGACAGGAACCCTGTGGTACTCCCTTGTGAAGCTCCATTGTTTGAGAACAGAAGGATCCAAGATTGATAGTCTGTGTACGATGGGATAGGAAGCTGGAGAACCAAGTCAAGGCTAGTCCACAGATCCCAATCTCTTCAAGTGTCTAGAGAAAATTAAATGGGATACAGTGTCAAAAGCTGCTGACAGATCTAGCAGCGCCCGCTGAACAGTCTGATCATTATCCAGGAAGTGTCTAATATGTCTATAACAGCAATCAGTGCTGATTCCGTGCTCTACATTGGTCTGAAACCTGATTGTGAGGGATCAAGGCATCCCGAGGACTCAATATGCCAACATGCCACTCTGTGTTACACTACACATGCCACTCTATTCCACTCTGCCACTCTACTCAACTCTACTTTACCCCAGGCCATACTACTCTAAACCAATCCATTCTATTCTACATCACTCCCCACAATGCCACTCTACTCTATGCCACTCTGCGCCATGCCACTCTCTACCATTCTACACACTACTTTATGCCACTCTACAGTATGCCATTCCACTGTACTCTACGCCACTCTGTCACTATACTCTTCTTTGTCACTCTGCTCCACGTCACTCTACCCTGCTCCCCGTCACTCTGCCCTGCTCCCCGTCACTCTGCCCTGCTCCCCGTCACTCTGCCCTGCTCCCCGTCACTCTGCCCTGCTCCCCGTCACTCTGCCCTGCTCCCCGTCACTCTGCCCTGCTCCCCGTCGCTCTGCCCTGCTACACGTCACTCTGCTCTGCTACACGTCACTCTACTCTGTCAATGTACTTTACATCACTCTACTCTGCTCCATTCTACTCTACGCCACTCTATTGCACAGAATACCACTCTTCGCCTCTATACTCTGTGCCACACTACTCATGCCACTCTACACCACTTTACTCAACGGCACTCTACACCACTCTACTCAACTCCACTTTTAGCACTACTGCATTTTTCTCTACACCACGCCGCACTGCGCTACTCTACTCTATGCCACTCTACGCCGCTTTACTCTACACCACACCACTCTACGCCACGCTACTCCATTCACTCCTCTTTATGCCAATCTAGTCTACCCTACCCCAGTCCATTCCACTCTACACCACTCCATTCTACTCTATGCCACTCTATTGCACTCAATGCCACTCTAAGTCACTCAACTCTTTGCATCTCCACTACATGCCATTTGCCACTCCACCAACGTCACTCTACCCCACTCCATTCTACTCTGCACCACTCCATTCTATTCTACATCACTCCACACAATGCCACTTTACTGTACGCCATGCCACTCCACCCTACTGTGCCACTCCACGCTGCTCTACTCCATGCTGTGCCACTCCACTCTATGCCACTTTACTTCATGCCACCCCACTCACTCCGCTTTGTCACTTCATTGTACTCTACGCCACTCCACTCTCACTGTACTCTACGCCACTGTACTTTACACCTCTCTACTCTATGCCACTCTGTTGCACACGGTGCCACTCTTTGCCACTTCACTACATGCCACTCTGTGCCACAGTAAACATGCCACTCCACCTGATGCCACTCCTCACCACTCTGTGCCACGCCACTCTATGCAACTCCACTCTACCCCACTCCATTCTACTCTTCACCACTCCATTCTATTTAGCTACGCTCAACACAATGCCATTCTACTCTGCCATTCCACCCTACTCTGCCACTCTGTGCCACACAATGCCACTCTACGCCATGCCACTCAGTGCCACTCCAGTCTCCGCCATTCTACTCCACTCAACACTACGCTGCAGCACCCTACTCTATGCCACTCCACTGCACGCCAGTCTACACTGCGCCACTCCATGCCCACTCTACCCTAGTCCACGCACGCAGTGCCACTCTACACCACCCCACTCTAGGTCATGCTACTCTATGGAATGCCAATGTGTGACACTCTACTCTGTACTACTCCACCACGCCACTCCACACTACTGCACTCCACTCTAAGCCACACCACTCTACTCAATGCCACTCTACTCCACCCCATTTTACACTATTCTGCTCTATTCTATGCCACTCTCCGCTATACTACGCCTCTCTACTCTACGCCTCTCTACTCTACGCCTCTCTACTCTACGCCTCTCTACTCTACGCCTCTCTACTCTACGCCTCTCTACTCTACGCCTCTCTACTCTACGCCACTCTACTCTACGCCACTCTACTCTACGCCACTCTACTCTACGCCACTCCACTCTACGCCACTCCACTCTACGCCACTCCACTCTACGCCACTCCACTCTACGCCACCCCACTCTACGCCACCCCACTCTACGCCACCCCACTCTACGCCACCCCACTCTACGCCACCCCACTCTACGCCACCCCACTCTACGCCACCCCACTCTACGCCACCCCACTCTACGCCACCCCACTCTACGCCACCCCACTCTACGCCACTCCACTCTACGCCACTCCACTCTACGCCACTCCACTCTACGCCACTCCACTCTACGCCACTCCACTCTACGCCACTCCACTCTACGCCACTCCACTCTACGCCACTCCACTCTACGCCACTCCACTCTACGCCACTCCACTCTACGCCACTCCACGCCACTCCACTCTACGCCACGCCACTCCACCCTACGCCACTCCACCCTACGCCACTCCACTCTACGCCACGCCACTCTACGCCACGCCACTCTACGCCACGCCACTCTACGCCACGCCACTCTACGCCACGCCACTCTACGCCACGCCACTCTACGCCACGCCACTATACGCCACGCCACTCTACGCCACTCCATACAGTGCCACTCTATGGCACTCCATACAGTGCCACTCTATGGCACTCCATACAGTGCCACTCTATGGCACTCCATACAGTGCCACTCTATGGCACTCCATACAGTGCCACTCTATGGCACTCCATACAGTGCCACTCTATGGCACTCCATACAGTGCCACTCTATGGCACTCCATACAGTGCCACTCTATGGCACTCTGCACAGCTCCAGTCTATGCAACCCTACTGTACTCTACTCTACGCCACCCCACACTACCCTATACCACACTACTCTGTGCCACTCCACTCTTTGTTACTCCACAGCATTCTGCGCCACTCTCCTCTGTGCTGCACGTCTAACTCATAGCCATGCTAAACAGCAACCACGCTGCCGTACAACTCAGCTAAAAGACGTTGGCAAAGCAAATAGCTCTCACATAGACGAGACCTATTGGCTTTGCCAATGCTTGTTTTTGAGATGTCCTCCAAGTAGGTCCTCTAATAGCTTTTCTATGCATTCCAGGTGACCCCTTGCTGCTGTTGGTTACTATCCTATGGCAGGCACACTCAAGCTGCCCAGGCAGACTGGTAAGAGAATTCTTCTCTCCAAGGGTCCAGCAACAAGACCTTTCCACAGCCTTCCCAGACATTTTCACAGTCTGGAGGGAGGGTGACTACCATGCTGTAGTTTGACTCCTGAATCTTCCATATACTTAGTTCATGCATCGGTGTACATGGCCTCCTTGACGTCCAGTTGGATTCTCTGGTTAAAGCAGCCAATACTGAAGGAAAGTGCATCGTTTTGTCATGGTCAACCCCCACTGGTACTTATATTTTTCGACTGATGTGCACTGGGGTCCTGCTAACCAGGCCCTAGTGCCAGTGCTCCTTCCCTAAAACAAGGTAAAATAGTCTAATTGTAATGCAGTTTGCAAACACTTTAGCACCCCTGTAAGTCCATAGTAAGTGGTACACCTGGTACCTAAGGCATGGGTACCAAAGAGGGTCCCTAAGGGCTGCACAATGTATTCTGCCACCCTGAGGGATCCACATACAAATTGCATGCAGCCTACCATTGCAGACTGCGTGTCAAGGTGCAAACCATGAGTGAAAGCACGCCATGGCACATTCACTTTGTGCTGTGCTATAGTCACTGCATGTAATGTATGCAAGTCACCCCTAAAGCAGGCCTTGTAGCCCTAATGCAGGGTGCATTATATTACATGTGAGGGCATATCTGGATGAGAAGATATGTCCCTGTGCTGTGTAGTTCAATTACTAGATGACACAAGTGAACAGAGAAGCCACCTTAAGTAATTGTACTGGGCACTGGTCATTATGAGTTCCCTAGCTACATGATGTTGTTAGTGAAACCTATGGTGTTTGGTATCAAACACCTCGTCTTAATAAATCTCTTCTGTTGCCAGTACAATATTTATTATCACATGCCCCCAGAGGGCAACTTAGAGGTGCTCCCTGAAAAACCTACCACTGTCCAGTGTGCTGACTGACTGCTATGGTCCAGCCTGCCACCACAGACCTGTTTCTTTTCCCCTGCAGGTGAGAGCCCACTCTCTCGGAGGCCAGAAACAATGTCTGCTCTGAAGGAAAGTGTTCACACCTCCTTCAGCAGGAAGGCTAGTGATTTAGCATATCAAGGCCGGGTGCTTCAGAGCCCCTGCAGCCTTTGATAGGCGACCCCAGCTTCCCCAAGACCTGGGAGATGCCACCCCTTTGCCCTGAGGCCAATTTGGCACCAGGACAGGTAGGAAATTAGCTATGTAGTAGGCGTGTTGCACCACCAGGCTAGTCACTACCCTATGGTGGGCTACCTGATATGCTCCATGAAAGAAGGATTCCCCATCTGGCTTTGATGGAATTAGTAACTCTGGGACAGGGTTATGCCCACTCCCCACAGGAAGTGGTCATATAGAGGGTGTAGTGACCCCAATGGTAAGTAGACCATTGGATACTTCCCTTCCCCTAACTCCCCTAAATTCAGTATTTAGGTGGCCCCCTGACACCAGGAACTCTAATTCGCCTGACTTAAAGAAGATGGACAAAGAAGAGCCAAAGAATGCAAGAACTGTGAAGCAGCTGTATACTTCGTGCCAAACCCTTACTGCCTGCTGCTATCCTGACAATTGCAAAGACCTGACTCGTTCTGCAGCTGTGCATCCTCCAAAAGCCTTGGAGGGCTGCCTGCACTTCGCCAACCAGCCAGTATCTCCCTTGAAATGGAGGAACTACTTTCCTGCAGGCACCAACCGTATCGACCGGGTACACGTTCTGTCAACCCCCGGGTCCACCAAGGAAGCAGCACCCCATGAGAAGGTCTCTGTGCTCCAGGAGGTCAGATCGGTATCACTGCCAAGTTTGGAGATGCCAGGACCCCCAGGAGCCACCCTGCACCAATACTTGTGTTACAAGAGTCCTTGCCACAGTCAAGGCTTGTTTAGTGCACAGTCCGGACACCAACCCCGCCAAGACATACATACTGAGCCCCCTCTGGATTCTGCCAGACTGGTCCCCCAGTCTCCATTTGCAGCCTATTTCTTGTTACACATTTTCCCATTGACTTGAGTGGTACCCTTGTTATCAGCACCTCTGCACCCGGACATACCAGGGCAGGCAAACTGCTGGTGGTTCTAAGGACCTTGGCCCCTACTTACCCCACGTCCAGAATAACAACCCTGTAACTTGATTGCAAGTACTCCTATGCAGTGTATGTTTCTCCCATAGTATAGCAGTACTGCGTTCAAGGGTCATGCCTCAAATCTGACAACTGTATTTCTTTTTTAATTTATATTTTTTATTTGGAGAGAATTTGCATAATATAAAGATCACACAGATTCATAAGCAATTTACACATATAAGGCTACACCTAACATCTAATTGCTAGGCAGGGGCTTATTTAAATATTTCATATAAAGTCCTTCCTGGAAAACAGGACTCAGGCGGTTCGCCTCGGTCCTTTTACGGCCCCTAAGCTAGCCACCTCCTGCGGGGTACCACAGGGCTAGTCCCTGTCTCCACTTCTGTTCAACTTATATCTCAAACCATTGGTTCACTCACTAAAAAATAGAAAGGTTACTACTTTCAACTATGCTGATGATCTTCAGCTAGTGTTCACTTTGGACTCTGCTGACTCAGTTGCTGAATTTCAAGCCACCATGCTTCATATTCAACGGTGGATGGACCTCAACCACCTTAAACTTAACCCAGGCAAGACTGAATTGATTCTGCCTGGGCAGAGTGAGAATCTATGGGGCCACCACTACTGGCCTACCAATCTAGGACCCCCCCCCCCCCAACCCCTCATCTACCGTGAAGAGCTTAGGGGTTACCATTGATGCGGACCGGTCTCTTAAAGGACAGGTCAGTACGGTGGTCTCCTCTTGTTTCTTTCACTTGCGTAAAATTCGCAAGATCGCCCATTTGCTATCTCACTCCGCACTTATTCAAATTGTCATCGGCTTGGTCCTTTCACGTCTTGACTTTTCCAATTCCATCTACCTTGGCCTGCCCCTGTTCCTACTTAACAGTCTCCAATTGGTGCAGAACCAGGCCGCAAGGCTAATCTTTAAACAACCTAACTGGCATTCTGCTAGTCCCTGGCTATTCAAACTTCACTAGCTCCCTATGGCCCAACGTATAGCATTCAAGACTGGTTGTCTGATATTCAAAGCATTATATTGCAGAAGTCCCAAATTTATTAGCTGCATGATCTCTAAACATATCCCCCGGCGTAACCTGCGTTCTGCCCATCTCCATCTTCTGACGCTCCCCCCCCCTTCAAGCTTAAACGTCAAGGGGGCCGTATGTTCTCCCACCTTGCCCCCAAATTCTGGAACTCCATACCCCTAGCAATCAGGAGCAGTGATAACCTGCTAGGCTTTAGGAAAGCTCTTAAAACCTGGTTATTCACGCAAGCTTATGCATAGGTCCTCCCACTGCCAACAGCACTCAAGTTTAGCGCCATGAAACCTTTTGGTGTACGTGCGCTTTATAAGTTCTTTATAACATAACATAACAGAGCTGTCTGGAGAATTTACAAGGGCAAAATGGCACAGCTTCAAACATCCATTCAGAATAATTTAGGGTCAAAATATATAATTAGAGTAATCTTTTGGTCTGTACCCCAGTATGTACTCCAATCTGATTTCATTGTGAATATTTTCTAATGAATTATAAACGGGAAGTGTTTGGTAAATTGAACTATTAGGACTTTTCAATCATGTTATCACACAAGTGACATCACCTGGTCCCATTGGATTGCAGGAGTGGCATATAGCTTTTTATAATTTTTGGTTTGTTTATGGCTGTCGCTGGTGAGACCCCAGGCCGTCTGTTCTTTTGTTGTGATGGTAGGGATAATTCCTTGATGGAATCTGTCCTGGAGAGATATTACAGAGGAACGGCTATGGGTGAATTGACCATGATCTCTGCATCATTTTCTAACTACCTTTAGGTTAAAGCTCCCATGCAGTAGCTAATTAGGTTGGTCTTAGCTATGCCTTCTCACTTTCTCTGCTTTTTTTTCTTTACCCACCTGCTAGGAGAAGAAAGAGAGACGAAGACCGGCATGATATGAACAAGATGAAAGGCTTCACTCTGCTGTCGGAAGGCATTGATGAAATGGTAGGGATCATCTATAAACCCAAGACCAAAGAGACGCGTGAGACCTATGAGGTGCTGCTCAGCTTCATCCAGGCCGCTCTGGGAGATCAGGTGAGTGGTCCTTTGACATAAGGAATCAGCAGTCAAATGTATTTCTTTTTATTTATGAAGTTTTATGTAGAGTGAACTTGACCCAAGTGGCTATCGGAGTGCTTTACAAATAGTCATGAATAAATGAGAAGGAGACAAGTAAGGCCCAAAAAAAAAAACCATGGTCGTGACAGATACTGGCAGTCACCTGTGAGCTAGTGGAGGAGGACCAGTATAACGTAAAGCCAAAAGGTCTATATACAAGAGCATAAATAAGCTATAAATCATGGGCGATGAATACAAGAAAATGTTCAGGAACGATACAGGATGTTGCAGCGCCAAACTGGGAGAGGAAGTCCGGACAGTGCCTGACTGACAATGGCTAATTTCTAGGTAAAAAAATGTATTCATTAGTAAAGCTTTCACTACATTTTTGAAAGAGACTGTTGAGGGATTCAGTCTGGTTTCAGGAGGCAGGGAGTTCCAGATTCTCATGGCAGGATCAGAGAAGGCATGTTATACGTTTTCTTTCTTTGAATTTTTTTTGGGTTTTAGCAGCAAGGTTCTGGAGCTCCTAGAAGATCTGCAACCGCAAGATAGTTCAAGTTTTTGTGCGAGGTTTAGAGGGGTTTTGAAGTGAAGACTTTATAGGTCATGCAGGCCGGTTTTAGTTGTATCCTGGCCTCATATGGGAGCCAGTTTAGGGATTTTTAATCCGGAGAGAAATGGTTGCTTTTTTTGGATCCTGTAATGAGCCTTGCAGCAGAGTTCAGCGAGGCCCTAAGAGGAGCCAACTTGTAGCTAGGTAGACTGCAAAGTGTTGCGCTGCCCTACTCCAACCTTGAAATGACTAAGGCTTGCACAGCATACTTGAAGTCATCATGGGGGAGGAAGGGTTTTATTTTTCTTTGGATGCTCAGTGGGAAGGGCACTCCTTTGGTGGCTGAGCTGATGTATTCCTGCATGTTCAAGTTCTTATCTAGTATTATTCCCAGAGATCTTGTAGAGTCTGTTGTGTGGTATGCCGTCTAGAGCCGGTAGATGTTTCATATATACTTCAGTAATGGGAGAATGCTTAGGTCGGGAGATTAGGAGGAATTGTGTTTTGAGGAAAAGAAGTTTGAGATGGTTGGAGGTCAGCCAGTTTTGTGTTGGGTTGTGTTGAGTGACCTGATATCATGAGGGGGAGAGATTTTCAGGTCCAATTTGGTGTCATCAGCATACATGTGATAGTGGATGTTAGATGCTTTGAAGATTTTAGTTAGAGCCCCCTTGAACAAGTTGAAGAGCGTGGGTGATAACGAGGACCTCTGAAGGACCCCTAATGTGAATGGAGTGGAATTGGAAAGGGACTGGTTGACTTTAATTCTTTGTTTTCTGTTGTGGAGAAATGAGGCAAATCAATTTAACACTGACCTAAATGATGGGGCATAGCGACTCTCTGCCTTTTGTAAATAGCAACCTGACATAAGAGATCATGTCACCGACATTGACTGCCAGCCTTATATCTAATGAGTTCTCACAGGGCTCCTCCTTTTTAGGTTTCGCCTAGGCAGCGCATGCGCTGTCCCGAAGACACATGTAGTATCTAAGATGTGGGCTTCAAAAAAACACCCAACTTTTTGATTGGTTACTCTTACTGTCCATTAGAAATACTTGCTTATCATTGGTGAATAAACTCAGTAGTCCCTCCTTTTGGTCTGCCCTGGAGATTGCCCCAGCTACATGAAACCTTTCACTATGGGCCATATGTTTTCCTTCAGTGCACTACTTTGTATTTCGCTCAGTACTTGCTGCTGCTCCCAGTTCACTTTATATCTGTGCCCTTCCCAGAACACCTCCCGCGCCTTGCAGCTCGTTTGTATTCTAAACAGCTGCTTTTTGCTCCATCTCATGAGCTGCTGCTGCCTCCATTTTATACATCCTACCCCCCTCCCTATCATTGAGATGTGGGTCTTCCTCACAGGAGCCAAATAGGAAGCTTATGACACAGGGCAGTGGGTTTGTGCGCTTACAGTGAGACTCCTATGCACCCTGTGGTCTCGGCGCAGACTCGGAATAAATGGGCTACTGTGAGCTTGGTAATATTTGTAAAAATTATTGCAAACTGTGCGCTAATACTAAAAATAAAACATGTGATAGTTATTAGTTATGTCATTCACCGCCAAGAGGCCCTGGTGCCATTTAAATCATTGCAACCAAAATATTCACGATTCTGAACTAACACGAAGCGCAGTAGCAACAAACATCAAATATTGCTTTCACTTCCAGGTCTCCCACGCTCTCTCCCCACCCACCTCCCCTTTTCACAGCAGATGACAACCCTGATTCCACACAGAAATCATCATACTGTGGCACTGTTATCAGCAGCTCCTGGGCGAGATATTAACAGGCACTCCTATGGGCGGGCCCTTTCACATTCTGCAACAATGGTGGCCGCTCACCTTGTACTTCAGAGAAAAAAGCTGGGCTGCTGGCCCCAGACACTGTCATATGGGCACTGAAGATAGGTCAGTGACATGTGATGATGGGGTTGGGGCTGGCTCCAGACACCGTCCTGTGGGCATTAAAACCATTTCTGTGGCATATGGTGGCTGGGCCGGGCTGGGTCCAAGGACATTGCTATGGGTACTGAAGACATGACTGTGGCATGTGGTGAAGGGTTTGGGGCTGGTTACAAACACCGTCCTGTGGGCATTGTAGGCATGTCTGTCGCATGTGATGGCTCTGCCGGTCTGGATCCAAGGACATGCATATGGGTAATGAAGACATGCCTATGGCATGTGAGGGGGGGCTGGTTCCAGAGCTGCAGAAAAGCTCATTTTGGTGAGATGTTTTGAAGTTTTTGGAAGTGGGGGGGGCCAACTGCCTTGTTCCGTCACATGACATTGCCCCTCTCATTTGAGGCAGCTTTCTATAGGGGGCATCTTGTGGAACAAAATCCCCATCAGAGGTTTAGGCAATAACGGAGGTCTGTTGTTAACGTGCAGGTCTACCGGCTCTTGTCTTGGAGGTGTTTACCCAGCCTTTCATCCTCTCAATGTCGATAAAGTTCCTAACGTCTAGTGGGTGATAAACAACACCTATTGTTTAAACTATTGCAAAACTGTGACAATAAGCATAGTTTGTTATAAATAAAGAGGATTGCAACAATACAGGTAGTCATTATAACAACAAGTCCCATGTCAAAAAACATAATTTATTACACAGAGGATCGCAACAATATAGGTAATTATTGTAACAACAAGCTTGATGTAAAAAATCATAATTTATCACTAAAGGGATCGCAATAATATAGGTACTTATTATATTAGTACGGGTGTGCATAGTTCGCACCACAAACCAAATTGTCTCTCATGGATCTTTAGACAGCACTAGCCATCGATGTAAAACTCTGTAGCACCCATTTTACCGACCTAGTAGGGATACCAGACCAAGCCGTCCCTGTCCGGTTTGAACCTGTGATACGTTTTAGAATCTAGAGCTGGCCTTTTATCAGGGCATCCGCCATGTTGGATGACCCTGGTAGAAATTCCAGTTCTTGAGTTGCAAATGGATTCTCTCTGATCCAGTTGCATCCAGTGGGTTGTAGGACAGTAAAATACCTGTGAAGAAAGTAAGTCACACATAGAATGGCACTTAAAACTTCCATCTTTTTTAAAAAAAAAATTATTTAGCTCCAGGAGTAAACATGAAAACCATATATCCATAAAAATAATATCCAAACCTATAGCAATAAGAATCAGTTAAGATACATATCAGAGAGGGCAATAAAATAAAAAAAATAAGGTTAATGCGTATCTAAGAGGAAAAAAAAGCTAACCTAATACTGACATGACATTTTTACTGTTCTACATTTTCCATAGGCCCCCAGATTCAGTAGAATTTCCTCCCAGAGCGAGTACCCCTGCTCTTGAAGCCATTTCTCTTTCATGTAGTTCTCTTACAATTGCCCACCATTCCAACGCCATAGGCGGCGTCTTAGACACCCAAGCCGGGGTTTACTATGATGATGTGAAAAAGAAATCTTAATCCAAGGTCCGGCTTTGCCTTACATCCCAGCATAATCTCTACTTCCGTTAATTACATGTTAATAGCTAAACGTTCTCTTACTGTTTGTGCAACATCTTTCCAGAAAAGAGCCAAGCCTGGGCAGGTAGCAAACATGTGTAGGCTATCTGCAGTGACCAATCCACATTTAACGCATTTCCCCATGTCACTTATGATTGACCCATTATCAGAAGCCCACCTGGCTATTCGTTCCGTAGTGTAGTATAGCATACATTTTGTGTGTGTCTGTGTGTCTGTCTTCTAAAATGAAAATTTGGCATAAATAACCAATAAGTATTATAGGGAGTTGTAATATTATCAAAATGATCGTCTTACACAAATTGTTATATTTGTTTAGGGCAATACCACTACGAGTCCCAAATTATTTTATTGAAGAAACTTGAGGGGGTGATTAGTAGCTTTATATGGGGCTATAAACAACTGCGGCGTGCAATACGATACTTAAAGCTCTCATACAAATGTGGAGGGTTCCAACTGCCTGATTTTAAATGAAATTTTTAGTCCTCTTTCGCAGGACGAATACGCGATCTTCTCTCCCCTAATAGACAGTATTGTTGCTATAGCCTCGCAGTCGGTAACGATAGCAGAATGTTTTTATACAAGATAAATGACCCAAATTACTTTAAAAGAGTACGGTTCAAGACTCTTAGAGACATAGCCTATATTTGGCGAGAGATGGTAGCTAAATGCTCTCTGCCCTTAATGCATCTCAGTGTTCCGCTGTGGGGCAATCCTATGCTCCCGGATATTTTCCATGATACCCAAGCTAAACTATGGGATTGATACGGGATTAGTCAGCTTGGGAATTTATACAATACCAATGGGTTTCGAACCTTTGAAGATCTACAGAGGGTATCTGGCCTTTCTAAACATATGTTTTACAAGTATTTACAGATAAGAGATTGCTTATGAGGGCGCAGAAATATAAGTAAACTTTTGGGATCTGATATACTGACCTATTTGCACTCAAATACACAATTGACTATCAGCAAGGTCTATCAGTTATTCTCTCAATTCTGGGATGACAGTCTGAAGCTACCATCTAAATGTAGTGAACTCTTGGGGGAAGGATATCAGCCCTGTAGACAATGAAAACGCATTAGGGACCTTAGATGAGGCAGTATGCTCTACTAATCTAAAGCTGTAACAGTTTAAAACTATATGTATGCAAAACTTCCGTCTGAAACCAATAAAAAAATTTATAAAAGATACTCACTTTTAGATTCTATCTGGAGTCCACTGGGAAGCAGTTCACTAGATCTCCAAAAGGTTTAAGGGCAACCAGCACTTGGATCCAGCGGTCACCAGTTGTAACTGGACACCGGGAACTTTCACCAGGGATGTTAACAAAACAAGCACCGCCAGAGGGCAGACTAGGTCTTACTAGGCCTAGGAGAGATTTAGAGCGCGGATTGTTTTGTTTGGTCTCGTTGGTAATTCCTCATTCTTAGTTCTCTAGGCAGTGCTGCTAGCTGATTCTCTGGTCACAGTGGTAATTCCCCATTATTAGTCCTCTGTGCAGTGTCGCAGGTGCATCTCTGTTCCCAGTTGTAATTCCCCATTCATACTTCTATCAACAGTGCTGCTACCTGCTTCTCTGATCCCAGTGGTAATTCCTCATTCTTAGTCCTTTAGGCAGTGCTGCAGCGGTCTCTCTGGTCCCAGTGGTAATTTCTCATTCATAGTCCTCTGGGCAGTGCTGCTAGCTGCTTCTCTGATCTAGTAAGTAATTCCTCATTCCAGGTGCTCTAGACAGTGCTGCCGCTGCTTCTGTAGTCCCAGTGGTATTTCCTCATTCTAAGTCCCCAAGGCAGTGCTGCAGCGGTTTCTCTCTTCCCAGTGGCAATGCCTCATTCTGAGTCCTCCAGTAAAAAACATTATCATTTATAACACCAATAGCTCTAACTTTCCAAATGCGAGACAGTTTGGACTGCAAATGCTTGTGTAACTCTTGGAGTTGTTTAAAATCCTTTCATGTTGACCATAAATCTTTTCCTTGGCTCCCGCTTAAAATACTGCACCTACAAACAAAACACATCTCAACCACTAGCGCTACCGTCTGCCTGCATGCAAAAAGCTGGGTGTAATAATTGACTTAAAAACAAGTGAACAAGGCTGCTTTTCTACTGGGAATTCGTCGTAGGAAATGTATAAAAAAATAAGGTGTACTAGTGCATTTTACTGCACAAATTGGCTTTAAAAAAAGACTCTAAAAAAGCACTCCTGATATACTCCAGTGCTTTTATGGTCTTTGGAGAGAGGGCAAATGCTAGGTATGTTGAAGCGGTACTCTGTCTTTTAATTTTTAATGCCCACTCCAGTAGAAGTAAAGAGGTAATAAAATGTTTTTTGGGTCTACATAAGGCCATCTCAATTATAACGTTCATGCAGTAGAGCAGCTGACACTTGTTGTAACTACAGTAAAAAAATGGTAAGAGAAACATTGGAACGTTTTGAAACACTAACACTGTTACTTTCTACTATTTTGTATAGCACTTAATAACACTGACCCCAGGGCCACAAATCTCTCCGGTTTACATTGGGTTACTGGACACCTTCCATTGTTTATGGGTACAAGGATGTAGGTTGATGCATGCTTTTTGTTGGGTCTGAATAGCACCTTCCATGACGACAAATTTGTACCTTTGCCCTGAGTGCCCCAGCTGTTTTTGATAGCTGGACTCCCTCTAATGATTTTTGGTCATGGGTGAGCATGGATGATGCATGTGCACCATGACCTAGGCTTGCCTCATGGCACCAAGCGCTACCTGTGTGAAGGTAGAGGGCTACTGCCCTTACCTGAGTAAAACTAAATCACATTTGTGTTGGACTAGTAAGGTGGGAGCATGAAGGCTAACAAGTGTTCAACTGCACTGTTCATCAGCAGGAAGACCACCAAAACTTCTAAATGCTGGAATCAGGACTGTAGACAACCTGCTGGGTTAGGGGCCGTCACCCAGAAAGCTAAGACCACTTGCCTGAGCATGGAGCAACAGCCTTCTGCCTGCCTGCCTCGATCAGTTGGCCCCATGAGGAGATCAGCATGAGAGAGCGAGGACCTGCAAGGATCCTGGCGAGTGGATCTCTGTAAACGAAGTGTAAGAAGTCGGGTCTTGTTGGGACCGTTGCAGGAGTGCGGTCCTACGCCCTTGTCTGTGTTAGTCTGGGACTACCGTGTTGCAGCAGAGGAGGCCACTGTGAAGTGCAAGCAATCATCCATGGTTGTGAGCAAGTCGGCAACTCCTGCGTTGCAAGACATGGGGGAACCATGAAGTGCTTGCCGTCGCCCATGGATGCTTGCAAATCAGCGGCCCTTCACCCCCTTCTATCCCAACTATAGAGGGGATTGCTGTCATGGCTCATGTGCAGGCTGAGGTCAGCGACCTCCTGTGTGAACCGGACAGTGAGCACCACTGTGGAGCCAGGAGAAACACTTATGATTTCCACAGGAGTCAGGCAAGGATGTCCGACATTGTGCAGGCGTTGGGAGACTGAGGATGCCGATGCATCATCGGGAAGAGACCGTGAGAAGACGCAGGGGAGGCCAGCGCTTGTGAAGGAGCACCTCAGTCCTATCAAAATTTCGACTTACCATGAAGTTGAGTAACACTGTAACAGGCCAGTGGGCCTGCTGGAAACATCCTCGAACGTAGTGCTTAAACAAGGCTAACTGGCATTGCCTCAGGATCCGGAACTCTGGAGGTAACAGCCCGGTAGAGCATCGTGCAGAAGGTTGACTGCTTGAATACATCGGGCTGAGGACCGGACCATTGGGGGTGACGACCCGCCCTCTGGACAGGTTTTTGCCACATCGCCAGAGTCAGGTTGCAGATCCCCAGCAGCTGATCACTGTGGCAGGGACTTTGCCGATACAGGTAACCCTCCCTTCCTCCCCTAATCACGAGCACCTGGGGAAAGAGGTGCGCGGTTTGATGCTCCAGTAGCTGGGAGTATCCGTGGCTCCCTATGTGCAGGGTTTCTATATTCTAATATGGGCAAATGGTTCCCAGGCTGTTTCCCCTCCGGTTTCCTCATTAGCACGATGATTGGCGCTGGGGACAGAGTGCAGCTGAGCCCATGCAAGGGCGATTATTACTAATTGACTAAACGCGCTTTGTACAGAGTTCACGCGACGCTGAACACTAGAGCGCTGAACAGTATTCGGGGAAGCCAGACCCCGGTTTTTCTAATGCCAATGGTGATTTGGGTGCCCCCTTCCCCCCCCCCCCCTCATAATTTGTGCATTTTCTGCCTATGCTGGCACTTGTGCAAGGCCCCCATTTTTTTACTCACACTGAAAACACCAGCAGTTCCAGCATTTCAAATGGCCGACATAAGTACTTAAATGGAGAAAAGACTACTTACTCCTCATCAATTCATGGGAATAAACATAGGACTACGATTCTCAACATTACTAAACAGAAACAAATGACCATTGTCACCATGGAAAGGGATAGAGGACTATTCCCAGAAATGCTCGATACATGGAAAGAGAGATAGGACTACACCCCAGATCTAAACTATCACCAGATAATCAAGCAGCCATCTTGGAATGGCTCCTATGTCCGCTAACTAAATAACAGATTGCGCCTGATTTCTTCTCACCGCAGGAGTGCCTCGCACCAGCACCCTAGGTATAAATACCAAGGACCTCCTACCACTACGGGATCCACTAAGAGTAATGGTAAGAGGACGTCTCCCAAGTTGCATTCATCTGTAACAAACAGAGTGGCCTACTCCTCATACTCTCCAAATAGATCTCCTCCCATTCTACCTCTCTCTATTTGACCCTCTCACCCCACCTCCCTAACAAGCCAAACACATACTATGGAGCCCATGAGCCTACACACCTACTCCATCAAATACCCCCCTAGACTCTTAAAAAAGGCGGCCAAAGGCTTCAAACAAAGTCTACTAAAATCACACCCAGAAACCCCAATCTCTGACCCCTACTTCTCAAATAACACAGGACACATAACAAATGACATTATCTTCTGCACCAAAAGGAGAGCACAAAGCAGAAAGCCTTCCTCACCCTATTCTCAATTGCACCCACTAAGAAAACTGCACACGGTCTTACATTATCTATTATTCCCTCCCCGTTCTACAAAGCGACTGCAGCAACTACCATTTATCATAATGGGATCATCCTCATGCAGGCATCAGACGATAACCTTAATATACTGGACTACATCTTCCCGATCATCAAAGCGAAGGTTACAAGACCCTCTCCCACCTCCCCAACAAACCACTCTCCTAACCCTCTGACTGACTCCCTACCTGACTCCTCATCTAGACATTCTCCCTCGTTATCCCATAGCACAAATACACCCACCCTAGGACTTACCGACACCCCACTAAATGACATACATCTCCATTATCCCTACCCCCCCACCCCCCCGCACCACCACAATTTCTACTACACCCACCACGCCTCAAACTCGCTTCACCTGGCCCCAAGCCTTCCCACACGTCCCCTCGCCCCCCACTACCACTCCCCATTTCCACAACCATATCTTTGTCACCTCTTTAGATAGCTCACCCCTCCCCCCATTAACTCCATTCCAGATTCTACTCCAATCTCTCCGTACACAGCTACTCCCGATAAGTTCGCAGCCCCTCTCTCTCCCCCTCCCTGCACTAAGATTCTCACTGTCCCTCCTACTACAGCCCACACCAATACCCCTCACGTCCCCTTTCTACTCCCCCCCCCCCCCCCCCGTGACTTCCACTCTGCATCAATGCCACATAACAAATCGGATACTCCTAAAGCACACATCAATACCCCTTCACGTCCCCTCTCCACCCCTCACGTCCCCACGGACTACCACACTGAAAACCACCATTCTTTGAACCAGTTCACGTCACGCCCCGGGACACCACAGGCCAGGCTTCAATATAACAACTCCTACATCTGACGCCAGACTAGATGAGATACTACTATCCTTGCAAGAAAACATACAATCATACCTTCTCAAAAGAGGACATCCAAACCCTTCATTTCCTGATCCGGCAACAACCCAAACCACAAGCGAAACCCATTCAGCGGCCATGCACTAGCCCCTCGCCTCAGTTGCTCCCCAGATGGAAAACAGTACCTTACCCCAATGCCTCATCCCGTCCGGAAAAGAATACCCTATCGCCGAATGATCTTACTTCCCTACTTCATTCCTATGAACTCCCTTCCCTACCCTCTAGACCTGCGCACACGGTGAATACACAGAAACTGTCCTTAATCCAACCCATCCATTCCATTGCCTCCAGAATTACAAGACACTCCCAGAGGTATTGTTGAAAACCACCTCAAAAGAGTATCCATCTCCCGCGACCAGAACACCACCCCGACCAAGACCCAGATAAAATGTATCCTACTAAACTGTAGATCGGCAGCACGTCATGCCGCTGATATAGCTGACCTCATTATAACCAATGAACCCGACCTTATAATTTTAACGGAAACTTGGCTAAACGAATCATCCACACCCATCTTAGACATACTAGTTCCCCCAAACTATCTCATCACAAGACTAGATAGACCCGATAGGCTAGGTGGTGGTATTGCCTGCATCCATAGGAACAATCTCTCTGTGAACCGCTCCAACGCCCCAGTGTTCTCCTCCTTTGAATACCTTTGCCTGCTCATCACTAGCAATAACAAGTCAATATGCTCACTACACTCTTTCTACCATCCTCCTGGTAACAACCTTCCCTTCATCGAACACATGATGGATATTCTAGCCACAAATGTCGGACAACAAAATACACAGATCTTCCTGGGGGATTTCAACCTCCACTGGAACGATCCTGATGACCCAGAGGTCAATAGCCTCAAAGCGTTCTTGTCCGACCTGAACTTGTCCCAAATCTGTGACAGCCCCACCCACGAAAAAGGCTCAATCCTTGATCTAGTAATTTCCAAACAGACTCTACCCAGCTGGAATAGATTCTCCCTTGCGATTGGTCCTACCATTACATAATCACTTTCCATATCAAGGAAGTAGTTAAACTACTCTCTGTCCAACCATCCAGAACAAAAATCTGGAAGAGGAACCTAGAAAACATCAATCCTGCCGATCTCGCATCCGCTAGTCACATCCTCACGCCCCCCCCCGGATGGATAAAAGGATGTACAGGATATGACCACTCACTACTTCCACTCTATGAACAGGGTACTTGACACCTTAGCTCCCCTACAATTAAATAGTCACCACAAAAATTTCAAACCCCTGGTATGATGGTAGACTAAATGAGGACAGAAGATCATTCAGAGCAATTGAAAGACAATGGAGAGCCGCCCCGTCCGCTACCCACCTCAAATTACTAAGAAGCACCACAAATGCCTATTACAGAAGGATTAGATGCTCAAAAGCTGATTTCATATGCAAACAGTTAGACCAAGCTAAGAATCGCCCCAAAAAACTGTTTGAAATAATCAAAGCTCAATCTAAGGGTGTCTCCCACTCCCCCCAAGCCAATCCGAATACACTCCCCAATTGCGAGTATCTTGCCTCCTTTTTCACAACAAAGACTGAAAACTTGAAGACAGACCTACTTAACGATCTATTATCCCTTACCGACCCACACACAATCTCCTCACTGACCACACCAGGGATCCCGCTTAACTGCTCTGCAAAGCTCGACCTCAAGAACAACGCCTCCTGGACCGCCTTCAACTTCTACAGCGAAGAAACTATCCTAAACACACTCACTACTTTGAATCCCTCCAATCATTTCACAGACCCTTTCCCAGCATCCCACTTAAAGGCCTTCATTCCACTGCTAGTGCCCCTATGGACTAGGATTATAAATATCTCTCTTCTGAAAGGAACCATCCCAGACATCCTCAAAGCTGGTCAGGTATCCCCCATCCTATAGAAAGTATCTGCAGACCCATCAGACCTGAATAACAATCTCCCAATATCCAACATCTCGACCCTGGCCAAACTACTCTAAAAATGTGTCCACATGCAGCTTAGTAACCACATAGACCACTTCAACCTGCTCAACCAATTCCAATCGGGCTTCCGTTCAGGGCACAGTACCGAATCAGCCATGACCCACATAATAGACGACGCATTACAAATACTGGATCAAAACCAAGCCTGCTTGCTAATCTTACTTGACTTATCCTCAGCCTTCGATACAGTCAAACACGACAACCTACTTGACCTCTTGACGCATAGAATGGGACTATCTGGAACAGTGTTAAACTGGTTCACTTCCTTCCCCCAAAATAGAACACAAAGATTCAAGATCAACCAATCCTTATCTAACCCCACCTCAGTCACTTTGGGAGTACCCCAGGGATCTTCCCTCTCCCCAAAACTCTTCAGTTTGTTTATGGAACCACTCACTGAGCTTCTCAACTCCGTAAATAAATATCCAATATCACATGTACACCAACTACACACAACTCTACATTAAGGTCCATTCTCTTGAAGACATCAATTCCCTTAACACAGACTGGCTGGCTAGGAACCATTTAAAACTAAACACACTAAAGACAGAATTCCTCTTAATCGCTCCCCCCAACCAAACAACCATCATACGCGAGTGGATGAAGCACCTTACTGCACTCGACAGTCAACCTCATCATCGATTCCGCAAAATCCCTAGGAATAACCCTGGATAATAAGCTAAATATGCAGAAGCACATCAGCGCTGCAACTAAAGGAGAAAATTTTCAGATAAACACCCCGAGAAAATTGAAACCCTTCATACCCGCAATTGACTTTAAACAGGCAGTTCAAACTCTAGTAATTCCCAGAGTTGACTATGGGAGTGTCACTCTTTGTTTTCTTCCCAAATCGACGACTGCTCCGCTAAGAGCTTCAATCAATACAGCCGCTAGACTCATCACTGGCACCAAAAGAAACTGCCACATTTCCCTTGACCTTTATGCCCTCAACTGGTTACCTTTTGAGGCCAGAATCCATTTAAAAATCGCCTGTATGACACATAAGGCATTGTATCACAAATCCCCGAAGTACCTAGCGGAGAAACTAGTGCTATCGGGTTGTAACAGATCTACTAGGTGTTCTGATAATCCTCTACTTAAACCACAACGCTTCTCCAAGAAGTAAACATAAAATCATACCTTCTCAGGAATGGCTCCCAGGATCTAGAACGCTTTACCCCCAGAAACGAGACTTAATGCGTCCGCTGCTTTTTAAAAAAAAAAAGAAGTGAAATCGATTCTCATGTCCAAATTCACTTGAACTTTTTCTTATACACTCTTGTAGATATGTGCTAAATTCTAATAGTTACCAGTACTGTTTTCACATAATTCTGTGTATTTATATGTATATGTATATGTAATTCACCTATATTTGCCCTGTAAAATGCTCTGATACCCGCAAGGGTCTTGTTCGCGCCATACAAAACCGTCAAAATAAATAACTTGAACTCTTAAGGCAAAACATAGCCTTTATTGCGTAGGTCGCATCTAGGTGTCGTCTCTATTATCGAATGGCGAACAAACATCCTAACTAGATGGAACAGGGGAATTCTGCCCTGAATGGCTCTAGTGTGCAGATCTTATGAGAACTATGCAGATTATTTGTTGTGTCAATGACATGCTTTGTATTTTAACATTTTGACAAATTTTTTCATAAAATAAATATTTGACTGGACAATCTGTTTTTTGCCATTACTGTTTGTACTTTTAAGTCTTCAGATTTGATATGATTTACACCTACCCCCCTTCCCCCGAAGACCTTTGGACTGCTCAATTCATGCTACCATTGAGTCAAATGCTGAAAGGGGTAATACTTGGGCCAGTTACCCAGAACAGATGGTAGGTCAGACTAGGGGCATCAAGAGTAAGAGGCCACAACCCCCTCAGTTGGGTCCATTAAACTCCTGCTTGTCTCGTGGCCCTCTGAAAGGGGTTCTGACACCTTTATAAGGGAATGCTCGGTGATTTGCTTGAGGTTCAAAGACCTATTTCAAACTTGGTGTGGCATACATCTCTGCACTTGGTCATACAGTGTTTGCAAGTGTGTGAGAATTGATCCATTGGTGTATGCCTACTTTTACAACATATGGTTGATTATCTGCATCTTGTGATTATGTAGCTGTGAAAAGTCAGGTTTTTAGTCCTGTTCAGAATTGTGATTGATGGTTATTCTTAAACAAGGATGGGGTTCCAGCGCTTGACTGCCTGGAAATAGAGCAGAGTTCATCGGTTCTTGATTTTGTTTTTTGTATTTTTTTTTAAGCTGGATTGGCGGTCAAAAGAGGGGGTCAGCCTGGAGCATATTGAGTCTGTGTGGTGATAGTCTCAGAAACAGGAATGCGTGACAGTATCTTGAGCTTTTTGAGCGAAGCGAAGGTATTGAAAGATTCACAAAAGGGACCGTATCATGTTGAGGCTTCGTTTTAGGGGGAGCTTTGACTTTGTAATCACCCATAAATACAGATGGTGGAAGTGTTGTAATTATTCTATTTGCCCCTAGCTAGTTTCTCCTTTTTTGAGGTGTCCTCTTTGCCGTCCTCTTTGAGGTGATATGCTTACACCCAGTGGTTATTTACTTGTCGGCTTTGTTCGATGTTATGGGATTCAAGATCCTATGGATTTTCATTATATATTATAATTTGCATGTCATCAGTGCAGTTAGAGCTGTAGTAATTACATGAGGACATGATCTTGGGTTAGTTGGCTATAGTAGCTATTATATGCAAGCATTTGCAATGCAATAGGTCTCGCATTTGCGAGAGTTTGAGCAATTGGCATTGTAAATGACAATGCCTTTTATTTATGCAGTTTGAAAAGCTGGAAGCGGTGCTTGAATACGCACTTTGTACTTCTAGTCCGTACTTACGAGAAGCAAGGCTGGCAGTAAAAGAGGCGCAGTTGTTGCCAGCTTTGCATCTCGTAAGCAAGGACTATATGTACAAAGAGCGCCTTCGCAGCTTTTCAAAACACACAAATACAATGCATTCTCATTTGCAAAGCCAATAGCTCAAACGCTCGCATAGACAACAGGAAGCATCTTTAACCACATGCACAACATCCAACAATATGGTAGAAACAAGCATTTACAATGCAACGGTCTCGGCATTGTTAAAGTTAGAGGTATTGGCATTGCTCATGACATTATTTTTGTTTATGTTTTTAAAACATGTAGAGAAACGGCATTGTTGTTTACAATGTCAATAGCTTAGTCAGTGTGTGTGTAGGTGGCTCTGTGTGTGGGTGCAAATGCAATAGGTCTCGCATTTGAGAATGATTAAGCTATTGACATTGTAAATAACAATGCCGTTTCTTTAACCCCTTCGATGCGGCGCCGATTCCCGCTCAGCGCTGACCGTTTCTTGCGCGGGCGTGGTCATGACGGAACGGTTCCGTCATGAGCACAGCTCAACCGACGCTCATGACGGAACCGTTCCGTCATGAGCACCGAAGGGGTTAAATGTTTTAAAAACAAAAACATAAACAAAAATAATGTCATGAGCAATGCCAATAGCTCTAACTTTACCAATGCCGAGACCATTGCATTGTAAATGCTTGTTTAAATGGTGCCTCGAAACGGGTCTCTATCGGGCTCTGTTTTGTGCCCTGGCACCAGCGGTCCGTTTTTTCTCCGTTTTGTGTCACAGCAGGCACATTGACGTGCGTGCTCACTTCTCTCTAGTGGAGAAATTAGCTTTAGCGTTGTATCCTTTAAAGAATTCCCTTCTCTTGAAACTCAGGAGCAGCAACATCGTCGTGTTGTCGCCAGGGCTTAAAGTGGAAGCTTTTTCAATATTACATATAATAAGCCATAGTTGCTGCTTATTTATCTTGTGCAACTAAACCACTGACAAAGCCAATAGTCCTTACTTGTTGTAGGTCTGATGCTACTTGTTGTATCATATATCTGGATAAAATGACAAACAGCAAAATCCAAGCCGGGTGGCATACTATGCTAAGCACAGATTTTTAATTTACGTGTTTAAGCCACGCCCTTAATTATATTTGCCATGCCCCTTTGAGCGACCTCCCCCCCCCCCGTTTTTCCATCCCACTTAAAGCCCTGGCTACAGCAATTCCGTTATGCAGTGTGAGAGCAACATAGCAAATGGATTACAACTTACAAGCATCTCTCCCGCCATCTCCGAATGTCTCCCGACCACGGTATTCTTCCACTCCCTTCGCTTCCCGCCTTACTGCCCCAACGCCCGGTGTCTGTCCACACCTTCTAACCAAATCCTGAGTTGCAATATTTTCGTAAAGTCATAAGGTTGAGGTGCGCAGAATGGACAGTGTCACCGGTATGAGTGGTAAAATCAATGTACGGGGAAAGGTGCATTGGACGATGCAATGATGGTCCCAGCAAAGGTGGCGGGGGGAGTTACAAAAATAAATACCAAAATGTAAACTGCTGTGACAGCCATCCTGGGTGGAGGGAGTCTGAGATTAAAGCGACAGCAGTGGGTGAGTAGGGCTCGTATACAAACTTTTTTGAACTGCGTACAATATTCCAATTAAAGTGGAGGGGATTATGAACCTCGACTTGAGTGGTTTCACAAAGCCCGCTCCGTCCCGCCAAAATTTCAAACCGTGGGCGGATCTCTGTCATCGCGAACCCCCCGCCTCCGTCTAATAGGGGCCCTCATTTTTGGTGCAATTAAAAGTAACCGTAGTGGGGCATTTCGTCTCTGTCCATGCGCTCTTTTCGCCGGTAGTTTTCTTCCTGGTTTGGTGGCACGCGGCGGCCAGACAGACCAAAAAAGTCCCCGCCTGCCCGCAGAAGGATCCGACGTGTCCGCGGAATCCGCCGCCCCCACCGCTGACGGCCATGATTCTGGTCAAATCATTTAATTATACCTGTGTCTAACAAAAATGACTGTGTCCTTGTGTAACGCAACGGGTGCTCGTGTAAAGTGCTATATTAAACTCCGGGAAAAAACAAAAAGTTAAAATAGGTCCACGTAGATCCCCCGTCTCCGGAAATTATATTTTCCCGAGTAGGAACATTTGGCAAACCTTGCAGTTTAGCTCAAAGCGAATGTTTCCGGGAAAGGTCTTTTGTTGAGCCGCTCATCACATTGCCCGGGCCCTCTCCTCCCCTCGTATTACACCACAGCACTCCCTCTGGCAGCTGAAAACACTTTCAGGCAGAATCTATTTCCCACGGGTCACGGCGGGGGAGGAAGGAGACTGGTAACTGCGACACTCTTCGCAAACTAGGAGAACGACCTGAGAGGAACGTGTGAGGCGCGACGGGAGCGCGAGGACCGTGACCCGCGAGTTCCCTTCCTTGCTCCGAGGATGAGGTGCCTCGGTGTTCGCTGCCTTGGCTTTCTCTCCTGTTTCCCTTTGGCCGTCATCCTCTCAGAGGCTCGGGTAACGTGTGAGTACGTCATTTTTTGGGGGTTGGAATTTCCTATATGCAATTTTGTTCTAATGCGTGTGAATATTATCGTTCGACTCCCGCTCTCTGCGCGTGCGACCAGAAGTGCACAAAACCAGTAAATGTGAGCTGAATGAATAGGATTACAAACGGTTACAGTTAGCTTTTCCAAAGTCGGGTTGTGTAATACGGTCTAGGAGACGAAAGTCGGATAGTGGCTTAAGAAAACAAGCACACCACCGCCTTTCTCCGAGGCAGAAAAGAACTGCCTCGGAGAAACGCAGCCTCCTTTTCGGATTCGGGGGCGTGTTTTGCTGTTGTCTCCTCCCTGAGACTTTTCGCAAAAAACACGCCCCCCGATCCGAAAAGGACGGGGCATGATTGGAGTGACGGGACCTCTTCTCCAATGGCTGGCCAGCATTTACGAGGCCAGCCAATGGAGAACAAGGCAGAAGAGGGGCGGGTTCAAGCCCCTCTTCTCCCAAGTCATTAAATCTCCGGACTTCCGGTCTGCCGACCGGATGGTCCCGAGACCTAAAAACATAGCACAAACATCCAACACAGCTACACTATGCAGGCTCTCCTTGTTATTCTGGAAAGTGGGTTAAATCCGGACTCCAGTGCAATGTTTGCACCAGAATTAAGATTACAAATTGTGTCCTAATTTTGCACCTTATTATTTCCCACCCAAAACAGCATTGTCCAGATTATATTGCCTATAGGAATTTGTGTAGGGAAAAGAGGTCTGAACAATGGAAATTATGTCAATTTCCATACAGTAACAGAAATTCCACACTATTCCCCTTCTTCCGTCCCAGAAAACTCACAACAGAGTGGTGATATTGCCCAGGCGCTATAATGCAATTACACTCGCTACTTCCAAATTCTTTGCATACATGTCATTCTGCAGGACAATGGCCATGACTATTCTCCTACAAGTTGCACAAGCGATTCAGTACAGCACCCTGGTGTCACCCATAAAACACCAAGAGCATTCACCCACAATTCAGTCAGTTGTGGCAACCCACTGACTTAGTTACTCTTACTGTCCCGTAGAACTGACACTAGTGTGGAGCTAGAACATATTAGAATTTCACAAACAATCCCAGAAATAATGAGAAAAAAAATGCTTGTTCCCTTAAAAGAAGGTCGGTGCATGTTCAATAGCCCTCTTTTGAACCTTTATACAACATATATCGAATACAACAAAAGGTTTCTTGTTGTTTGTTTCTACCTGCCTTATCCCCGCTCTCCTCTAACTCCCATGCATATCTATATCGATCTCAAGCCACAAAGATACTGGTGGAGCCTGTGACCAAGCGCCTCTTACACACAGATCTGTAATGGGTGATACATTCACCAAGGCAGCATACTCCGATCTCTGCCACAGGCGCTTTGAGCCGCTGAGCTGTGTCACTAGAGCTGAAGTCTGTGACCACCCACCGAGGCAGCTTCCCAGACCCAGGATAGATTGAGTTGCAGGGAGGGAGTGAACCCGCTTCTCGAGGGCTGATGCTTCCGGTTTTGAAACCTTGGCTGAGAATGAGTTCAGTGAATAACAAGGAAAGTTTCTAAGTTTAGATTTGCCAACTCACGGGCACCCATGTTACCGGCTGGCACTGCCCTGCGCGCGCTTACTAAATGGAACAGATCCCCAGCTTTATTAAAATGCACTAAACATACCCGATCTGGGTATTTTGTATACTTTTTCACGGGTTGTCCAAGTAACTGGGTTCTTAGTACTATCAATACCTGGTGCTTTTAGAAACGTATCACTCAGTTTAATGAGACAAACGTGAACGCCCAGCCAGCCCTATCGGAAGTTGATTGATCTCGTGGGTTACCTCAAAATTAAGCAGAGATCTCTGCAGCAGGTGCACTAACCCGCCAAGCTAAGTGGGTTCGGACTCTGCGGGATTGGACTCTGTACCGTGCACACATATTTCTCCAGTCACGGTCTGGTCCCCCAGAGCTGTCGGAGGTTTTAACCCGTGTCCCACGGTTTACAGACAGGTACATGCAGCCGAGACAGCACCAGCCTGCTTCACTCTCTTAACAAATGTTTGTAACTCACCCCACAGGGAGTGCTTTGGGGGTCGAGCAAGGTGGGTTGAGTGCCTGCTGCAATATTCCTACGGTGAGGTGTAGGGAAACACGCATCAATAAAACGTGTACCAATATCTTGAGTTCTAACCAAGACAATGTGCTAGCCTTTAGTGCTTGCTGTCCACATGGCCACTTAGAAAAAAAAAAACACACAAAAAAAACAATTAATGAGGGCGGAGCCAATCCACATAAGCGTTAGCACGAGGAGTGCACAGTGAACGTCCACTCCACCCGTACAGGGGGACATAATGCACCTGAGAATGGGACTAGTGTTAGCAAAAGACGTCTATCTGTTTTAAGTGTCTAGTCCAAACATTTAAAATGCGAAAAGTACTTTCGGAGGTGTAAGGCAGGTTTAAGTGCGAATAGGTCAATAAGTATTTGTTCTTTCACACGTTCAAATCTGATGAACCTCACTTTTTCGCTGTTGCCTCTGCAAAACAGAGGCTGTCCGGCACTTCGAGAACATGCAGTGCAACGTTTTGGAATAGCCCTGCACTTACCAGAGGGCGGACGATGTTCCTGTGAGCCTCGCTTCTGCCACCCGTAGAGTCCCTGGAGAAAGCAAAGCAGAGGGCTGAAGGTGGATGTTCTGAGTGTCGAGCCTGCTGCCTCTGTTGTTCTTCCCGCAGGGGAAAGAGGCCGGGTTTCAGGCGTGGCCCTGCCAGCGTGAGGAGAGACTCTCGCAGCCCCATCAATGGAGAGCAACAGCAGGCCACAAAAAAAAACAAGCATTGGCATAGCCAATAGGTCTCACCTCTGGGACCTTATAAGTGTTTTGCCAGAGCTATTGGCTTTACCAATATCTTTAAGCTATGGCACACAACCTCATGGGAGGTGGTGAGGCCTAACTCGTGGGGGGTGGTCGGGACTAACTCATGGGAGGTGTTTGGAAAGAGATGCAATTTAACATAAAGGGATCAGAATCAATTTAGCCGTGTCAATAATTATGTTTTTTTTTGTTTATTAATGTATTTTTATGCATACTAAGATACAACTGTTAAAATGATGAAAGTTGTTGTATTTCACAAGCCCCCCCCCCAGAGAGAAATGTTGTCAAGAACAAGATTTTGTATACTAGAATGAAGGAAGACTCGCAATGTATGGGGTCTTATCATTAAGTTCGATAATGTAACTCTGTAGGCATCTGAGGAGAAACAGCTTGGAAAAGAAAGAGGAGGAGAGAAGTGAGGGAGAGAGTTGATGGAACGGCAAATACCAGGGTGAGAGCCGCACAGTGAGGGCGGGAGAAAAGAATTAAAAATAGATCGTCTGAGAAAACGTACTGGTGCATTCCAGACAGCTCCTATTGTCCAATTAGTCAATGAATTGTTAATAACGGGTATTATGATCATTTGAATATTGCTTGGTTTGATGCTTTTCGAGGACCAACAATGTAATTAAAATGTTTCTAGATGTGAGAACTAAAGAGAAACACTAAACGATGAAAATCCCAAACAAAGAACACGGTGAGGGTGAAGACCCAGCTCTGCTTTTATATTTCTGTCTCATACACTCAGAAGCCAGATTTGGGCACCGGAGCGCTATACCGCGGCCCTGCAGAATGTAGCCACCCAGCGCCTGGGAGGCCATGCCAAGACGGGCCCACAGTTGTGACAGAGTCCGACTCCAGAGCTCTGTCTGTAATGCAGTGCCGCCCCCCCCCCCTTACGTCACCAGCAGTGCTGACATGCGTGCGCGTCGCACCCTGGCTAAGAGCCGTGACCTGGGGATGGAGGAAAGCCCTGGAACCGGAGTAACCTGGACATTAGTAGCATGTTCAGCATCGCTCAATGTTTAAATGTAAATGTGCTTGAAAGTACTTTATTTTCACACTGGGTTGCCCAGTGGGTTCACGCACACGAAGCAAAGGTTTCAAGTTGCAAGCCAGTAAAAGGTAGCTGGACAGCCCCTGCTACTAGGCACTCACAGGCTGCCTACTCGATGTCCCAAAATAGTAACAAGCAGGTAGTGGTATAAGGGAGGGGGTAGGGGAGAGAGGCACGCAGGCTGGCAAATGGTGATCACTTTCGCGGCCGCTTTGATGTTCTCAGTGGCCGCGCGGCTCACTGAGAACATCAAAGCGGCCGCAAAATGATCAGGCAGGCTGCCAAATGGTGTGCGCGCCCGGCGCACATGCACTGTAGTTGGCGGCCTGAAAGCACTGGTTTGCACTTCCAAATCCCCCTTTTACAAAAGCTCTTGCGAGAGCAGCGCTAAAGCGCTGGCTCAGGCGAGACCTAAAAAAAGTGATCGCAAAACTGAAAGCGACGAGTGGTGCGCGCGCGCGCGCGTGCCATATGGTTTCAATTATCGCGCCCGTGTCTGGGGCACGATAATTGAAACCATATGGCAGGAATGCGTTTAATAGACACCAATAGGCCATGGGCGGAGCAATGCGCCAGCCTTTGGCCTATTGTGTGCTATTTTAAAAACGAACACGCAGACAAAGGCCAATAGCAGGCCACAAAAGTAAAAACACACGCACGAGCGTGTACAATTCCAGGGTCTGTTTCAGAACCCCTGATAAAAGGACTCTCGCCTGCGCAACGCAGGGTGCGAGCCCTAAAAAGGGGCGCAATTATTGTACCTTGTAGTGCATCAACTTTGGATTTCAGTGGTGCTGAGGAGTGATCGCTTTGTGAGATAAGAGGTGATCCATTTTAGCGACAGTCAGTGAATCTCAGTAATCCAGTGTCTTTTGGAGCATAGGATGGTGAACGGTGTCAAAAGCAGATCGCTGATCAAGTAGAAATACAACTACCCAATTTGAATAAAAAGCAGTCTAGGAATTGTTCCTTATGTGTTCTGGTGCTTCAGTGCAATACTTGATGTACTGTAGGAGAAGTTTTTTTTCTTCAATGAATGAAGGTATTTGATAGATAGCGGTGTTTTGATGAATTTTCATAAAAATGGGCCATGAGAAAATCGGTAAAGGCCACATTTTTGTAGGCTTTATGGAGACAGTGTTTAGGTCACTTGGGAAGGTTCTAGTTGTTAACCAGTGTTTGTCTCTACCCACGATGGCAGATGAGCTATTTGATGAGGATATCATTGAATTTATGAGCCAAATGTGGGTTAACCTGTGATCTAGCTAAATCCCTGGCGTTCTTCGTACCAAACTCTTGAAGTTTCATTGGGTTGAGGAGTGCCTTGACTTGTGATGGATTAGATTTCCTTACTTTTCATCTCAGGGTATGTTTCCTAAGCTTGTGCTTTTGTAAGAAATTGGTTAACCAGGCAGTAGCTTAATTTCTTGGTGGGATTACATTTTGGGTCTGTTTGACTTTTGATAGAGACTTATAAATTCTGAAATTATTCCGGAGTGGGAGTATATCCTTGTTGCTGTTGAATTGCTTCAAGAGGCTTTCTAGCCCCTTTCTTTTTTATTTCGATGATTTTACTTCAGGCATAAGCAGCAGAGTTTTGGTGGCAAGGATGGGTTTGCATTGGATTTGAATGTCAGTTATAGTTCTTTTGCGGTAGAAATCTTAACAGGCTGATGGTTAGGGAAGTAGATTGTTGGGAGCAGAAGATGGTTACATCCAATTTTTGTCCGAGGTTACTTTCAGTTGCATGCTTTGTTGAGCTTTTGGTTTTTAGTACTGATGAAACGGGGATATAAACGCACATGATGGACAGTCCAGATGGCATGATAGTGTTCTGCCAATGAGCTGGCATGGTTTGATACAAATTTTGCATCTGGTGTATGCCCACTTGTGTGAGTGAGCCCAGAGATGAGTTGCAGAAAGCTAATAGAGTCTTGATTAGAGGGTAGGCAGTTTGATTACTCTGTAAGGCTTTTCAGACCAAGTTTTGAATGTCTCTGTGTATGAATAGGATGGGATGTTTTTAGAACGTCTCGACAATGAAGTCAAGGAAGGGCTCAGTGAAGGTCCGGTTTTACGGGTGGGGTCTGTAGAGGAGTATAAATGACCTCCAGCAGACTTTTTGAACTGACATATTGTATAGCCTGGGTGGATATTTTCATTTATAATACGTGGCACATCCTTACAATGCCAAATTTCTGTGAAGAACAGTAGGTCATTAGATCATATTTATTCTGACCATACATATTCATTGACCCAGCTTTAAAAATGTTCAGGATAAGTAATAAGTAGATTTGAGGGGTAGATTTGAGTGTATAGTGATTGAAGTAGTGGGTTCAGGTGGAGGAAACGCAAGATTTTACCTGGTTTGAGAGAGGTCAGGGTTGTAGTTTAGATAGTCCTGGTATGAAAGCATTCATGTATAGAAAACAAAGGATCAAAAACTTTTTAAACGATTTCATGGGAGTAGAAGGGAGGTAAGAGATGTATAGAAAACTGATTGGAAAAGGTGCTGGTGGTGGGGGGTAGGAGTCTTTGTAAGAAGGAGGTTGGTGTTGATACTTGGAAAGGAGGGTTTACATTCCTGGACGGATTCAAAGAGCGAAATACGTGTAGATTGCAGCAAAGTGAGAAGAGAGGTCACAGCAGTGGTTTGTGAGAGATGAAAGCAAGGAGTAGTGGCAGGAGAAGTAGGAGTGCTGAGAGTGGAGTCTGTAGTAGCGTGGCAGTGTGGTATTGGGAACTGTGAGACTGCTTGCACTATCTTGGTTTAGGGAAGGGAGGGGTATCCTGGAATTAGTTGAGGGCCAAAACCCCAGGAAGTGAATTAAAGTGGGGATTAGTAGCCTGTAGGGAACTATTGTCCCATTGGCTAACGAATCCTCCAGTCCCACAAACAATAAGATCGCATAAAAGTCGCACAGAAGACCCACTGTTCTCAGACCACTACTGGACTAGAAAGAAGGATGAAGAAGGAAAAGGGAGCATTGATCCCTGGACCTAGCATAGAGAGGCTACACTAAAAACTGGACTGCACCTCCTGAACCCGAGGGCAATTCAAAGAGAGGACTGAGCTGGCGCTGCCCTTGTGTGCCAGAACAGAAGGAGTGTAAGAAAGTGCCTCTTTTGCATGGTTAGTCCCCCACGTTTTCCCTGGTTGAAATGTAGTGCACAGGGTCCCAGTCAACCATGTCCTCTGTGCCAGTGCTTCTTCCCTAAAAATATAATCCCTAATTGGCCCTTCTGCCCTCTGTAAGTCGCTAGTTTATGGTACTGTGTGTACCTAGGCCCTGGAAGATGAACACCCCCTGGGATCCCCCTTACCGATACCAAGCCACTACCCATGAAGCTTGCATGCCCCTGTGAGGGAGAAAATGACAAGGTAAACATGGCAACCTGCCTGGGGCCATGCCAGCTAGCACTTAGGGCTGTGAGGCATGCTAGAGGGTTGACTTACCTAAGGCAGGGTGCACTATGCCACAGCCGAGGGCATATCTGCATGAGCAGATATACCCCAACAATATTGGGGTCCATTTCCTAATATTGTAAGGGTCAGTGACGCAATAGAGAGTACCAAAGTACTCTTCTTAATAAATCCACGCTGATGCGACTGTGGGATTTATTGTGCCATGCGCCTGAGGGCACATCATAGGTGGCCCCTGAAAACCTGCAAACCCAAGTGTGGTCTCTGACCGGCTTTAGGCAGCCAGGCACCACCAGACATGTTTCTGGACCCCTGGGTAGAGAGCCCCTTCTCTCTGGGACCAGAAACAATGCACATCATGGGCAGAGGAGTCCTGCCTTTACCCCCAGGACGGGCAAGTGCTCGAAGAGGGAAGCTTCAGAGGCTTGCTGCCTTTGTAATGTGACCCCCAGCCTCGGCTGCTAGCAGCAGATGGCAGCCCCTGGTTTACGCCCCCACTTTGGGCAGGAAAACTAAAGAAGAATAGGAGGTGTACCCACCTCTGCCAATTACACCCCTAAGGTGGGACAGGCGAGTTGAAGCACATCTTTCCATCACCGTCATCTTGAAGATAGGGGGACCCCTCCAATCAGGGCTAGGTCAGTGCCCCTCTCCCACCGTAGGGTGGCGTTATAGAGGGTGTAGTCACCCCAGGTAAGGTGCCCATTGGCAGTACCTGCTGCTTCCTTAAAACGTCCCTAAATATTGTATTTAGGTGGCTCCCCCAGACCTGGAAACTAGATCTGCGATGACTTAAGAAAGAAGACGACCCTGCCGAGAAGACTGAAGACGATGACTGCCTTTGCCCCAGCCCTACTGGCCTGTCTCCAGCTTCTGCGAACCTGTGACCTTACTTTTAGCCAGCGACTTCTGAAATCCTGGGAGGACTACTGCCTTCGAAAAAGACTCCAATCTACCGTGGACAGCCACCTGTCCAGAAGTAACCTACTCCAAGGACTCCGGATCCAGGCGGATACGCGTCTCCTAGCCACTCTGCACCCGACACTCACAGCCCGAGTCTGAGTGGCTCACCTGTGCAGTGAAGTTGTATCCAGCGTTGGCTGACTGCTCCTGACCTCCATGATTGCACCTGCAGTGTGAATCCATAGGCTCCCCTGACCGCGACTGGCTCTGGTGAGAAGACTCCTATGTCGATAGGCACCCCTGCACCTAAAGCCCCTGGGTCTTGGGGAGCTGAACCGACGGTGCCCCTGCATCTCTGCTTACCTCTTCTGTTATTGGTCTTCCTCCTGCAACTTCTGGCACCACATCTGCAGCTTCTTTGCCGAAAGAAGAATCCCCATTGAAAAGCATTGGGTGCCCGAGGTCGAAATTGCACCCTGCACACGGCCACCCCTCTGTGGCTGGTGTATATTCGGGGCTGCTTTGTGGCCTCCCTCTACTTAACCTAACCCCCAGAGCTTGGCTCCTACAACTGATCTATTTACCTGCAAGCAGTGTGGCTCTAGGCACCTCTGTCTCCATTGGAAAGCATTGAGCTGAACTCTGATTTTGACCTCTGCAAATGGCTGTCCCTGTGCTACTGGCGGTGCAGTATTTGTACTTACCTAACTCCTGGCACTTGCTGACTTGAGGCTCTGGAGACCGGGATTGTATGTGCAGTACTTACTTGTTTAACCGCAATATTGTTTTCCCTATAGGATAACATTGGACTGTGTTGAAAAGTTTCTATGTGTCGATTTTCAAAGTGAAAAGTAATTTAATTAAAAACGTACTTTCTTATTATGAGAACCTTGGTTTTAAAATAAAGTACAAGCAAAGTATGATTTTTTTAAATTGGCCTGAATCTCCTTATTGAGTTGTGTGTCTATTATTGATCACTTTTGTGCAATACATGTCTTAACACTCCTGTGTTAGGCCTAAGGCTGCAAGCCCAAACTACCATTAATAGAGCACTTTGGGTTTTACATTGAGTACACTATTGGGGAACCCTTGGACTCTGTGCACGGTATTACCACCTAGTGGCAACATCATATACAGAGCAAACTTCCTACAAGGAGTGACTCAAAAAGTCAGTGTGCTGACTCCCTGTTGCAGGTACAGGGCCACAAAAGCTGAAGAAAGACTGCACTGGTGAGAGTCCAGCAGTACAGGCTCCCCTGACCGCCGCTGGACAACAAAGTGCCAGCTAGTAGATAGTCCTGACCTGCCTCAGGTATCCCCAAGTCTGTGGGACCTGTGGCCTTCGTCTAAGTGAACCCTGGTCCTCCTGTAAGAAAGAGACACCTGTGGACAACCGCTGAAGACTGCTGTAACCAGAGACCCTTCGACCAGTGGCAACTGGACCAACACTGGACTGAACTGAGGCATTGCTGGAGATTGAGTCCTAAGGCTGGAGATAACCCCCTGAAGTTCGTAAACCCCAGGTTGGCCCTGGAGTATGTACCACATCCCTTCCACAGCTCCAGCATCTTCAACATCCTTTGCACCTTCTCAGAATCCTGCATCCCCAGCATCGGTATCACTTCTTGGCTGGAACCCCGAGGAGGCTCCAGGAACACACACCACATCTCTCCCACAGCTCCAGCATCTTTGGCTTCATTAGCATCTTCTCAGCATCTCCAATCTCCATCATCAGGACCACTTCTTGGCTGGACTGCGATCCTGGTGGGATCCTCTCTGAGGACTCTAAGACCACTGGACCCAACAGGTAGCTGTCTCCCTGAACCTAAGGGGTCCCTGTGACCGTCTCCTGGCCCGTTGTGGTCAGTCCAACAGAGGATTGATAGATCATACTAACCTGTTGGCTCAGGAGCCACAATGCTGAATTCAAGGATTTATTGGAACTTAAATAATTTACTTAACTTTTAAAAATCATATTCCTGATTTCCTCTCAATAAATATTTGTTGCTTTGGTATCGAATTTAAGATAAAAATCCTCTCAATTTTTTATAAATTGGTGTTTAATTTGTATTGTTGTGCTTCTTACTTACCTGTTGTGCTTTTACATCTAAATGCTTTACACTTGTTCTTTTGATTAACCATGACTGGTCTGTGCCACAGCTACCCTGGACTGTCATGCCCCGGAGTCCTGCCTGCCCCGGAGTCCTTTCCTGTCGAGTGTATGGGCGTGCATAAAAGGAGCGTAAACGCTCCCGAACGCGCTTAGCGTTCTAGTTCTGGGCCCCATTTCCGTCCGCAGACACTCGCCTGACTTCCGGTTGTTGCTTCCTGTTTCCGTAGTGTGTGTGCTTTGCCGGCGTTCCCTTCACCGGAGCGCGAGTAATCCTCCTTCGAGCCTTTTGATTGTTGGTGCCATCAGTAGGACTTCAGGTCCCCTTAGCTATTCCTTCCAGCTGTCTTCCCATTGCTAAGAAGAAGATAGCAGGTACAACGAACGCGGAGTCGCGTTCACATCTCCGCCCACTGGGTGTTTCACCCGGAATCTCGGAGCCATCGAAGCCATCACCTTTCCAAACAGAGCTTCGTATCCACGCTCTGTATTGACAAACAAAGAGGCATTTACTTCTTTGCCTCGCATCCATTCCCCTTTTTGTTTCGCTCCTTGATAGTTATCATTCCTTTTTGTTAGTCCTTCCTCAGCCCCGTCTACTCTTGTGAGGGTTCCTACTTTAAGTAATTATTTAGTGAGAAGACGTGGGAAGACTTGTGTGAACCACTCGGTGATAACAGATTGCAGCTTCTGAATCACGGTAACGGCGCTTTGGCGCTGCCTTTTGTTTCTACGTTAATGAAAGCCCCGATCTATGTGTGAAAAGTCAAAGAACTGTGTGAATATTAATTGTGGTTCACTGACCTATATGCCTTACCTCTACATTAGATGTAATCCATCTACTGGTAGCTGAGGTAATCCTTACACGTTCCTGTTTCACCATATCATAGTGGGGGTAAGTGGGGAATCCTACACGTACATGAGTGATAGTGATGAAAAGCAACGTCAGCCGGAATACAGGTCTTTCTTTTGTGCAGGATCCTCTTTAAGGTTGTGCTACGCATGTACTGGTCATCTGGAATAGGCAGCAGGATACAGTAGTGTCCTTACCGGCTTGGCAGTAGAATGGTATGTGAGACAAGGAGTTGGAATTAAGACATTGGAGAAGTCTCATGCTTGCAATACTGCATTTACATTTTTTTTCTCTGCAGTAATATTCAGCCTCATCTGCACCATACGTGGAGCCCTTGGTCTTCCTGAGGTTTTCCCGCCTTCCCTTGTTTTGTTTCCCTGTTTTCCCCGGGTGTGCCCTCTGTTTCTCTAGAGTTTGATAGAGTCGGGGGGTCGCCGGGGAAGGCTGTGGTATTCTCTCCGGATTCCTGGCGCTCCTGCGGAACCTACTGGTATTCCTTACATGGACTGAGCGAAAGGATTTGTTAAAGAAATCTAATTGGGCTTGATAGATATTGTGACAGAATTACTTAGTGAGGTCTCACAACCACACACCATAATAATCCACTTTCCAACACTCCTATTTTTTGGTTTTCTCTGCCTTGCTCCGTGTCAGAGTAAGTAAAAAGTAAATGCTAGTCTTGAAAAATCAGTGCCTGGGGGCCCAACTTGCAACCACCGGCTTAAATGAAGCACTATCTGTCCTGCAGGAGGAGGGGCAGGCAGACTTTGCCTTAGCCTGGGCCATTGGAATTGTGCAATTCTGCAAAAGCAGCTTTATTAGCAAAATGATGGTGTTGCCTCATTTGCCACAGAATCCATCATTTGCTGCATAATCTACTGATTTTAAGAAAAAAAATGTCTCTGGCTCAAATGGACTAAAAGTTAGTAAAAACGTTGCAAGATATGTTCACACTCCGTTGAAGGCCCTTTGTAAAGATTAACTGGTCATCTTTTAGTTGCTTAGTTCTCTATTTGGTTGTTAAACTGGTACTAATTAGGCGAAATAATTGCCCAGGCAGTATTATCATTGTGTACAAATTACAAAATATGTAATGCAATCAGCAAAATGTTAGGGTTATGCCACAGAATTTTCCTTTCTAAGTGGCAAAATTGTCAAACCCGTGTAGGAAGCTGGGGTTTTGTTGCAGAAACTTTGTGTGTGTACTGGGTTCTTGCTAACCAGGCCCCAGTGTCGGTGTTCCTTCCCTGAATTGTTCTGTTGTTTTTTTTATTTTTTTTGTAAACAGACTTTATTCAGAAGATTGCAAGTACACAAAGTAGCCAGTGGTATTGGAGCACTTAGCTTGTGACCAGTAACAGATACAGATATCGATGAGCATGGATGTTGGGCGATTATTTCCTGGTGCAGATTCCTCCATGCGTAGCCCATGCGGAAATCGTGATAAAGTACAATGTTCAGGTTCGATTTCTCAGGGAAGTTATGCGCTGTGTCGGTAGGATTAGGAGATCTGCATCTCAATAAGTTGTCTCAGACCTAACTCAATTAGATCACAACAAACAATAACCAATAAGAATAACACCCCCCCTCCCTTCCCCTCCCACCTACGCAACCACCCCACCCCACCACCCCCCTCCCGGCATGGCGCTCGGTCGCCAGTAATTTCGTGGAGGATCATACCCATCCATGTAGGACAACAGGTACAGTAATTCCAATAGGGAGACATCAATCCCATAGATAAATTGTTCTGTTGTTTTTCACAATTGGCACAACTCTGGCCTACCTAGAAGTCCCTTGTAAGGGGTACCTATGGTTCCAAAGGGCATGGTAACCAGAGAAAGGCCTCTGAGGGCTGCAGCATGTATTATGCCACCCTCAGAGACCGCTCACCAAAAACACGCACCACTGCCATTGCAGCCTGTGTGTTTTGGTGCAGATAAATGCGAAGAGTCGACATGGCACAAATCCCTGTGTATCATGCCTACCAGTCACTGCATGAGGCATAGGTAAGTCTCCCTTAAGGCAGGTAACACTATACCTCATGTGTGGGCCTATTATATGTGCAGTAAAGCCATTTAAGTGTATATGGTCTGGAAACTTGTAATTCCGAGTTTCACAGCACCATAATGGCTTTTCTGAATCCTGGGATGTTTGGTATCCAATATCTCAGAATAATAAACCTGCACTGATTCTAGTGTTGGGTTTATTAACCCTTGCACTCAGGGGTCCCTTCTAGAGGAGACCTCTGACGTAAATCCGCCTCTGTTGGTTTCCCTGACAGGTAAACACCAGCCTGCCACCACGAGACAGGTTTCTGGACCCCTGAAGTGCGATCCCTTGCTCTCTGGGTACAGAAACAAAGCCTTTACTGGGCAAAGGTCCTAACTCCTCCCCCAGGTCAGGAAGGGCTGAGCAGCTTTAAAGGCTCTTCCCCCTTTGCACTGCAACCCCCGCCCCTCCTGCTGTCTTCTTCCCATTTTAGGTGGGAAGACAGGCAGGAAAAGTTAGCAATCCCGAGAGGTGTGCCCACCTCTGCCAACCCCACCCATCAGGTGGGGGAGGCGAGGTGAAGCCCACTCCTCCGTACCCACCATCTTGCTGATGGAGGACCCCCACCACCCATCAGGGTTAGGGAATGTGCTTACTCCCCCACGTGGGACGAGCACATCATGGGTGTAGTCACCCTAAGGTAAGTAACCCATTGGCTATTACCTCGACACCTCTAAAACGCCCCTTAAATACAGTATTTAGGGGGCATACCTAAACCCAGAAAGCTAGATTCCTGCAACCTAAGAAGGACAGGAGAAGTTGCAGAGGAGACTGTAGAGAAGAACTGACTTGGCCCCAGCCCTACTGACCCATCTGAAGTTTTCAGATATCCTGCGCCAAAACTTGACTTGTCCTACAGCCAGCGACCTCCAGGACCCCTGGGAGTACTGACTGCCTTCAACAAAGACCGGATCTTCTGTGAACAGCGGCTCTGTTCAAAAGAAACTTTATGCCGGAACCACCACTGCACCAGTCACTTACGGCTCGAGTCCAAGTGACCAACCGGTCCCAGCGAGGTCCCCCAGCGCTTCTGGGTCCACAGTGGGTTGACCCCTCCAGGACTACCCACATCGCCTGCAGCATCTGCACGGAGACACCCCCCCCACCCCCGAGTAGCCCAGTAAGATGAACCCCAACCTCAAAAGGCACCCCTGCATCCGGCTGCCCTGCGCCCTGGAGAAGAGGACCTGAGGTACTCCTACGTCCCGGAACCCCCCATCTCACCTGCCCAGCTGTTGGTTACTCCCGGTAGACTTCCTCGGCTGGGCCTGCAGCTAAGATCGAAAACCGGCAACCTCCATATGATTGCGTTGAGCTCCCGACACCTCCTAAGCACCCTGCATCCGGCTGTCCCCGCACTGCTGGTGGTGTGGACTTGGTGCCAACCTGGGACCCCTTTTGCCCTGACCTTAACCCTAGGAGCTTCTCTCCCAAGACCTGCCAGTGAGCAGCCCCCAACCGAGGTGCTCTCTAGCCCCATTGGTTAACATTGACACCCTGCATTCTGCACCTGGCCGCCCTAATGCATCTGGTGGTGCACTTTGAGTGCCAACCTGAACCTTGGTTCTACGCCCCAAAACTTCAATCTTAAACCAGTTTTACTCACCTGTAAACTTAACACTTAGTTTTCTCCATAGGAATGAATGGTGGGTTTTCTCTTAAAATTCTTCTGTTGAATTTTCTTGTACTGCAACAAAGAGTAACTTAGGCCCTCATGAGATTTAACCTGTTGATCGATGTCCTGAGTTGTTTGAACTGTGTTAGGAGTGTGTTTCATACCAAACTAGGGGAAGTAATCTAAAAGTAATTGCAAGCATTTTTTTTTACCAGTTTACAAATCGTTTTCTCAACTGTAAAAGTAATCTGAATGTTTCTACCAATTCAGTATTCACTGTACTACTGAAAGTAACATTGTATGAAAAGTTTCTTACCTGCTACTAAGTATATCTTGATTCTAGAAATAACAAAACAAAGTAACAACTTTTTATGCAAATAGTTGGTCTTGATTCAGTCTTTGTGTGTGTAACATTTCTTACCTGAGTGTGTAAAACTAATGATTAACACTACCCTCCTGATCAGCCAGACTGCTCAACCACACTACCACGAAAGAGAGTAAGGTATTATCTACATTAGCCTCTGCTATACCTCTGGGGAGCCACTGGACTCTGTGCACACTATACCTTACTTTGGTATAGTATATAGAGAGCCAGCTTTCTACACCCTGCAGCATAATTTGGTGCTCCCCTGCCACATAATTACAGTGGCCCTCGAAATCATGGACTGCTCATAAAGTGCTGGTAATAACGAACAGACACATGCATGAATTATGTAATTATGAAACACAACATATCTAGTGTATGTAATGTAATCTATTTTTCCTAAAGGTAAAACAGTAGTTCTTAAAGCAGAACTTTATCACTGTTGCAAAAATAACTTGGTCATGGTGTGTTTAAACTCCATGTAACTTGAATGAACTGTGCAAAGATGTAATGGAAGTCTCCGCACCAGGTGCATTTACTTATCTTTTTCTTACTGAAAGGAACCTCAGAAGTACATGAACTCATATTTGCATTGTTTTATCAGAACTAGTTTATCACTTACAGTATAGGTTAACTAAGATGGATTAGTGAAAAGGGACAGTTTAAATATGATTTTTTTTGTTTAAAGCACAGCTTTCTTAGTTGTCCTGCAACTTTCTTATCACTGCGCAGATTTTGGACTAGTGGCACATTTTCTACAGATTTTTAAAAGTTGAACTACCTGCAGATTTTTTGCCTTCTCTATCTATATATTCAATCTAAATCATTGACAAACTCTCTTTGACCTTAACTGAATTGTTTTTGCATTTATCCATGTCCTTATTTTGTCTTCAATAATGGAGTTTTTTTCCAAAAACTTTCTACAGCCCCGGGACATTCTCTGTGGAGCTGCTGATGAAGTCCTTGCTGTCCTAAAGAATGACAAACTACGAGACAAGGAAAGGCGCAAAGAGATAGAGCAACTGCTTGGGCAGACGGATGATACTCGGTACCATGTGTTAGTAAACTTGGGCAAGAAGATGACTGACTACGGAGGTGACAAAGAAATCCAGAATATGGGTAAGGAATACTCTGACTGCTTGACAAGGTGATTTGTGACCTTAGAAAAGTGCTCCAGAGGGACCCTGTCAGTTAGCCTCTACCATTCATGTTTTTTGCTGAGATCAATGCATCCATTCTAGCATCAGTAGGATACCCCATTGCACAATTTCCTATAGTATTTCACCTAACACTAAAGAACTACCTTGTTATATTGTGTTACGTAGTTCTTGTGCTTCAAGAAAGTGTTTTATACATGTTTATTATAAGCACAATAATAAAGGGGAGCACTGCAATCATTGCCAAATGCCCAGCAAACCTTTTTGCATTTTATTCCCCCATATTTGGTTAATGCCCTCCCTAATTCCTAAATGTAAATTTCTTCGAAAAAGTAGTTTCTTTTTTATATTTTGTATCTACTTAGTCATTTGCCAATTTATCCCCCAGCCGCAGTGGCCTTCAATAGTAGAAAACAGGAGAACAAGAAATTAACCCCTCTGTAAACTTGTTCTTCCACAGCACCCATAGCAACCACTTTATAGGTTGTCCTCTGTAATTTCTATTAATCTTTAGCTTATTATCTGTTTTTTACCACTCCGTGTTCAGTCTCCCTACTGGCATTCGGGTGATTTTTCACTTCTGCTGCATCTGTGTTGTGCAACTTTTCTCATTGTCTAATGCTCTACCAAAGCCATCTCCTAGGGAGGAGATAAATGAATTACACATCAACAAGGAATTGGCACAATTTCTCAATGCTCATTTACGTCTGGATCCGTCACAAAACGGATTCAAAAGTAATTGCAGCATTGACTCCGCCTTATTTATAGCAGCTGATCACATTCCCCGGTAGGTTGATTCTGGGGGAGCAGCTATTCTGGTCTTGCTTGATCTGTCTGCTGCCTTTGACACTTTACCTCCATTTACTTTGATGAAAACGCTGAGACAATCAGGAGTGTGCCGTGTTGCAGTAAAACTGCTTGAATCCTTCCTGACTGATAGAACTCTCCCGGTCAGCTGTGGCGATTTTAGGGCCTACCCATTCCAGCTCCTGTGTGGGGTCCCTCAGGGATCCTCGCTGAGCCCTCTGCTCTATAATTTGTACGTTGCCCCTTAGTCAAGTTAGTGCGCTCCTTTGACTTTCAGGTTTCCTACTATGCAGACTATACCCAAACCATAGTCTCCATCTCTGATGATTTGGATGATGTGGCCAAGAAATTCAGCTTGTGTATGGCTGCTATCAGCTGTTACATGAAGGCCAACGGGCTTAAAATGAATGGGAAAAAAGGGGATGTCCTGTTTTTTGGAGCTAAGAATTCCATTTGGTCGAACTCCTGTTGGCCTAAAACCTGTGGGGTGCTCCCTGTGCCAGTTAGTACAGAAAAACACCTGGGGGTGATCTTTGATAATACATTGGCCTTCGGCATTCAGGTAAATAAAATGATAGGCACATGTTTCTGGATTATCAAGACCCTAAAGAAAATCCTCCTTTTCTTGACCCAGAAATTGACGGCTGCAGTGATCATAGCGTTTATTAAATCTCGCCTGGACTACTGCAATGCCCTCTATTTGAATGTAAACAAATATTCCTTGAGCAAACTGCAGATGATTCAAAGCACGGCCGCTACATTGCCTCTCCACCAGAGGGGCGCAGACTACCTCAGGTCTGCCTTCAGATGGTTTACCCCTAGCATGTTATGAAGACCTGCCGGGCAAAGAAAAGCTGCGATCCCCAGGTTTCCTAAGAACAGAGAGGTGGGGGAGAGGGAGGAGGGTTGCTTTTTCGGTGGCAGCAACCCTCCTGAGTTTATTATGATGGTTGGTTCATATCTTTTGTTTTGCAGGCAGGGTAAAACTTGGCTCTTTAGGTCTTCTTATTTGGCAGGGCCTTCTTTCTTGGGGTGGGTGGCCTGCTGGCTTCTCCCTGTGTGCTGATGTGTCTGACCATAGCACTTTGATGCCTTATGGTTATATGCGCTTCATAAAATATATATATACAAATAATGATCGACCAACCACTCCACTGCTCTTGGATTATCCTCTTTGAGTTCTTATTCCCTTATCCTATTTGCAGACTCATCCTGGATCAGCCCAGCTCAGGCATTGTTCACTTGTGTCACCCTCCCAAAAATAGTTTTTTCCCCTTTCTAGTAAGGCAAAGGACTGCAGAATGGCTGTCCGAGTCATGGTAAGCCGTGGACATGTATTTAGGTGTTAATGACCACCCTTGCTGAGAGTACTGGTCTGCAGATCCAATTATAAAACTTTGTCCTAGCTGGGACATATTTGTTCGCTGTCAGGTTATCCCCATCTCTTTTTTGTGAAACCCATTGTGACCTGCCAAGCATGACCACTGGACATTTCTTGTGCTCAGTGCTGTCCCTAATGCACACACATTTAAACTTTTCTTGATCACACCTTCAAAACTTGGGAGCAAGGTCACCTCTCGTGAAGAAGCAGAAACCTCTGCTCTGTGGAAGTAACTGCTCCTGCTAGCTTGGATGGTTCTCTGAAGTGAGGGTAGTTGGTTTCCAAGTTTTTGATTTCACAGTTAAGACTTCCCGGAATACTAATAGACCAGTGGGAACACCCCATTGTAGCGATAGCGTTGCAGAGCAGTCCAAGGCTTACTCAAGGGAGATGGTGTGGGCTAGTATTCTCCATTCACAATACATAATAATAACACTCAATAAATGATTGTTCAGTCTGTGCTTTTTCTTTTGAAAAGGAAAAAGTACATTTATTACTCGCACACTACTATTCAGCAATTTACAAATATACACAAGCTGATGGAAATGCTTTGGATGACATTGCATATTCAATCTTACCCCTCCCACAGGGAGGTCTAGATCGACAAATCAAATGGCAGAACATTACTTTTATTAGTAATGCAAAGATGGAATATCATTATGAATGAGCTTGCAGTTAATATGGGCAATAAAGTATGTTTACTTGGCATATGAGCGGTTGTCACTGTCATTACTTCATTAAAGCATTCACAAGAAAATATGTCTAGGCATGTGTAGGTGATTTGTGTTATCTGTTGCTTTCAGCCTGAAATGTCACTTTCAACATAGCCTCTGAAGGCAACACTATTATAATCACAGCATTTATGTATTTATAGTTCTCACCTCTTGAAGGTGTTTGCAGCATCAACACTTGAAAGAAGAATAAATACACTGCATTCTTACACAGTCCCTGAAGGACATCACTTTGGTAAATGGACATGTGTAATTACCACCTTTCACCCCTAGAGGGTATCTGTTAATATGAAAAACTCATATTGACATTTTTGCAGCGTGAATCTTTCTGGATTCACTATGCTGTGCATTATTCCGCGATCTTGTGGTTGGGTCCGGATTCGTAGTCTTTCCTTTGTTTTTTTTTTTTTTTTTTTTGTAGCCCAGGTGGGCGTCGACGTACACCATTTGGTGCACCTCCCGTGACGTCGTCGTGCTTCCTGCGGAAGTCCCACCTTTGGGGCGCCATCTTCAGATTCTTTTTTCCGCCGTTGGGTCTGGATCGTCATCGGGAAGCTCCAGAATTACACTCGAAGGAAGAAGGAAGAAAAGCGAGTTTCATCGATAGAAACACTAGAAGATATCAGGAAAGGAAAAGATTTCATCAGGAGCGCGAAGAAAGGAGGACCAGCGCCCTGTTCTTCGACGGCCTTGGAGAATGCACGCTCAGAGACCCTGAGCGCAATGGACAAGACGCCATTCAAGTTCTGCCCAAACTGCCACCACAAGTTCGCGCAGAGAGACCAGCATCCGGTCTGCAACCTCTGCCTACCGGTCGATCACCAGAGTATCGACTGCAACGCCTGCTTAGCCTTCGCGCCGAAGACACTCAGGGTGAGAGAGCGGCAGAAAAGGGCCAACGCCAGCATGGATGGCAAGGGGAAACCCCCGACGCTCTACGCTCTGGGCCTCTCTTCGGACGACGAGGACAACGTCGCCGAGACAGCCGAAAACTTCACGGTCGTAGAGACCGACAAGAAAAAAGAAGACGAGGTAAGAGAATCGTCGAGCGCAAAACAGAAAGTACCTCGACAACACGAGGGTGACTCGAGAAAATCTGAGTCAAAGTCCACGAAGGGAGCCCCGGCGCCGAAAACTTCGACGTCCAAAGGGGGAACCACGGACAAGAGGCCGAGCGGATCCTTAGATAAGGACTCCCTGGTGCCGAAAGACGCCGAAAGGCAAGGGTCGTCGAAAGCATCCCATGAAACGGGCCGATCGACGCAGAAAGAACGTTCGACGTCGACGCAAGTTTCATCGAAAAGACCCGCGGTCGATGCCGAAAGCATCTCCGAGATGGAAAAAAAAGAAGAGGCGGCTCGAGGCCGAAATGGAGAACATCCTTCAAAGAAAGAAGGAGTTCGACGCCAGAATGAAGGAATTCAAGATTCCAACGGTTCCATCAGCGGACGTCGAGGAGGTCGAAGACGAGTTCGACGCCGAAGGGCTGACAAGGGAACTCGAAGAGGAAGAAGAGCCCTATTATGAGGGAGAAGCCGAGGAAGAAGACCAACGGTCGTTCTACGAATCGGCGGCATCTACCAGCAACGACGTCGAATGGCACGATCTCGACACCGAAAACCCGGAGGAGCCCGTGGACACGTACCCTTCGAGGCCTTCGCCACCCGACGACATCGGGGTCTACAATATGGTGGTCAGGAGCGCAGCAATGGCCTTCGGCGTCTAACTCGACGAGGAGAAACCGAAAGCCGATTTTCTCGTCGAGACACTGCTCCCCATCCAGACAAGGAGCCAGTTCCTCCCCATGCTACAAAGCGTGATGAATCAGGGGAGAGAAGCCTTTAAGGAACCTGCAACCTGCCGGTCGATCACGCCCAGGACAGAGAAGAAATATAAGCACTCCTCCCTGGACCCCCCTTACATCAAGGGTAGTGTGACCGCTGACTCCATCATAGCCTCCACGGCCAGGAGAAGGGCCAACGTACCAGCAACTTCGGGCCCGCCCCCGGATAAGGAGAGCAGGAGGATTGACCTCACAGGAAGAAAGGTCGAGAGGAACGCCGCTATGCACTGGCGCATGGCGAATTCAAATGCACTCCTCAATAGACACCAATACCAGCACTGGGATGAGATGGGGGAGTTAGTAAAGCACCTCCCCGAAGAATACCGGCAGAGAGCGAATCACCTGATAGATGAAGGCAAAAACATCGCCAACTCCTGTATAAAGACGGCGTTGGATGGGGCAGAAACTTCGGCAAGACTCATGGCCATAGGGGTCACAGAGAGGAGGCATGCATGGCTAAGAATCTCGGGATTCAAACTGGAAGTGCAGAACAACATCCTTGGCACCCCCTTCAATGGAGAGACACTGTTCGGAGCAACAGTGGACGACAAGCTCACCCAGCTGAAAAAAGAAAACGAGACGGCGAGGTCCATGGGGGCCCTGCAGCTGAGGGGAATGAGGCGAGGAAATCCCTCGAGAAGACCCTACGGTAGGGGAGGAAGCCAGCAGGGGACGTCGCACCAGGCGTTCCAACAAGGTCAGCAGGGTGAAGGTCACGGACAAGGTCAGCAGAAGCAAAACTGGCAATATCAAGCTCGGGGCCAGTCCTTTCGCGGGAGAGGGAACGGACGTGGCCAAAGGAGGAGAGGGGGCGAACAGCCCTCGACGAAGTGACTCAGCACGCAAGAGGACGCCTACCCTCGCCAGGACCCCAAGGGGGAGGCGCAAAAAAGGGTCATCAGGGGGAAGAGAAAATTCAAGAGCCTACGAGCATACGACACCAGTAGGCGGGAGACTGAGGTTCTACCTTCAGGAGTGGCGGCGTATAACCACAGACAAGTGGATACGGAACGTTGTGCAGTACGGGTACTGCGTAGATTTGGAGAAAAGACCTCCAAACAGGAAACCAAGGGGAAGACTGAGATCGGCCCAAGAACTGGCAATACTCAGAGAAGAAACGCGGAAACTCCTGCAAAAGGGAGCCATAGAGACAGTGCCGTTCAGAGAACGCAACAAAGGGGTCTACTCAAACTACTTCGTGGTTCCGAAGGTAGACGGAGACCTCAGACCCATACTAGACCTCCGTTACCTAAACAAGTTCATCAGAACGCAAAGGTTCAAAATGACTTCACTGCAGGAGGTTCTGCCACAAATAAGAGAAGGGGACTTCATGGTCACCGTGGACCTCAAGGATGCCTATCTTCACATCCCAATAAACAGAAGGCACAAGGGCCTTCTAAGATTCAACATCGAACAAGAACACTACCAGTTCACGACCCTGGCCTTCGGATTAAAATCAGCACCAAGGGTCTTTACAAAATGCCTGTCGGCGGTAGCGGCGCACCTACGAAGGCAGGGAATACATGTCTACCCCTACTTGGACGACTGGCTGGTCAAGGCAAACTCACGCGGAAAGTGCGAGAGGCACGCAAAACGCGTAACAGACACCCTCACAAATCTGGGATTCTCGATCCACTGGGGAAAATCATCGATGGAACCGGAGCAGGTGAAGATTTTCCTGGGGGCAAAGATCAACTCCCGCAACAGCACGGTAGTGCCCAGCGAGAGGAGGACAGAGGCTCTACTGAAGGAGGCGAAGCTCTACCAGAAGGGGCGAGCTCTGACAGTGAGGGCTGTGAGCAAGATGATGGGGATGATGGCGTCCTGTATCCAGCTGGTGCCGAATGTACGCCTGCACATGAGACCATTCCAGGAATGGCTACAACAACAATGGTCACAAGCAAAAGGAAGCTGGGAAGATCTAGTGGTTGTTACGCACGCAGTGCAGGAGGAGATAACTTGGTGGAACAGAGACAACATAACAGCAGGGAGAAGCCTGACACCACCAATCCCAACAGTGACCATTACCACGGACGCATCGCAGAAGGGATGGGGAGCGCACATGGACAACCTCAGAGTGAGGGGTCTATGGGCCCCAGCAGATGCGGTCCGCCATATCAACTACCTCGAGTTGAAAACAATCCTGCTAGCCCTGAAGGCATTCCAGAGGCACCTGTTCAACAAGAGGGTGTTGGTCCAAACAGACAACACCACGGCGATGTTCCACATCAACAAACAAGGGGGGACACAGTCGTTCCCGCTCTCATCCCTAGCTCAGGAGATTTGGAGATGGGCCATACCTCTCAGGATAGATCTACTGGCAATTCACCTACCGGGGAAGGACAATGTGGAGGCAGACTGGCTAAGCAGGCAGACCTCAGCATCACACGAGTGGGAGCTCAATGGCCAGGAGACGGAGAAAATCTTCCGGAGATGGGGGACTCCCACAATAGACCTTTTTGCAACACGCCACAATGCAAAATGCCAAAGCTTCGCGTCCAGGCAACCATATCAGCTATCCAAGGGAAATGCCCTATGGATAAGCTGGTCGAGGACATTTGCCTACGCCTTTCCACCGATACCCCTGTTGCACAGAGTGCTCGACAAGTGCAGAACCAGCAACATGACCCTGATCCTGGTGGCTCCGCAGTGGGCGAGGCAGACATGGTTCTCACAAATTCAAGAAATGGCACAAGGCGACCCATACAGGTTCGAGAGGAGGAAGGACCTGCTCTCAATGCAAAACGGAGAGGTCCTGCACCCAGAGCCAGAGACCCTCAACCTGGCGGCATGGCTCCTGAAGACCTAGAGTTCGCACACCTAAGATTGCCGCCGAGCACGATGCGAGTGCTACGGGAGGCAAGGAAACCAACTACACGAAAATGCTACAGCGCAAAATGGAAGAGGTTCACTGTGTGGTGCCGGAAAAAGGGCCTGCAAAACAGAATGACAAGAGACTCAACAGTACTGAGGTACCTCACACACCTTCTAAAGAGTAACCTCTGCTCGAGCTCACTAAGGGTACACCTAGCGGCCATCGTGGCCTACACCAGAGGTGAAAAAGGTGGAAGTTTCTTCAGCTCGCAGGTGGTGAGGAGATTCATGGAGGGAGCCAAAAGGATGGGCCCCCGAAAAGGTTGCCGCCGCCGGCATGGAATCTGAATGTGGTAATGACGGAGCTCATGAAGGCACCGTTTGAACCCATTCACAAGGCAACACTGCAGATGTTGACTATGAAAACAGCCTTTCTGGTGGCCATAACCTCACTACGCAGGGTGAGCGAGCTTCAAGCACTAACGCTGCAGGAACCCTACATTCAGATTCACAAAGATAGAATTGTCCTGAGAACTGACCCACACTTCATGCCCAAGGTAGTGTCGGCGTTCCACATAAATCAGGCTATCCAGATACCAAGTTTCTTCCAAAACCCGACTACAAACGCAGAAAAGGCACTGCACACCCTCGATGCCAGAAGGGCGGTGATGCACTACATTGAGAGAACCAAGGAACTCAGGAAGTCGAAACAGCTGTTCGTGTCCTTTGCTACTAGCTTCTTGGGTAGACCAGTGACTAAGGGCACCATCGCAAGGTGGATTGCCCTCACTATTCAATTCTGCCACAAACAGGCTGGACAGGAGCTAGCGGAGGGGCCGCAGGCTCACTCCACAAGGAAGAAAGGGGCCACCGTGGCCTTCCTGGCGAACACGCCCATCCAGGACATATGCCTCGCGGCAACTTGGGCATCTGTGCACACGTTCACGAAACACTACTGCGTGGACATTCAGATGAACAAGGAAGCACAGGTTGGGCAGAAGGTGCTTCAGCACATTTTCAACGACCAACGCTCATCTACCACCCAGCCGCCACAGAACTAGGAAAACCGCTACAAAATCGATGCACAGCATAGTGAATCCAGAAAGATTCACGCTGCAAAACGAATAGTTTCTTACCTGTCGGTGTAGTTTTGCAGCTTGAAGATCTTTCTGGATTCACTAGCGAACCCACCCACCTCCGCCAGGAAGATGAGGCTGGAGGAAGAGGGGGTAAAATGGAAAAGATCAAACCAATACAAACATACAGATAAAGGGACAAGAAGGATTAAACAATCGCCTAGGGTTAAAAAAAAAAAAAAAAAAAAAGAGGAAAGGAAAAAAGAACCCGAAGATGGCGCCCCAAAGGTGGGACTTCCGCAGGAAGCACGACGACGTCACGGGAGGTGCACCAAATGGTGTACGTCGACGCCCACCTGGGCTACAAAAAAAAAAAAAAAAAAACAAAGGAAAGACTACGAATCCGGACCCAACCACAAGATCGCGGAATAATGCACAGCATAGTGAATCCAGAAAGATCTTCAAGCTGCAAAACTACACCGACAGGTAAGAAACTATTCGTTTCAGGTCACAGCTAGTTGCAACCATCACCTTTGTACCTTTCCCCAGCAATTAAGCAAAAGTTCCAACCTAGAAAAGCTTGAAAAATGTTTGGAACCCTTGTGGGGTCATCTTTTTACTGTCCCAGCCAACTTAGGATGGGGTCCTTTTAACAGTGCTTGGGGGAGGCTGGGCAGCTCCCCCACATTTTTTGTACCCCTTTGGTGGTGACCCCTCTCTCCTGGGGCCACCACAAAGCTCAAATGAAGGATTTTTGCTGACCAATGCAGGCAAGACTAGCAGGACATTATAGTGTGCTCCTCCGCGCTTTGTAGTGAATTTTTAAACAGCAGCTCTCCCTCTGCGCTGGGGAGAGCCACGCCCGTTTCCTTTGTTTTTTCCTATGCACGGCCTAGTGCCGTGATCAGGGGGCGCATTATATTTTGGAGAGCAGCTTGAGAAGCCCACCCCCGGCTGCTCCCCGCCCGTTCCCCACTCGACCAGCGCACTCACGTGCTGTCTGTCATGGGAGACATTGTGAGAAAGTGCCCTCTTTCTTGCATGGTATGCCCCCACTTTTTGCTGAATTGCTGATGTGCTTTGACTGAGTGTGCCGTGGGCTCCTGCCAATCAGGTACCCAGGGCCTGTGTTCCTTCCCTAAAACTGCATTGAAGCCTAAACCCAATTGGCATCTCTAGCCACATGTCAGCCCCTGGAAAATGGTATCATAGGTACCCGGGGCACTGTGACCAGAGAAGGCCCTAAGGGCTGCAGCACTTATTGTGCCACCCTTAGAGGCCCTGTACCCTGACACACACACACTGCCTTTGCAGGCTGAGTGTCTTGGTGCAGAACAAAACAGAGTCGACATGGCACCCATCCCTGGGTGTAATGCCCACAAACCACTGCCCTGGCATACATCAGTCATCCCTCTAGCTGGGTGCCCTATGCCAGTGGTGTTGGTACAGGTGCATGAGCCCTGTACCCCTACAGTGCCCAAGACCATTCCTGGGCCCTGTAAGTGCAGTGCTGCCATTAAAGAGTATATGGTGCTGGGAGTTTGTCGTTACGAACTCCACAGCACCATAATGGCTACACTGAAGACTGAGAAGTTTGGTATCAAACTTCTCAGCACATTAAACCCGCACTGATGCCAGTGTGTGATTTAATGTAAAATGCATTACAAATGGCATCTTAGAGATGCCCCCTGAAACTCGACCAACTCCCAGTGACCTGACTGAGTGGCTGCCTAGGCTGCCACCACCAGACATGTTTCTGGTGGACCCCTGGGTCGAGAGCTTGCTGCTCTTGGGGGCCTGAAACAATGCACATCCTGGGACGAGGTGCCAAGCCTCCTCCCCCAGGATGGGCAGGGTTCACGGAGGAGAAGCTTCAAAGGCATGCCGCCTTTGTGAGCCTCTCAAGATCATTTGCTGCTTTCAGCAACTGGTTCTACCCCCACTTTGGGCGGGAGAACCGGCGGGAAAACACAAGTGAGGAAGTGAGGTGTGCCCACCTCTGCCAACTCCACCCATAAGGTGGGGGAGGCGAGGTGAAGTACAACCTCGAGTCCCTGCCATCTTGGGGATGGTGGGACCCAGCCAACCAGGGACAGGCTCCTGCCCCCCTCCCACTGGAGAGTGGCAGAATAGGGGGTGTACTCACCCCAGGGAAGGGACCCATTGGTCCCTGCCCTTTACCTACCTGTAACACCCCTAAATTTAGTATTTAGGGGCACCCTGAACCTTGCTTCATCAGATCCAGCAACAACAAGAAAAAGAAGATAAGAAGAAGGACGAAGAGCCATGCAGAGCTAACAAGAGGATGACGCCCACTGACTTGGCCCCAGCCCTACAGGCCCGTCTCCCCTTGAACCTGCTCTTGCAAAACCCCGGCGTGTCCAGCGGACAGCAACCTCAAAAACCCCAGAGTACCTGCCTCATATACTGCATTCATACATACACACACGCACCAAACATTCATACATACACACACACACCAAAGATTAATTAAAAAAACTAAAACACACACACTTACCTGCAGTTCTGCCGTGTAGGTCCCAGGAGGCTTGGGACTGCTGCCTTCCCTCATTGGCGGGAAGGCAGCAGTCCCAAGGTCATCACAGAGTGGGAAGGGGTCAGTGAGACTGCTGAACCCACCCCATTTTGAGATGAAGTGTCACTGATTGAGACACTCGACCAGGGGCTCTTCAGGGCTTAAAACTGAAGCGCCTCCTCAGTGACGCTACTTCCCTCGTCACTGAGAGGAGGGCCTCAGGGACCTTTGCTGAGCTGAGGACTCACGCCCACAGGAGCTTTCCTCAGCCCTGCAAAGTTCAGCTCAGGCAGCAAGGAACCTGCGCATTAGCCCATGACTAGCTCCAGGCTGCCTGACCTGAAATGAACAAGTCTGACAGACACTGTTTGTGAGGGGCAAAAGGTGGGGGGTGCTCCTCATCCCCAATGGACCAGCCACGGCTGGTACTGGGCCCTACTGGTGTCGCCGAGTGGGAATTCGGTTGCAGAGCGCATCTGTGGGTGTCTCATGCCCTGCCCATTCGATGTGAAGCCCCTTGTACATCAATTGGTGGCTTTGTGGCACAACAGGCTCTCAACTCAATGATGACTCGGTCCTATGCAAGGATCGGTCCCTGACCCGCATCACCCTGCATCGGTACCCAAAGTCTTTTCAGGGAACACGAGAGGCCAGGGCGCACTGGAGCAGTTGCACAAATAAGGGTGGGGAACCCACAGCCACGTGTCCGGCCACACCACCTGTAGGGTCCACGGGATCTTCTAAGCTATCGCTTCACAGACAGCTTTTCAGAGGTCCCCGAACCTCCATGATCTTCAGCAGGCTTAGCCCACAGTGTGCATTTAGCTACAGACATGATGCTTAAGTTCCGCTTAAAAAGATACCCATGACTTGCCTCACCCTGCGGAGTCAGCTAGAAGGACATCAGGGTGATGGGAGTCACCACTTATCTCCGACTGGGGGACGGAGAAAGTAGGGCCTGTCCCACATCGTGCCCGTGTCCCGGCAGGCCACTGGCCCGACTTGCCACACGCCCACGCTGACCCACTACACCCGCCACGGTATCTGGGCATATCAGCAGGGGTCGAGGGAGGCCCAGGTCGCCGCTGGTAGCGTCTGCCCCTCAACAAAGTCAAACTAATACCTCGGATGGCTCCTGCCGCTGGATTAGTCTGGATGCAGTGGGCGGAAACGGAGCTCCTCTAATCTGTGGCTGCCATGTTGGACGGCCCCGCCACGCCCCATAACCGATCTAACATTGTTTTCCATTGTATTCTGCAATTGTGGTGAGAAACGGAAAATGAATAAAAATATTGAAAAACCAGTTCAGTAGTGTCAGCAACTTCTTTTTGTCTTCTTCATATAGTGATCTTTTAAAAAGTGTACATTTGTTTAGGACGCCTTTTTTACAGAGACAATCTGTTTGTATACCTTTAAAGGAAATCTTGTAATAGCTTTTTGATTGGCTGATTGGAAAAGGTATGGCATTATGGTTTTGTGATGGTTAAGTACTATAATAATGATATATTCTGATGGATACATCTGCCAGTGGATTCCTCACCTTGTGAATATCCCCTGCGCCAGCATTCCACGGAACTTTTCTTCCCCAGCATTCCACGTCGACGTGGGCGACGTCATAATACACCGGCTCCGCTCGCGACCCCTATCGACGTCACCGGAGCCATAAGAAGCCCACGTCGGCGTGATGACGTCAGTTCCCTTTTTTTCGCGCCTTCGACGCGCAACGGTTTTTCTCCAGTGCTACTTTGTAGTTTGGTCGTGTATATCGGTTTATTCGGCTATGTCGTCGACTAGGAAGTCGGGCTTTAAGCCCTGTAGGGAGTGTGGAGGCCTAATGTCGATAACGGATCCACACCAGAATTGTTTATGGTGCCTTTCCTCGGAGCATGATATGGAGGAGTGCGGATGCTGTAGAAGCATGAACCCGAAGGCACTCAAGGAAAGGAAGACCAAACTCTTTATGAAGAAGATTGGTGAAGAGAAAAGAGGGAGGAAGAAGGAGAGATCGAAGAGGGAGTCATCGACTTCGAAGTCGTCGAGGTCGAAGAAACACCATAAGAAGAGTAAACCCTCTCGACGTCGATCCTCGAAGTCCAAGAAATCGAAGTCGAGGTCGAGGTCGGCGTCGTCTCATCGACGTCGGAGCAGAGGTTTGTCTCCTTCTCCTTCTCCTTCGAGGTCGCCGGAAGGTTCTCCTTCGAGGAAGCAGACTCCGATTCAGTCTCCTGCGAGGTCTTCGGCTCCGTCTAAGACGTCGACTCCGGTTCGTGTGGAGTCGGATGCTTCTATGCATGAGGAGCAGGAAGAGTCGGTTCCAGTACCTGAAGATTCGGAGGCTCCAGTGGAGGATATTGCGGAGCCGGTGCCGGAGGCCCCACAAGAGGTTCCTTTGCCTCAGTTTCCGGCCCCAGGTACGGATTCGGCTAATTTCTTGAATGCTATGTATGGCATTTTTAATAGGGCGGCCTACCCATCCGGAGCACCAGCTGGTCCCGTGGGTCCGATGGCCTTTACAATGGGGGTGCCACAGCAGTATGCTCAGGCCCCCTTTATGCCCTTTATGCCGATGGCGCCTTCTTGGCAGTTTCCGGCGCCTTCTGGGGATCCGATTCGACCTCGGAAGGTTCGGGAGGCTTCGGAGCCTCCTTCGACGCCAAGACTGGCTCCATCGACGCCGAAGCAGACTCCATCGACGCCAAAGCAGACTCCATCGACGTCGAGGCTGACTCCATCTGCGCCGTGTCTGGCGCCGTCGACGCCGGTTCCTCTGGTTCCTCCGACGCCGCTTACGACGTCGCTGACGTCGGTTCCCCGAATCCGGTCGAGGAGGGAAGCCCAGAGGGTGTTGGAGGAAAGAAGATATCGAGAGGTGGAAGAAGGCCAGGTCGATTCTTCTTCGGACGAATTCGAGGGCATTGAGGAAGCCAGTGGGCTGGATACGACCCCAGAGTGGGAACACGCATCTGCCAGGTCTTCTCCTCCTCATGAGTTGGCTCCCTATCACGTGGTGATAAAGAAAGCAGCAGAGCTTCTGGATTTACAGCTGCCTTCTGTGGAGTATAAGTCCAACCTACTCACAGAAGTGTTACATTCTCCAACTGCGACATCGGAGCCTTTGCTACCTTTCAATGAGGCCATATTGGAGCCGGTTTTAGAGGTATGGAAGAAGCCCCTTTCTTCTCCTGCAGTGTGTAGACAGGTGGCAAGGAGGTACAAGGTTGCTCCAGGGGACCCTGACTTTTTATCCTCTCATCCGTCCCCGGACAGTTTGGTTGTGCAGGCTTCTTGCTCCAAGCATGCTTCCGGTGCCTTTCCTCAGTCTCCAGCTGACAGGGAATCCAAAAAAGCTGATCAGGCGGCCAAAAAGACCTTTTCAACAGGAAGCATGGCGTTGAAATCCACTAATGCTACATGCCTGCTGGGGCGTTACGTGCACGCTCTTATGGATTCCATTAAGTCCTTGGCCCCTAAGTTGCCTGAAGGGGATAAGTCATCCTTCATGGAGGTTATAGCTGACACTCAGGCGGCTGCCAGGCAAGTTATCCAGTCAGGGTTGGATACTGCGGACTCCGTGGCAAGGATCATGGGGTCGTCTGTTGCTGTAAGAAGGCAGGCTTGGCTCCGTAACTCTGGTTTCTCGACGGATGTTCAGGCTACTCTGGTCGATCTTCCATTTGATGGTCAGAAGCTGTTTGGGGGGAAGGCGGACTCTGCCCTTCAGCGTTTTAAGGACAGCCGATTGACTGCAAAATCCTTGGGTCTGCAAGTGCCGCCAAAGGGTTCGACCTTTCGGAAATTTAGGGGCTTTGGGCGATCGTCTTTTCGCTCTTACCGGCAGCCCCAGCAGCAGCAGCAGAATCCCCTCTATAAGTCCTATAGAGGGAGACAAAGGGGTCGGAGAGGTTCTGGTCGCAACCCCTCTTCTTCCTCCTCCTCCTCTGCTCCCAATGAGGCCTCAGGGAAGCAGCCCTAGATCCCCCATCCCGGTTCATGTAAGTCCTGTCGGGGGTCGGGTGTCCTACTTTCTACGGGGTTGGAAATCGGTTACATCAGACCTTTGGGTTTTGAACCTCGTGGAGACTGGGTACGCCCTTCCCTTTCGGGAGTTTCCTCCCCCTTACCCTCCTTGCCAAGGTTATTGCTCGGAAGACCACCTGCTTCTCCTGCAGAAAGAAGTTCTAGCCTTGCTTCAGAAGGGTGCAATAGAGGTGGTTCCGGAGCAGGAAAGGGGTCAGGGATGCTACTCCCGGTATTTTCTGATTCCCAAAAAGGACGGCAGATTGCGTCCGATACTGGACCTCAGAATCTTGAACTTTTACCTGAAACAGGAGAAGTTCAAGATGCTGACCCTTGCGCAGGTTCTTCAAGCGTTGCAGCAAGGAGACTGGATGATGTCGCTCGACTTGCAGGACGCGTACTTCCATGTCCCAATCCTGAAGTCGCACAGGAAGTATCTCCGGTTTACGGTTGGGTCGCAACACTACCAATTTGCGGTTCTCCCGTTTGGTCTTACTACCGCACCTCGAGTCTTCACCAAGGTGATGGCAGTGGTGGCTGCTCATCTCAGGAGGTCAGGTGTCCCGGTTTTCCCTTACCTGGACGACTGGCTTCTGAAGGCAGAGTCCCCAGAGATGGTGCAGGGTCATCTGCAGGTGACATCTCAGCTGTTATTCGACTTGGGTTTTTCGATCAATGTGCCCAAATCTCACCTGGTGCCCTCTCAACGCAACCTGTTTATAGGGGCAGTACTGGACACTACTGTGTGTCGAGCATTCTCTCCTCCTCAAAGGATTCTCGACATTCAGGAGATGGTCCCTTTATTCCACAATGGAGCGGTTGTTCCAGTTCTGAAGGTGCTTCGCCTGCTCGGTCTGTTTGCCTCCTGCATTCTGTTGGTCAACCATGCACGCTGGCACATGAGGGCGCTCCAGTGGTGCCTCCGCAGGCAGTGGTATCAGCACAACGGGGATCTCGGGGAGTCGATCAGGATCTCCGGAGAAGCTGCAGCGGATCTTTCATGGTGGAGCGTAGAGGGCAATCTGTCGCAAGGAAAGCCCTTCCATCTGCCTCCATCGGTGGCCACAGTGATAACGGATGCATCCACCCTAGGGTGGGGTGCTCATCTGGGGGATCTGGAGATCAAGGGTCTTTGGTCTCCAGAGGAAAGGTTGTTTCATATCAACCTTTTGGAATTGCGGGCGATTCGTTTGGCGCTCAAGGCCTTCCTCCCTTCGCGGTCAGTCGATCCAAGTCCTAACAGACAACACGACCGCGATGTGGTATGTCAACAAACAGGGAGGAGTAGGGTCTCTTTGTCTGTGCAGAGAGGCCTTACGTCTATGGTCCTGGGCTCAGGACCATCAGATTTGTCTGATGGCAAATCATCTGGCCGGGGTGCTGAACGTACGTGCGGACAGTCTCAGTCGGCAGTTCTCCGCCGACCACGAGTGGAGGCTCCATCCGGAGGTGGTTCGTTACGTCTTTCGGATGTGGGGAACTCCTCGGGTGGATCTGTTTGCCACTTTCGAGAACGCGCACTGCCCGTCATTCTGCAGTCTCCAGTATCCGATGCAGGGAGCGTTGGGGGACGCGTTTCAGTTGAGTTGGGGCTCTCGACTCCTTTACGCGTTTCCTCCCATACCCTTGATTCCTCGGGTTCTGAGGAAGATTCGCCAAGACCGGGCCCAAGTTATATTGATCGCCCCAGATTGGCCAAGAAGGGTGTGGTACACAGATCTTCTCCGCCTCTCCTCGTGCCCTCCGCTCCGTCTCCCTCGGAGGCCAGACCTCCTCTCGCAGTCGGAGGGGCAGGTTCTACACCCCCACCTCCAGAGCTTACACCTTCATGCCTGGAGATTGAACGGGGCAACCTGAGTTCATTCTCTCTCCCACCTGATGTGGTGGACGTTATTTTATCGGCCAGGCGACACTCCACCAAGTCCATTTACTCCTACAGGTGGTCTAAGTTTGTAAAGTGGTGTGGAGAGAGATCCATTGATCCTTTGAAGGCCCTTCTGTCCAATGTGCTCCAGTTTGCTCTTTCCTTGGCTCAGCAGGGTTTTGCTGTGGCCACGGTCAAGGGCTACCTTTCGGCCTTATCGGCATTTCTGTGCCTCCCAGATCAACCTTCACTGTTTAAATCTCCGGTTGTTCTGAGGTTCATCAAGGGCCTTACAAACATGTTTCCTCCTACTCCATTTGTAATGCCTCAGTGGGACCTTAATCTTGTTTTGACCTTTCTAATGGGGTCCCCTTTTGAGCCTCTTCATACTTGTCCTTTGAGGCTGTTATCATTTAAGGTGGTTTTTCTTGTAGCCATAACCTCGGCAAGGAGGGGGAGTGAGCTTCAAGCTCTTAGTTCCAAACCTCCTTTTCTTACCTTACAGGCTGAAAGGATGGTTCTCAGGACCAGGGCTGCTTTCCTGCCAAAGGTAGTCACTCCGTTTCATTTGGGGCAGTCCATTACTCTCCCTGTTTTCTACCCTCCTCCTCACCCTTCCAAAGAGGAAGAAAGACTCCATCGTTTGGACCCGAATAGGGCTGTCAGTTTTTATCTGGATAGAACCAAGGACTTTCGCCTTGATGACAAGCTCTTTGTTGGCTACATTGGTCGTTCTAAGGGGAGGGCGGTGCACAAGCGCACGCTGTCAAGATGGATCATCCTTGCCATCAAGATCTGCTACGCCCTGGCTGGTAAGACTCCTCCTGAGGGCATTCGAGCTCATTCAACTAGAGCTAAGTCATCTACATCTGCTTTGGCCCGGGGTGTTCCTGTGGCAGATATTTGTAAGGCCGCGACTTGGGCCTCCCTCCATACTTTCGCAAAGCATTATTGCTTGGACTCTGAGATGAGGAGGGAGGGCCACTTCGCGCGCTCTGTATTACAAGACTTTCTGGTATAGGAAGGTGGACACCCTCCTCCGGGAGTGGGGACTGCTGTGGGAATCTATTCACAAGGTGAGGAATCCACTGGCAGATGTATCCATCAGAAGAACAAGTTACTTACCTTCGGTAACGCTTTTTCTGGTGGATACAGTATCTGCCTGTGGATTCCTCACTGACCCACCCGCCTCCCCGTTGTCCACCTTTGTATACCATGAAATGGGTCTTGTTGATATGTTTTTATGCTTTGTTGTGCATTTGTAGGAAATGCTTGTTTATTTAGCATTCTTTTCCTTTGTATGCCATGCATATGTGTTGGTGTATTGTATACTGTGTATGCTTTGAGTCTGTCGTTAGTCCACCTGTTCGCCTCGAAGGCACGGGGAAAAAATGGGTGGAACTGACGTCATCACGCCGACGTGGGCTTCTTATGGCTCCGGTGACGTCGATCGGGGTCGCGAGCGGAGCCGGTGTATTATGACGTCACCCACGTCGACGTGGAATGCTGGGGAAGAAAAGTTCCGTGGAATGCTGGCGCAGGGGATATTCACAAGGTGAGGAATCCACAGGCAGATACTGTATCCACCAGAAAAAGCGTTACCGAAGGTAAGTAACTTGTTCATTTGGAGTACTATGTGATGACCTTCTGTGTTGGTGTTGGGGTTTGTTTCAGTACTACTTTCTGACACGCAAATGATTTTTTCTGATGTCTTACAGATGATAACATTGATGAAACATATGGCGTGAATGTGCAGTTTGAGTCCGATGAAGAGGTGAGATTTAAAGGTGCACCTGCATGGCAGGTGTTGTGCCGTGCGCAGCTCACTGTATGAGCCACCTGAAGGTGGGGCTCAGTTAAGCTATCTGTGTATTGAAAAGTTGGCAGCAATGAGCATATGAGGAGTTTGCCAAGAGGTGGAGGGTCACCCTGATGATGGCAAGGGAAGCCGACTATCTTTCCAGGGGCTTTAAATGTGTCTGCATCCTCACGGACGCAGTGGAGCAGTCTGTGCTTACCTGTGGCAGTGTGAGGGCCCAGCATGCCTCATGCAAGGGGGCATTCCTTTTCAGAAGGGCACAGTCTTGAGAATTAGCCACCCTTTTATAAATGTAAATTCCTCTAGCCTTGCACTTTCTGCTTAGGAGCAGTTTTTGTTTCTTTTTACTGACGTTTTGTTTGTGGTGTAAAGAGGGCCAAGAGGTCTCCTGCATTGTAACATGGTAGCTGTGTGTGGTGTTGCATAGCAAGGGTGAATGCTGGTGCAGTGCCACACTTCCAGCAACATTTTCTTGCACATAGCAGAGGTGAACAAAAGTGTCCATATTTTGTGACCTACTCCACTAAGTCGTTTTGCCTGTGATGTCATTGTCATTCTCTTAATAAAAAACAAATAAATATTGCACATTCATGGTAGCCTAACAGTTATTTGTTGGGTTGTTTCGTGTGATGCTAAGAAATGCGCTCTTGTTTTTTTTACTCAGGCATGTAATGCATATTTGTATAGGCAAGCCATGTTTTCACAATTTACTCAGTGGCTCTACTTGTCATAAGGGTTGAGCTAAACGAAGGTCCCGATAGCCCAGGAACATTATCAATTACCCTTCATCTACTCCATTTCTAAACGTTTTTGCTAGGTTAAGTTTTACTTGGATCACGCTTGGAAAACCCTTCATCCACTTGCTTCTTCACTTCTCTACATGGCTCAGTTGTACAGTTTAGAAGCAAATGCTTGAGTACTTATTACTTACTAGCCTAAGCTTAGAAGCTTGAGAGTTTGTGGCCCCAGTCACTCTCAAGCTAGCTTCTCAACAATCCTTTTTGTAGCAATCTGAAGGCTCTTTTCAATTTAGTTATCTTAATTCTTTTGAATAAAAACTCTCCCTTTCAGGAGGCTTTAGGCCTCGTCATAGTTTAGATACATTTCATCTGAAACAACCAATCTGTAAAAGTTAAAGGAAATTAAACAAGTCCTTCTCAATCTGCTCTACTGTGATTTGTAATTTCATTCCTCCTACTACCCATAGTGCTCTCTCTTCTTTCAAAAAGAATTGTAAATGATTTATCTTCTTGCATCATTTCCCAACACGATACATTCCTTTCAAGGAGTACCCTCCTGTTTAATTTGCCATTTCGTTTCATCCATCCTGTCAGATATTGTCAATATGTCTTACGCTGGTCATTGTGAAACACTGACACCTCTTGAATCTGCTTTCCAGTAAATTACATTTAAAATAAACTTGAGCTTCAGATAAGCTCAATATTAGAGAGTTGATCTAAACATAAGAACAAAATCACAAACTCTCAGACTTCTAATCTCTTAGAGGGATAAGCTAGGACACCCTTTGTATATTAATGAAGTTCTATTAGTACAGTAGTCATTAGTGTAAGTAGTGCCTGCTTTATTCACCAATATCCACTTTCTTTTCTAGCGCTTCATCTGGGGAAGCAAATTCAGAGTGCTGATAAACTACTGTTCCACTTGTTTAATTTCTTTGCCATACTCTCCTTAGTAAAAGATGCCGATAAGCATTTGAGTTTGAGGCTTAAGGTAGTTCCATACTCATTGTGCTGATCTCATCATAGGACTAGCAGAGAACAGTTCAGCTTTTTGTTCTGTATCCCTTGGTAGATCGTAGTTGCCTACATTTGCTTTCATTTGCGTTGAGCCATTTGAGTTTCTTTTGTTTTTAGGAAGGAGATGAAGACACCTTTGGGGAGGTTCGCGACGAGGCCTCTGATGATGATCTAGAAGGTGATGAGGCAGTTGTACGCTGCACTCTTTCTGCTAACGTAAGTTCTACAAACAGGAATTAGTTGACATACTTGATTACAGATAAGAGAGGAGGAAGGCGAGCAACAAGATTCTAGATGTGTAACATACTGTTTGTTTGTGATTGGGTAAGGAGAAGACTGGTTCAGGTATGCAAGAGTCTCTGCATGTATAAAAGCCACACCAGTTGTGACATTGGGTCTGTGGAAGGTGCCTCCATGTTTCATTATGATGTCATTGAGTGGGTTGTAGTAGCCTCATTGACAATTTCATCATCTGGTGACAAAACTTACTGGGGTACATAAAGATCTGCGCATGTATGAGAGGTAAACAGCCTGATATTTGTAGATGATGGGAGCAGTGGATAACAGACATATGCTTTGGAGTCTCAGCAAATATAAAAGGCACTCCATAATAGATTTTGGTCACTGGTTTAACATGGGATGCATATTTCACTCCTGCTCTCTTGTGAGACTGTCTGCGTTCCCTGTGTATGATAGTTTCTTTTGTCACAGAGGTCTCCCTTGACAGCAGGCCAGAGCCTCACAGTTCTGTGCAGCACAGCATCTATACAGATGTGATTATATACGAGAAAGCGTCAGCCTGATTATAAAATACCTTATATATACAAAGTATGCAGTAATTTATTATAGGAGGGTCATAATTGTATCCTTTTTTTCCTTTTAGTCCAAGGGCAGTCCTGCTTTACTTTCTGTCCGGCAAATGAGTACGCTTCAGCAGACTATCTTCTTTGATTTACTGCTCCAGATTAATGGAGTGGGTGCGGTTTTTACAGACTAGGTGCTGATCAGCTGTGGTTGACACTTATCTGGTGGTCTTTGCAGTATCTGGAAAACAAGAATAAATTCCTTTTAGCTGGTGTTTGTCCAGTGGTACAGCTTGTGGATTTGCTGTTACAGCATTTGATGCTCAGAATAGAAGTAGAAGGTAGAATTAGCCATGCACACTGAGGGGGTGCCAGCAGACATGTCTAGTGCATCTTGTGTGGCTTCTGCACATGATGGACTCTATTTTAAACATTTGGCCACTGCACACAAGTGTCTGAAGAGGTTACCTCGAGCAGCCTACTTTTACAGAGGAACTAAGTACATGGTAGGAGAAGGTAGGCGCTCAACAGCAATTGTATTTAGAGTATGATTGGGAGATAGAGCTGTGGTAAGCTTCTATGTGATGGGAGGGGAGCCTGAATTGTGCATTGTCAAACTCATGCCTAGATAGAGACACTAGATTTACAGTACTTTCCTCTTTCTCCAGCTTGTCGCCTCAGGGGAATTGATGACCTCTAAAAAGAAGGACCTTCACCCACGAGACATTGATGCCTTTTGGCTTCAAAGGCAACTCAGCCGCTTCTATGATGATGCTATTGTGTCCCAGAAGAAAGCTGACGAGGTTCTTGAAATATTGAAGGTATGAATATACATTCTTTCACAAGCAAAGTTGTAGCTGTGTGGGTCCTTTCTTAATGTAGGCTCCAAGAAGCTGTTCCTCAATGGTGGCATCCTTCTCCCTCATCGGGTCATCTGAGTCCTTTGAGGCTACCTCCAGTTGTGATTTCTTGTGAGTGATCACAGATATGGCCATTGGATGCAGATCCTCTGCCAGCATTTCACTGAAGTTGTGGCTTTTTCTAATGGTGCCAGTTTGGCTTTGCCTCAGTGCTGTACCTTTGTGTGGAAGAATACCATAACCTGCTTATGTTTTCTCTCCTCCTCGTAGACGGCAGGTGATGACAGAGATTGTGAAAATCAACTGGTGCTTCTCTTAGGTTTTAACACCTTTGACTTCATCAAAGTATTGCGTCAGCATCGCATGATGAGTAAGTATTATGTTCTTCCGCAGCACTACTACATAAGCATAATCTTATTCTGCTACATTTGCACATCAGAGTGAGAGCCCTCTTCTGCTGAGTCTACACTTAATTATTATAATTCTCTACTTTGGCTCTAAACATTCACATTCAGTAAATGCAGCAATGCTTCATGAGTGGCATTTCGGCAAGTTCTTCACTGTGCCCTCTTTTAGGCTGTGCTGCATAATGGCTTTCTGCACTACCTCTACTTGAGAATCAGCCTGGTAGCAAATTGCAGCATTCAGGCCCTAAAAATCCCCTAAACCTACTCCTTGTAGAGTATGAGGGATGGAAGTCAACAGAGAAGTGGGTGGAAGGATACAGGTCAGTGCCATGCCGTGAGTAGCAGGGGACTGAAAGTAGGTGTAGGAGCAACGGAGGAGTTAAAAACTCTGTAGGTAAGATCTAAAAATAGCAAATCTACTGTCTCTAAGTTCTTGCTTTCTCACAGGCCTTTAGTGAGTGCTGCTGTCTCCCAATATGTGTGATCTTAAATTATTTGATAATTTTCTTTGCAGTTTTGTTCTGCACGCTATTGGCCAGTGCGCAGAGTGAGGCAGAAAAGGAGAGGATTATGGGTAAAATGGAAGCCGATGCAGAGCTTTCAAAGTTCCTTTATCAGCTGCAGGAGACTGAGAAGGAAGACCTCATCAGGGTATGAACCTCAGGTTGCATGCTGGGAAATTCGGGAAAGGCACCAGATACTGAGTGGAATCTTATTTAGATGCTAGTGGGTGAAAATGGCAGGTGCCTGCAAAGATATTATATATTGTTAAAAAAAAAAATAGTAGTATATCTTCTCTGCCTTTTTTATGTTACACCAGAGTTATCAGTGTACAGTAAATGTTATTAATAAACGTTTTCATTTTGGGTGAAAAGGCCAGTGATGCATAGTAAAACAACAATATGTATCCTAAATTATATTAACCATAATTACACTTAATTAAACAATTACACATTCTCATTCTTGTGGGCACTCCATCCAAGATTAAAAACATGATTGATTACCGCAATCATTGTACTGCCTGATTTTCAGCAATCTGTGTTTAGTAAATGTAATTATTTTAGTAGCATCTGTACTGGTTTTATCTTACAACCTTGACATACAGACATATTGTTATGTGCCGATAGACCATGGTTATAACCTGGTTTTCAAATAAAAATGTATAAAATCCAGCACATTCGGTCAAACGCATACAAAATTAGTAAACTGTGCCTCCCTAAATTACATAGTCAACACGGAGCTCTATCTAACAAGTAACTCCATTAATCCCACCCAAACTTTTTCTCAGAAATCCTTTTCTTAACTTCTTTTCAATTGTTTTTACTGAGTATCTTTAAGGGCTGGTGCTTCTTGATGGATTGTCGCTCTAGTCTCAGTTTAACATGCCCATCCTGTGACGACCTTCCTCAAAACTATGCTCTTTCACCAGATTTTTCAGCAAGTGCTTAAATTTAGGTGTGATACAGAGAAACCCTTTAATGTTTTTAAACCATAATAATTCAAAATGGGCCTCCAGACTAATGAACTTTGGCTTTTTTAATTTGTCTGTATTTCATCCTGAAGGGCAGATTTTATTGTTCAGTCACCATTTTTTTTGGCTGTTTTTAAATAAAAATACAATAATGCTGGCAGTGACATCAAACTCTAAGCAAATATTAGTCCTCGGTCAACTGTGTTCAAGTTTAAATATCTTCTTTAATTCAGTCCTCTGAATTCTCTCTTGGTTTGTGTTTATCCCCATTATACATTCTCCAATTTGTAGAGAACCATTTCTCATTTAAAAGCCACATTTGTGATGGCTATGATCCATTGGCTGACTCTTTAATTCCCAAGTAATCATATTCTCACACATTTTCAAATGAGGTAGCTTTGATGTTTCAGACATAAGAACGAGCCATTTTAAGGAAAATCATGATTGTTATTTTGTTGAAATTAATTTTCAAAATACTGGAACTACTATAGTTGGAATGTAGATCCTGAAGCCGCTGGAGACCAATGTACGTCTTTCTATGAGCAGAAGGCCATAACATAAGCTTGATCAATATATGTGATGCTTCCCGATTTAGGGGAAAACAATTAATATTCTTTACCAGTGAAAATAGGTCAGCAATGTAAATGCAAGTTATTAGAGTTTACCTCACAATTGAAATATTTTGAGAAACCTCAAGAACTGTATGACTAAGTAACATAAACCATGATATCAATTTTTTTGAAATGCCAAGTTTAATATATTTAAGCTAAATTCGGCAATGTCATGTACCACAGGTATTGTGGGTTGTTTCAAGTGAAAATATGGTAACTGCATCATATACTGTAATTCATTCATTCTCTCTTCATTGCCTTTAATCAGCAAATTGTCTTAGAGTTACAGATCTTACATGAGTAGTTAGTCCAAAGATGTTTGTTAATGAGTTAGGCAGATCAAAGCCACTGTACATTAGGTCTTAATATCTTATTTTAGGCTAGCAGAAAATGATGTAACTAGCCAATGCATTGCAGAAGATTTCCAAGTCAAATAAGTAAATGGTAGTTTATCATGGGTGTTGCGGAGTATGGTAGCTGCCTACTCATAGGCTTCTACTCTTCATTTCTGGTAATAACCTTTGTTCATGGTTGGCAGGAGGAGCGCTCTCGGAGAGAGCGTGTTCGTCAGTCCCGGGTGGACAATGACATGGAAGCCATGGATCTGGAGCAAGCAGGAGAGGTATGACACCAGATGTTGATATATTAAAAAAACAATGACACTCCCTGGTTTGATATTAATCTGAATGGTCTTAAAGCCGAGTTGGGTCTTCTGTATAATTAAAGATGCATCTATTTTATACTGTCTGAGTGTACATGTGTCTTTCGTACTGCTGTTAGATATTTAAAGTAGTGGCATTTCAGCTGTTGTAACATTATGGTTACATTTAAAGAAAAGCATGACAGCTCCTCAGCAACCATTCCTCGCTTAGGCACAAGCTTGGGTAATGCTCACTGACTCGTTTCCTTCTGAGACATGACATAACAATGTTTTTGCAAATACACTGTATTTGATTTGTTTTTTGGGCTCAAATTACTCTAATAAAGGCAGTCATAGTACCATGTAGTATGAAAGTCAAATACAAACATGCACAGAAGGAAGCTGTTAAAATATGAAAGAAGAAGTCCAACAACTAATAAAACAAAAGGTCCATAGGAGACACTCCTAGGAGTTGCTATCATATGATTGCCATGCTATTTGTCTTAGATCCCATCATCCATTAGTATGCAAGTTCACTCTTTGGGTAAGCCAAAAGATGTCTACGTGAAACCCTACTATGACAGCCTCCAGATCCGCACCCTGGCTTAGTAGTTCATTGGCAGTTATGATGTATCCTTTGCCGTTGCCTGTGTTCACTCTTATTGCGAGGAAAGGTCCTATTCCAGGATCTCGCCCACTTTTTTCTTGTACCTTAAGTTAGATTTAGGGATCATTTACTGACTCTGCACACTGGGGTCCTGATGCCTAGTGCCCAGTGTTTGTGCTCTGACCCTTAAAGTATATGATTGCCATATTTAATTTACCAATAGGTCCCTAGTATATGGTACTCTGTGTACCCAAAGCTTGCAATTTAAATCTCACTAGTGGACTGCAGCACTGATTGTGTCATCCTTGCAGTGATAGAGTGACCCTTGACCTGCCACTACAGCCTGTCATGGCAGTTTTCAAACTGCAAATTCAGCCTGGCCAAATAAACGTTTAACCATTCCCAAACCTGCCTTTTTAATACTTATAGGTCACCCCTTATCTAGGCCCTTAATGCCCATATAGGAGGGTGAATGGTATTTAAAAGGTAGTACATGTATATTTAACTTTTGCATGTCCTGATAGTTGTTTTTCGCTGTGGCAAGGCTAGCTCTCCAATAAAAAAGTGCTGAGTTACATTATAACGTGTTATAATGTGCTACTTCAGTTTCGCAATAGCTAAAACCATGGATCAACCACTCAAATTAATAAAAATTGAAAGTACAAACTGGTGGTAAAGTTAGATTTAAAATTAATATTTTGAAAATTGCATTTTTATAAACTTGAAATTTTCCTGCCTTAATCCTCTGCAGCCCTTTCAGAGATAATCCCCCATGACCCACTCCGTTAAATCATTAGGAATTACCCTAGACTCAAAACTCGACATGGCCAATCACATCAAGAACTCCGCAAAGAGTGCCTTCGTCAACCTGAAGTTACTTAACAAAATAAAACCATTCATCCCAATCACCGACCTCAAACAAGCCACCCAATCACTGGTGCTATCCAGACTCGACTATGGGAATGCCACCCTCACTGGTACAACAAAATCGCACCTAGCCCCCCTCAAAACTACTCTCAACTCAGCAGCTAGAATGGTCACTGGAATCATGAAATACGATCACATCTCATCAGCACTCCGAGAACTAAAATGGCTCCCAATCGAACTGCGTGCCAGATACAGAACTGCCTACCTCACACATTAAGCCCGGCACACAGGAAAACCTGAGTATTTGGCTGCCAAACTCAAGAGGGCTGGTCAGACAAGGAACCTCAGGAGCTCCAGTACCCTACTACTCATCCCCATGAAAACACGCAAACAAAAAACTGCTGCGCGGTCCTTCACCGAAAATGCACCCAAAATCTGGAACGCCATTCCAGTCGAAATCAGGACTATCCCGTCCTTCACAAAATTCAAAAAACACCTTAAAATCCCTTTCCTCAACCGCTCCCTCCCGAATGGATAGCCGCCACCAATACGCTACTCCCTGCTCGTCGTCTCTTCCTGACATTGTAGCTCTAAGACTTTCCTTCACTCTGCTATTCGACCCCCAACTGCTCCTCTCCCCCCCTCCCCCCTCCCCCCTTAATTGGTTCAACCCCAAGACAACGTGAACTCTGAGGTTATCTTAGGACTCATGGAATACCTCAGTGCTGCTCAGCACACTTGGACTGCCGAACTTATATGTAGAATACTGCTTATTGTATGGATCTTGCTCAGAAACTCTTGTGAAGCGCTCCGATGCCCTCGGGTCAGGCCAGCGCTATATAAAACTCCTTAATGAATAAAAATAAATAAATAAAAAACTGTCATCTGGCACCCTGCTGGGAGGTGTGGGTTGACCTCAGCAAAGGGAACAATAGGGTATTGGCTGGGAGGAGGAGTGACCCCCTCCTGGCCGGTGGGTGGGTGGGGGGGGCTGTGGCCACAAACTGGGCATGCTTTAACAATGCGTCCCTGTCACAGGCTGCTGTAACTCGCACCTTGGCCAGCCCCTGCCATTGTCCAACCAGAGTGACTCCCATGAACTGTTTATTTTTAGGGGAGTTCCTCATTTCTATAGACCCACCACTCCAGGGTGTTCCCAGAGGCCTGACCAAGGGAAGAAATATTCTGACATCTTGAATTTGGGCAGAGAGATGCAGCGAGGGATTGTTTAGTGCCAAACCCCCAGGAAGTGATATAAGAGTGGGCAGGGTTACCAGTGGGAATTTTACTCATATTAATTAGGGAGTCTCCACCACCCACAGGCAAGTGCCAGACATAAATGTGGCACTTCTGGCTACCTTCTTCTGAACACTGCCGGACCTGTGAAAAACAAAAGGACTGCATCTTCCGAGTCAAAGGACTGGAACTCAGAACAAGCATTGGAAATGCAATAGGTCTCGCCTTTGTTTAAGTTAAAGCAATTTGCTTTGCTAATGGTATTGTTTTATATATTTGTATTAACCCCTTCAGTGCCCATGACGAGCTGGACTCGTCATGGGCCGTGGTGGCGCTGTGCCCATGACGAGTCCAGCTCGTCATAGACCCCGCCCGCTAATTCAACGGCCGGCACAGGGCGGGGAAAGGGGCGGGCACTGAAGGGGTTAATTGGTGTATGTTTGTGATATGTTGTGATATGTTTATTGTATTTGTTAGCTGTGTAGTAGTTTGAAGCATATTTTAGTAGGCGAGGAGCAGTGTTTAAGATTTGGGAAGGAGAATGATTAGAAGAATAGCATGAGGGTTAATGAAGTATAGTGAGGATTAGAATACTATGTGGCAGAAGAAAGGTGCGGGAGGAGAGTAAATAGGGAGAAGGAATGAAGTGTGGAGGAGTTTAGTGTTGTTTTGAATGTAGGAAAGTGTGGAGAGCAGTATGAGGTATAAGGAAGGATAGAGTAGTAGAAGAGCAGTACGTGTGATATGTAATTTTCTCAGTGTCTCTCACACTACCTCGCGCCCGTGCACACACACACACTGAGTGACGTCGTTGTTGATGGGTGAGTTTGTGCAACTTTGGAAAAGTCGGGAGGGTGAATGATATATCACTTTTTCACCCTCCTGACCCTCCCACTTAAATGCACGAAGGCGGTAGAAAGATGGATGTAGAAGGTCAGACCACACTGACTGCATTTAGAAAGTGCACAGAACCCTAAAGGATCTATTCGAACTGACCTAGACATCAGGACTCCATAGGTGCAGCTGAAGAGAGGTGTTTTGGGGTGCTACTTATGTTGAAACTACATTCAGTCAGTACAGTTGAACAGATTTTTTTTATTTATTTGCCATCGATCAGTGGAACGTTGTTATTTTTCACTGTCGTTTTGTCAGATTATTATTTTTAAAAATTTCTCCTCCAGATTTTACTTCCATTTTAGACAAATGGTCGCCGACCTGGAACGCCTCCACTTATGACCTTGAAAGAAAGGGAAAACAATCTTGACGCCTTCGGGCTGAAAACCGGTCATGTTATGCCGTCAAACTTGCCTCAAAAACACAGGTTAAATAAATCCTTAAAGACGGCGATACAGGTTTGAAAAGTGGGTGACTACATTAAAGCCTATGGAGACATTTTGTTAGTCAGGTGGATGAACAGAAGTTAACAGCATTTGACAGGTATCTTATATGGGTACCTACAGAGACAGGCTTGTTGTGGGGTGGGCCAAGGCAGGTCCCTCGCATTCAGTCCTGGGATGTCTCGTGCAGACCCTCGGCCCACTAGTGGAGCAGATCTCCAAGGCTTGGATCTGGCCGCTGAACTCCAATGCCATATTGGCAGCCGCGCAGATCAGTACATCGAGACAACTTCCACTCAGGTTCATCCGAGCCTGGCTCCTGGCATCCTGGTCCCAACGCTGGGGTGACCAGATTTTGAAAACAAGCTCATTACAAAAACATGGATTTGGTACTACAGTTTGGATTGACTGAGGGCCGCATAAAGACTTCATTAACAGAGCTTACCAACACAAATTTAAAAGTAGGCAGGACAAATGAATGCTACTTATAAATGCAGTATCATTGGTGTTAATTACATTGCATTTCCGATAAGGGCGGACAGCTAATCATGTACTGAAACACATTCAAATTTGCATGACGAACAGAAAGCAGGGTGCACCGGCAGACTTGGTGGGGGGGAGAATCAAGACAGATCGCGTTCACTTTAAACACAAATGGACACTGGAATTAGACAGATAAGGGGTGCAGGATGGAGGCACTGGGTGTTAAATATATTAAGTCCATCTCCCGGACGGGGATTTCAATTTCCAGCAACCCTTTCAGAGGCATGGACGAGACACATCTCGATGGGACTTGAAAAACGCGACACGGGCTCACCTTGAGGCTCCCCACCTCCATCTCTTCCTTCAGGGGCTCGTAAGGGCTGGTGGTGTAGGGGTAAGTGCCGTCCAGCATCTGAAAGTTGCCATTATCCATGGAGTCAGAAGACGGGGTCTCGGGCCCGAGGCTCTAAAGTTTATAAATATCCCACTCAAAGCTTCCAGTGCGTCAGAGTGCGCAGCCCTGAGGCTCAGTGAAGGGGGGGGTGCGGTACATGCACAACAGGTGAAATACAACTTGAGTCAGAGGTGGGGAGAGGGAGGTGCCTCCCCAAACAAAGGAGGAGAAATCCCAGCACAGCAGATCAAGTGAGGAAAGTGCGTAGCCCTGGTGCCCACGAAACCACTGCCAGTAAAAGAGTCTGCAATGGGGGAAGTACGGTGGAAAGAGGAGGAGAAATCGCAGCACTTGGACATAATCTCAGAGCGCTCTAGGGCCTCTGGTTTAACCACACATGTGTTGAAATCACCGAGCAGTGCTAGCTGTAGACAGGGGCAGCACGGGTAGAGCGGGGACGAACCGTGGCCTCGAGGAATATTAGCGTTAAATGTGACGCTAGTACAGGCGGACGAGGGGCAGCTGGACGGGAAGCCATAGAGGACATAGAGCCGATCAACACACAACAAACAAAATTTGTGGCACAGAGTTTGTGGCAGAGAGAGGCAGGGGGAAAGCGAGGGCCAGATACAGTAGAGAGAGGGCGGAACGCTTTAGATCGTGCATATAAGCACCCGCAGTGAACACATCTCACAGTTAATTATCTTCCCAATCAGAAGCTAGTAAACAAGGTAGAAGCACACCCCCCTACCTCACGGGAACAAAGATGGCGTCTGCCTGTCCAGATGGGCCTTCCTAAAAGTGGACAAGGCGGTAACCCAAAAGCCCGGTTTTCAATCACGTGCCAGCGTTTAACATAAACGATGACGCGTACCAATTGAAACAAGGGCGGGGCTTAAAGTCCCTTCCGAAAATGTATTGATTCCAAAAGGCACTCGCGTGGCGAGTGCAGCGCATGCGCGCTGCTAACGCCAGGCGAGACCTAAAAAGGACTGAGCCTGCTGTTTTACCTTTGGAGAGAAACCCCAAGGGCTGGACCTGCTTGTACCTGAACCCAGGACAGATGAGTGAACTCCAAGGGCTAGTTAACTAGCATCCTGTTAAGCTCCAGGAACACAAAGGCTGCTAGAAGTTTGCTACAAAGAAGAGTCCATCTGACATTGTCTGACTGGATTTGCCCTCAACCCTGCTGGTGGCCTTTGGGAGATTGAGTCCAAACTCACCAAATGGTGCCTAAAAGCTCCTGTACTCTGGACTGGTGCTAGTGTACTTTCTCTTCCTCAAGATTGTGAACATGGGTCTTAGAAAAGTTTTCTAAACTTTTTCCTAAAACAACCAGATGCTACCACCGTCCTGCTGGTGAACCACACCCGCTGCCTTTGCATCGTTTGTCGTACTCAACTTGCTTGCTTGGCCTGTTGAAAGCAGCTCTACTCCCAGAAAACATTGTAAGTCCCAATGTGGAGCAGTTGATGCGTTGCACTTTTTGGCGCTATAAAACTCTAAAATCAAAGCTCTGGTTCCCCAGCTCCAATTTTTCCTGTTTGCTCAGTAAATTTATGCTATTTAGAAATTTGAGTGGGATTTTTATATGTTGTGTTGTTGACTTATTAACTGTTTTGGTACTTTTAATTGTCTTTCACTTATTTCAATTGAGTTAAGCCTGGCTGCTCTGTGCCACAGCTACCCAGGAATGAGCCAAGGTTTAAATTAAAGTAACCTAACTGGACCTAATACAGAATAGTGACATTCTTACTTGGTGAGATCTCCCCACCACCCCAACTAATAATTCACATTCTCACTCTGATTGTCATAATTTAATTCCTGGCAGGCCCACACAGCTGATAAAATGACAGAACCATTAATTTGGGTAAAAATAAACATCTGTTAAGACCACCAAGATGCTGCTATATGCACCAGTGAACACTTACATGTAAACCTTGCTACATAAGGTATTCTTATGACTGCTTTTCTGGAAGTTTGACAGGGAGAACTGTCCTCCTGTCCATCATGCAAGAGTCACCTCTAAATTACTTTTGCCTCCCCCTTATCACTCTTAATAATTTTTACAATTTTTGAGGTAATATAATCCCTTTATTGCCTATTCTCAGATCATCACCTTTAGTATTTCCCCTGGCTTACTACATTTTTGTGGTCTAAGCTAAATGTTTCTTTTTGGGTTCTTATGTCCAAGTTATTGTTTTAAAATTAACTTGTCCGTTTTCTTGTATTTTAAATTTTATTGTGTGTAAGATGTTCTGGTTAATCTGAAAGAAACACGTTAGTTAGATTCCTCACCTTAGAATATCCCCAGGCGTCAGACTGGATCCGGAAGATTTTTCGTCAGCAATACCCCTTGCGCGTCGCTAGGCGTCGTCTGCGGCTCCGCGTCCGTCGTCGGCGTCGTGCGCCGGAATGACGTTGTCCGAGTACTTAGATGCCGCCCTCGCGCGCTGACGTCAGTTCTTCTTTTTTCCGCGCCAGTAAGCGCAGAACCGGGAGAGCTACCCCTTTAGTCACTTTTTTACTAACTTTTTCGATCCTTTTTGATCTTGTCTCGACTCCGGTGCCGGTAGGATGCCTAGTTTTAAAGCCTGTGCTGACTGTAGCCGCTTGATGTCGGTTACGGACCATCACCGCCGGTGCCTTTACTGCTTGGGCCTCGACCACGACTCGGAGTCGTGTTCGGACTGCAAGGCCCTGACCTCGAAGGCTAGACTGGAGCGGTCCCGTAAGCTTCTCGAGATTCGCTACTCGGCTCCGCTCCCCTCTCGATCCCGGTCCAGGAGGAGGTCCAAGGATCGGTCGCGGAGCCGCAGCCGACGTCATCATCGGTCGTCGGGATCCAAGTCTTCGGGTAAGTCGAAGCACTCCAAGAAGTCCAAGAGGCGACACCGCTCTTCGGACTCCCCTCGCCGGTCGCGCGACTCGGCCGAGGGTCAGGGTGGTTTCACCCCCGCGGCTCCGGCGGAGCTGCAGGCGCCGCGCAAGTCCCCATACCCACCGGTCCCTGGGACTGACGCGATGCCGGCGGAAGTCAGTGCCTTCCTCTCGGCCATGAGGAACCTGGCTCCGCCGTCGACGCCCGCTGGCGCGCCTTCGGGCCCCGCGGACCCGACTGGGCAACCTTGCCTGCCGGCGGCTCCGGCCCGGGCGCCGTCGACGGCTCCGGCCTCGACGCCGCAAGCGCCCGAGGGACCCGTTCCCGAGTCCCCGCCGACGCCGGTCGACCTCGTCACGCCTCCTCCGCCGGCGTCGACACCTGTACCACCTCCGACGCCGGCTCCGCTCGGCGTCGATCCCCAGTTCAGCCCCGCTCCGGGCCCGGCGCCGTTACGGCGTCGATGGACGCCGCGTTCGGCGCCGCTAGAGACACATTTTGTCTATCGCCCGGCTCCGACCCTTCCTCCTGTATACCAGGAATCGGATGATGGGGGCGAATGGGAGGGATCCGAGGATCCTATGGCCATTCAGGCTCAACTGTCACAGGACTGGGCAGATGAACTGGGTGAGGCCAGTGGTCTGGATACCTCTCCAGACACTGGATTCATCTCTCCTCCGACTGTGGCTTCAGAGGAGGGTGCTGCTTTCTCTGTGGTGCTGCGCAAGGCGGCCGCAGCCCTTGGGCTCGAGCTACCTGCCGTGGCTGTGAGGACTAACGTCCTCACTGAGGTGCTTCAGTCTGCAGCAAGCTCCACTGAGCCTCTGCTGCAATTCAATGAGGCCCTCATTGACGTTCTGCAGGGCACCTGGTCCAAGCCCTCCACAGTTCCTCATGTGGACAGGAACGTCGCCAGGCGCCACCGCCCTGCTCCGGGCGACCCCAGTTTTCTGTCCCAACACCCTACCCCCGAGAGCCTGGTTATCCAGGCCTCTACCTCCCGATCCTCCTTCCCGACCGCCCCACCGGACCGGGATTCCAAGAGACTGGAACAGTTTGGTAAAAAGCTGTTCTCCTCCCTTAGTTTGGGCCTGCGGTCTTTGAACACCGCCTGTCTCTTGGACCGTTATTCCCACTCTCTGTGGGATACGGTGGAGGACGTGCTGCCTCTGTGTCCGGAGGAGGTCCAGACACGACTTACCCAGGCTCTGGCCAATGGGAGGGATGCAGCGCGGCATGCTATCCGCTGTGGGCTTGACACTACGGACTCGCTGGGTAGGGCGATTTCTACCACGGTGGCGCTTAGACGTCACGCCTGGCTGCGGTCCACGTCCTTTTCGGGTGATGTCCAGAGCACTCTCATGGACATGCCCTTTGATGGCACTCGCCTTTTTGGTGAGAAAGCGGACAGTGCGCTGAATCGCTTTAAGGACTCCCGGGCTACAGCCAAGTCCTTGGGCCTCTCGGCCCCGCGGTCGCAAACTTCCGCTTTTCGCCCCTTTCGTGGCCAAGGAAGGGGTGCCTCCTCACGTACGCCTAGCCACCAGCCGCAGAACCAACCTGCGCACGGACGTGGTTTCTGCCGAGGCGGTTCTGGAGGACGACTAGGTCAGCCCACATCCACCCCGGCAGCATCCGCCTCAAAGCCTTCCTAGTCCGAGCTTTCAGGCCCATTCCACGCCAGTGGGCGGCAGAGTGCGCCATCACCTGCTCCACTGGCGGTCCATCACATCGGACAGGTGGGTGCTGCAAATCGTCCGAAGGGGCTACTCCCTCCCCTTCGAGACGACCCCTCCAGCCATGCCACCGCAGCACCACCGTATCTCGGGGGATCATTTGAATCTTCTCCACGAGGAAGTTTCGGCCCTCTTGGCCAAGGGGGCCGTCGAGCGCGTTCCGAGCCCAGAAGTAGGTCGTGGTTGTTATTCCCACTACTTTCTGGTTTCCAAGAAGGGCAAGGGGGGCCTACGCCCTATCTTGGACCTCCGGAACGTCAATGCCTTCCTCCGGAAGGAAAGGTTCAAGATGTTGACTTTGGCTCAGGTTCTAGCTGCCCTAGACCCTGGAGACTGGATGGTAGCGTTGGACTTGCAGGACGCATATTTCCACATCCCCGTCCTGCCGGCCCACCGGCGTTACCTGCGGTTCACGGTGGGCCCAGAGCACTTTCAGTTTACCGTGCTCCCCTTCGGCCTCACAAGTGCCCCTCGGGTGTTCACGAAAGTGATGACGGTGGTCGCAGCTCATCTGCGCAGATCAGGGGTTCCAGTCTGCCCCTATCTCGACGACTGGTTGTTGAAGGCGGGCTCGCCCCAGACAGTCGTCTCCCACCTCCAGACTACGGCGGATCTCCTGCATTTGCTGGGATTTTCCATCAACGTGCCGAAGTCACACCTGAGTCCCTCTCAGAAGCTCCTCTTCATCGGAGCGGTTCTCGATTCGGCGCAGTTCCGGGTCTATCCGCCGGAACAGCGGGTCTGGGATATTCAGGCCCTGATTCCCATCTTTCGGCCTCTATCCTGGGTTTCGGTCAGGCTAGTGTTGCGGCTTCTGGGGCTGATGGCCTCCTGCATCCTACTAGTGCATCACGCCATGCGGCGCATGCGGGCTCTGCAGTGGGACCTGAAGTTTCAGTGGGCCCAGCATCACGGCAACCTGTCCGACCATGTCTTGATCTCGGAGGGCACTGCACAGCAGTTGCAGTGGTGGCTCACGGACCGCGATTGGGTCATGGGCAGAAGCCTCTCCCTTCCCCAACCGGAGCATGTCGTAGTGACGGATGCGTCCCTCCTGGGATGGGGTGGCCATATGGGAGAGGCGGAGATCAGAGGCCTCTGGTCTCCGGCGGAGTCTCGTCTCCACATCAACCTGTTGGAGTTGAGAGCGATCAGACTTGCACTGAAAGCCTTCCTTCCCTCTGTCAGGGGAAGTGTCGTGCAGGTGTTCACGGACAACACCACCGCCATGTGGTATTGCAACAAACAGGGCGGGGTGGGGTCGTGGACCCTTTGTCAGGAGGCTCTGCGCCTCTGGACGTGGCTGGAACACCAGGGTGTCACCCTAGTGGTTCAACATCTGGCGGGCTCTCTGAACGCCAGAGCAGACGAACTCAGCCGCCGGTGCATGATGGATCACGAATGGCGTCTGAACTCCGAAGTGGCGCAAGGTCTCTTTCAGCAGTGGGGAGAGCCTTGGTTAGATCTATTCGCCACCGAAGAGAACGCGCAATGTCAGCAGTTCTGCGCGTTGGAATTTCCAAGGCGGCACTCGCTCGGCGACGCTTTTCGTCACGAGTGGAGTTGCGGTCTGTTGTACGCCTTTCCGCCTATACCACTTCTGCCCAGAGTGCTGAAGAAGATCAGGCGCAACCGGGCCCAAGTCATCTTGGTGGCTCCGGATTGGGCACGAAGGTACTGGTATCCCGAGCTACTCAGTATGTTGACCGATCCTCCGATACGGCTGCCCCTTCGGGAGGATCTTCTGTCGCAGCAGCAGGGGACGGTCCTCCACCCGAACCTGTCCAGCCTCCACCTCCATGCGTGGAGATTGAGCGGCGGCAGTTGATGCCATTTGACTTGCCTCCTGAAGTCTGTGATATCATTCTGGCAGCCAGGCGTCCCTCCACAAAGACGGTATACGCCTGCCGGTGGAACAAATTTGTGGCATGGTGCACAGCAAAGGCTGTGGATCCCCTTTCCGCCCCTCTTTCTGAGGTTCTACTGTTTCTTCTTACTTTGGCCCGGCAGGGCTCTGCCCTGGGCACCCTGAAAGGTTATCTTGCTGCCATCTCTGCCTTCTTGCGGCTTCCTGATCAGCCTTCTCTTTTCAAGTCCCCTGTAGTTTCACGCTTTCTTAAAGGCATTACTCACATGTTCCCTCCTGTCCCTTTCGTAATGCCTCAGTGGGACTTGAATCTTGTTCTCACATTTCTAATGTGCGCTCCCTTTGAGCCTCTTCATAATTGTCCTCTTCGTCTGCTGACGCTTAAGACTGCTTTTCTGGTAGCCATCACCTCGGCTAGACGGGTGAGTGAGCTCCAGGCTTTATCTTCAAAGCCTCCTTTTCTCTCTGTTCATCCGGACAAGGTTGTCCTTCGGCCTCGTCCCTCCTTTCTTCCGAAAGTGGGGACTCCATTTCATCTTGGGCAGTCTGTCACCTTGCCCACCTTCTTTCCGCCTCCGCATCCTTCCAAAGAGGAAGAGAGGCTCCACCGTCTGGACCCAAAACGTGCGCTCTCCTTTTATTTGGACCGCACAAAGCAGTTCCGGGTGGACGACCAACTTTTCGTTAGATACGTGGGTGCTAAGAAGGGGAAAGCTGTGCACAAACGGACCATCTCTCGGTGGGTCGTTTTGTGCATCAAAATTTGTTATTCCTTGGCAAAAAAGGACCCTCCTGTTGGGCTGCGCGCCCATTCTACTCGGGCCACGGCGGCTACTACTGCTTTGGGACGAGGTGTCCCTTTGCTGGACATCTGTCAGGCGGCAACGTGGGCTTCGCTACACACGTTTGCCAGGCATTATTGCCTTGACAGCCAAGTCCGGAGGGATGGCTTCCTTGGCCGTTCTGTCCTCCAGGACTTTCTGGTGTGATCTTGGTTCGCAGACCCACCACCGGGGATGGTATTGCTTGGGTATCTATTCTAAGGTGAGGAATCTAACTAACGTGTTCCTTTCAGATGAACAAGTTACTTACCTTCGGTAACGATATATCTGTAAGAAACATTAGTTAGTTAGATTCCTCACCGACCCACCCATCCTCCCCGTTCTGCGAACTGACATCTAGGGTTAAGGTTTTCCTTTTCAGGCCCCTAGATTTTATTTTTGGCACCAGTGTCGGTCTTTGCATGGCTCTGCGTTCCTGGCGCGGAAAGCTATGTACAAGAACTGACGTCAGCGCGCGAGGGCGGCGTCTAAGTACTCCGACGTCATTCCGGCGCACGACGCCGACGACGGACGCGGAGCCGCAGACGACGCCTAGCGACGCGCAAGGGGTATTGCTGACGAAAAATCTTCCAGATCCAGTCTGACGCCTGGGGATATTCTAAGGTGAGGAATCTAACTAACTAATGTTTCTTACAGATACATCGTTACCGAAGGTAAGTAACTTGTTCATCTGTCCCACTATTTTCTAGTAATCATGGTTGATTTGCTCCCTTTTTCCTGTTTTCAGGTTTTCATCTTTATTATTTCCCCCTTGAATCCCTTCTATCCAGGTACTAGCACCCCGTCAGGTTCTTGACCTAGAAGATCTGGTGTTTGCTCAGGGCAGTCACTTCATGGCCAACAAGAGATGCCAACTGCCAGATGGCTCCTTTCGCCGACAGCGCAAAGGCTATGAGGAAGTACATGTTCCTGCCCTCAAACCAAAACCCTTTGCTGCTGATGAGGTATGTCATTTCAAGACTTTGTGCACAACATAACACTGAGCAAAAGGAGCATATTAACACGAAGCAATGTCTTTTGGTACGATTGCCCCTTGTGTGGAGCTCTAATTCCACTATGTTACAACTGTCGACTGATGTGAACATTTTCCTGCCTGTGAAAGGTTTAATTGATTGTGGGAGAAGTTATCTAGTCCTTGTTGGAGTTGGAAGCGCTTCCTTTAATTCTTGTGGATTTGATGAACACCTACAAGCCTGTTCTCACCTTAGGCACATTTACTTAGTATCTGTTTCTTCCAAGGTCAAGTGAGTCTGCTGCAGACATTTTTACCTTCTCCTTTTCCTTTTTTCTCTCCACAGCAAATGGTGCCAGTTGAGAAACTTCCAAAGTATGCCCAGGCCGGCTTTGAGGGCTTCAGAACTCTCAACCGGATCCAGAGTAAACTTTTTAGGGCAGCCATGGACACCGATGAGAATCTGCTGCTTTGTGCCCCAACGGTAAGACACTCTGCTCAACCAATGAGGCTGCTGCATAATTCTAAATTATTGACCCTTTCTTTCTTTGAAGCACTAGCATTTCCTCCAGCCTAAGCACAACTGTCAGTCATGTGACATTCCCTCCCCCACAAAATAGCACCACGTTAATTCATTGGCAAACGGTTCAGTTGTAGTATCTGCACCCCTCTAACGCCCCAGCACCAGTTTCAAACGTAACTCCATTTACATGCTCAGCATCCTTCAACTTATCGTTTCATTTTAAAGACCCTCACTTGTTCAAGCCACCATGCCACCTTCAGCTAGTTCACCATCATCAACCATGGTACAGTCTATTACTTCGCAGCACCTTGGACTATACTCAAAGTCAAACAGAAGACCCCCTAAAGCACTAGGTGTACCTCCTGTGCTGTATGTTGAGCAACATATTCCCTTTTCTCTGGTGTCCCATACACCTCAGGACTCTTTTTGCTGTAATACACCAGTTTCAAGACATCGGTACAGGGAGTAACTTGCCATACTTTGTAAATCTCCTTACATCCCAAGTAATGACCGGAGTTTCGATAGACGATGAGTACTAGCTCCTCAGTCTACATTGTTGCAGAATACCTCTTGATTACTGTAGTTGATAATTATGAAAATTGCTTTACATTGTCTAGCGCCTACTAAGTCCAATTAGGCATTCGTTTCTGTTGCAGGGTGCTGGAAAGACCAATGTGGCTTTGATGTGTATGCTGCGTGAGATTGGAAAGCATATAAACGTGGACGGAACCATCAACGTGGATGACTTCAAAATAATCTACATTGCTCCCATGAGGTCTTTGGTGCAGGAAATGGTTGGCAGCTTTGGGAAGGTGAGATGCTTGCACCTACTCCAAATATCCCTACAAAATTAAGCTCCCCAGAAGTCAGTTGGTGCACAGTCCCATTATCAGAAACTCTGTTGTAATTTCGGCCTGACACTGGCTGACTTGTTTCCAAATCCTTACTTGGCACATTCACACACAACTCTGTATTTCCTGTGCCTGATATTTAAAACGCTCAGATCTAGTCTGAACTTCTAACTTTAAACTACCTGAAGCACATCTTACCTCTATCTGTGTCTGTGCCAAAACTAGTAATCCCTAATGCATTCATTGAGCAGTGTATTAATGTGCTACTACTCCCTGCTTGACACAATCTGAAAGAAACACGTTAGTTAGATTCCTCACCTTAGAATATCCCCAGACGTCAGACTGGATCCGGAAGATTTTTGTAACAATACCCCTTGCGCGTCGCTAGGCGTCGTCTGCGGCTCCGCGTCCGTCGTTGGCGTCGTGCGCCGGAATGACGTCGTCGGAGTACTTAGACGCCGCCCTCGCGTGTTGACGTCAGTTCTTCTTTTTTTCCGCGCCAGTAAGCGCCGATCCGGGAGAGCTACCCCTTTAGTCATTTTTTGACTAACTTTTTGACTCTTTTTCGTCACTATCTCGACTCTGGTGCCGGTAGGATGCCTGGTTTCAAGGCCTGCGATGACTGTCACCGACTGATGTCGGTGACCGATCATCACCGCCGGTGCCTGTACTGCTTGGGCCTCGACCACGACGCGGAATCGTGCTCTGATTGTAAGGCCCTGACCTCGAAAGCTAGGCGGGAGCGGTCCCGCAAGCTTCTCGAGCTTCGCTACTCGGCTCCGCGCCCCTCTCGATCCCGGTCCAGGAGGAGGTCCAAGGATCGGTCGCGGAGCCGCACTCGACAACGTCGCTCGTCTGGCTCGAGATCTTCGGGTAATTTGAAGTGCTCCAAGAAGTCCAAGAGGCGACACCGCTCTTTAGACTCCCCTCGCCGGTCGCGCTACTCGGCCGAGGGTCAGGGTGGTTCCACCCCCGCGGCTCCACCGGAGCCGCAGGCGCCGCGCACGTCCCCATACCCGCCGGTCCCTGGGACTGACGCGACGCCGGCGGAGGTCAGCGCCTTCCTCTCGGCCATGAGGAGCCTGGCCCCGCCGTCGACGTCCGCTGGCGCGCCTTCGGGCCCGCGGACTCGACTGGGCGACCTTGGACGCTTATTTCCACGTCCCCGTCCTGCTGGCCCACCGGCGTTACCTGCGGTTCACGGTGGGTCAGGAGCACTTTCAGTTCACCATGCTCCCCTTCGGCCTTACTAGTGCCCCTCGGGTGTTCACGAAAGTGATGGCGGTGGTCGCAGCTCATCTGCGCAGATCAGGGGTTCCAGTCTTCCCCTAGCTCGACAACTGGTTGTTGAAGGCGGGCTCGCCCCAGGCAGTCGTCTCCCACCTCCAGACTACGGCGGATCTCCTGCATTTGCTGGGGTTTTTCATCAACGTGCCAAAGTCACACCTGAGCCCCTCTCAGAAGCTCCTCTTCATCGGAGCAGTTCTCGATTCGGCGCAGTTCCGGGTTCATCCACCGGAACAGCGGGTCCGGGATATACAGGCCCTGATTCCCATCTTTCGGCCTCTATCCTGGGTTTCGGTCAGGCTAGTGTTGCGGTTTCTGGGGCTGATGGCTTCCTGCATCCTACTAGTGCATCACGCCAGGCGGCGTATGCGGGCTCTGCAGTGGGACCTGAAGTTTCAGTGGGCCCAGCATCACGGCAACCTGTCCGACCATGTCTTGATCTCGGAGGGCACTGCACAGCAGTTGCAGTGGTGGCTCACGGACCGCGATTGGGTCAAGGGCAAGAGCCTCTCCCTACCCCTACCGGAGCATGTCGTAGTGACGGATGCGTCCCTCCTGGGATGGGGTGGCCATATGGGAGAGGCGGAGATCAGAGGCCTCTGGTCTCCGGCGGAGTCTCGCCTCCACATCAACTTGTTGGAGCTGAGAGCGATCCGACTTGCACTGAAAGCCTTCCTTCCCTCTGTCCGTGGAAGTGTCGTGCAGGTGTTCACGGACAACACCACCGCCATGTGGTATTGCAACAAACAGGGCGGGGTGGAGTCGTGGACCCTTTATCAGGAGGCTCTGCGCCTCTGGACATGGCTGAAACACCAGGGCATCACCCTGGTGGTTCAACATCTGGCGGGCTCTCTGAACGCCAGAGCAGACGAACTCAGCCGCTGGTGCATGATGGATCACGAATGGCGTTTGAACTCCGAGGTGGCGCAAGGTCTCTTTCAGCAGTGAGGAGAGCCTTGGTTAGATCTATTCGCCACCGACGAGAACGTGCAATGTCAGCAGTTCTGCGCGTTGGAATTTCCAAGGCGGCACTCGCTCGGCGATGCTTTTCGTCGCGAGTGGAGTTGCGGTCTGTTGTACGCCATTCCGCCTATACCACTTCTGCCCAGAGTACTGAAGAAGATCAGGCACGACCGGGCCCAAGTCATCTTGGTGGCTCCGGATTGGGCACGAAGGTACTGGTATCCCGAGCTACTCAGTATGTTGACCGATCCTCCGATACGTCTGCCCCGTCGGGAGGATCTTCTGTCGCAGCAGCAGGGTACGGTCCTCCACCCGAACCAGTCCAGCCTCCACCTCCATGCGTGGAGATTGAGCGGCGGCAGTTGATGCCATTTGACTTGCCTTCTGAAGTCTGTGATATCATTCTGGCAGCCAGGCGTCCCTCCACAAAGACGGTATACGCCTGCCGGTGGAACAAATTTGTGGCATGGTGCACAGCAAAGGCTGTGGATCCCCTTTCCGCCCCTCTTTCTGAGGTTCTCCTCTTTCTTCTTTCTTTGGCCCAGCAGGGCTCTGCCTTGGGCACCTTGAAAAGTTATCTTGCTGCCATCTCTGCCTTCTTACGGCTTCCTGATCAGCCGTCTCTTTTCAAGTCCCCTGTAGTTTCACGCTTTCTTAAAGGCATTACTCACATGTTCCCTTCTGTCCCTTTCGTAATGCCTCAGTGGGACTTGAATCTTGTCCTGACATTCCTGATGTGCGCTCTTTTTGAGCCTCTTCACAATTGTCCTCTTTGTCTTCTGACTCTTAAGACTGCTTTCCTGGTAGCCATCACCTCGGCTAGACGGGTGAGTGAGCTCCAGGCTCTATCGTCCAAGCCTCGTTTTCTATCTGTTCATCCGGACAAGGTTGTCCTTCGGCCTCGTCCTTCCTTTCTACCGAAAGTGGTGACTCTCTTTCATCTTGGGCAGTCTGTCACCTTGCCCACCTTCTTTCCGCCTCCGCATCCTTCCAAAGAGGAAGAGAGGCTCCACCGTCTGGACCCAAAGCGTGCGCTCTCCTTTTATTTGGACCGCACAAAACAGTTCCGGGTGGACGACCAACTTTTCGTTGGATACGTGGGTGCTAAGAAGGGGAAAGCTGTGCACAAACGGACCATCTCCCGGTGGGTCGTTTTGTGTATAAAAATCTGTTATTCCTTGCCAAAAAAGGACCCTCCTGTTGGGCTGCGAGCCCATTCTACTCGGGCCACAGCGGCTACTACTGCTTTGGGATGGGGAGTCCCTTTGCAGGACAAATGTCAGGCGGCAACGTGGGCTTCGCTACACACATTTGCCAGGCATTATTGCCTAGACAGCCAAGTCCGGAGGGATGGCTTCTTTGGCCGTTCTGTCCTCCAGGACTTTCTGGTGTGATCTTGGTTCGCAGACCCACCACCGGGGTTGGTATTGCTTGGGTATCTATTCTAAGGTGAGGAATTTAACTAACGTGTTTCTTTCAAATGAACAAGTTACTTACCTTCGGTAACGATGTATCTGTAAGAAACATTAGTTAGTTAGATTCCTCACCGACCCACCCATCCTCCCCGTTCTGCGAACTGACATCTAGGGTTAAGGCTATCCTTTTCAGGGCCCTAGACTTTTTGGCACCAGTGTCGGTCTCTTGCATGGCTCTGCGTTCCTGGCGCGGAAAGCTATGTACAAGAACTGACGTCAGCGCGCGAGGGCGGCGTCTAAGTACTCCGACGTCATTCCGGAGCACGACGCCAACGACGGACGCGGAGCCGCAGACGACGCCTAGCGACGCGCAAGGGGTATTGCTACAAAAATCTTCCGGATCCAGTCTGACGCCTGGGGATATTCTAAGGTGAGGAATCTAACTAACTAATGTTTCTTACAGATACATCGTTACCGAAGGTAAGTAACTTGTTCTTTCAGCTTATTAATATATCTTTAACCTAGTTTTACTTATTTTTTAATTGTTGTTTTAATTGTCAATGATCTGTGTAACTGCTAGAGCAATAACCTTTAGTTTACTCACACATAGTTATCTTCAGCAATCTACTTAACATTCTCGACCGTGATTTTCTGAGAGAGCAGGCTGTATCTGCTGAGCATATGGATTCACCCCAATTACACAAAGATTTTAGCTTCTGGTGGTTTTGGAATAATAAGACCGTACATTGTGTGTGATCACGTAGAACCTTGTGTAGTGTAAGCAGTTAAAGGTGTAGTTGACATTCATGACTGAAGAAGGAAGCTTGCTCTGAATATGGTATACTACTAAGTAGTTATATTATACCATGCACAGAGTTAAGAGATTCACCCAGAAGTGTACAGGGCTCAATGTAAACCCAAAGGGCTCTTTAGTGGTAGTGTGGTAGAGTAGCCTTAGGCCGAACACAGAGAAGTGTAAGACATTTATTGCAAACACATTGACCAATAACTGACACACGTCTCAAAAAGGAGATCTACACCAATTTTTATTTTAAAAAAATAAGCTTTGTTTGAGTTTTATTTTAGGACCAAGGACTTCGCAAAAAGGTAAATAGGGTTTACAGGCAAAATACTTTACTCCTTTAAAAGTCGACAGTGCATATTTCAAACAGTTCAGTGTTATCCTACGTAGGAAAACAACAATGCGGATTCCCGGGTAAATACCCAACTTACAATTCCAGTCTTCAGGGGTTAAGATCAGCAGAAGGCAATGTTCAGATAAGTCTGCACCTCCAGCGGCACAGGGGCGGCTGGGTGCAGACGCAAATTCGTAGATAGGCCCAATGCGTTTCAATAGAGACTGGGGGGTACTCTAAGCCGCACTACTTGCAGGTAAGTAGATCGGTTGCTGGGGTCAAGATTTAGGGGTCAGAACAAGCACAGGGGGCCACAAGGTAGCACCAAACATGCACCAACAGCGTCGGGGGGCCGAATGCTTTTCAATGGGAAATCTTGGTTTGACAGACAGATTGCACGCATCAAACTGGAGGCTGCCCAGAGGAAACCAGCGACAGCAGAGGTAAGTTGAGATGTACAGGGTCATTGGGGCACTGTTAGTTCTGCTCACCAAGGCCCAGGAGCGTCAGGTGCAGGGGTTTAGTTTGACGTTGTTTCCTCTTATCAGAGCCATTCGCGATTGAGGGGAGCCTCTGGATTCTGTCTGCAGGAGTCGTCGTGGAGTCCAGAAGGGGTCAACCAATGCTGGACTTGGACTCTGGATCGCTGGGTAACCTTTTCTGGTTTGGTGGGCCACCTGGACCTCGAGTTATGATCTTCTTCAGAGGTGTAGGCTGTCCTCCCAGGGTTTGTGGAGGACAATGACTGCTGTACAGGAGTTGTTTCTTTGCAGGATTTTCGAGGGCTGTAGACAGTCCGGTAGGGCTGGGACAAGTCAGTAGGCATCTTTAAGTCTTCTTCTGGACGGCATCTTCAATTCCTTTTTCTTCTTTAGTCTGCAGGAACTCGTTTCCAGGTCTGGGGGAGCAACCGAAATACAACATTTAGCGGCGTTTTAGGGGAGTAGCAGGGCCAATGGGTACCTCACCTGGGATGACAACACCGTCAATTATGCCACTCTCCTGTGGGAGGGGGCATAGTGCTAGCCCTGATTGGAGGCGTCTCCTCATCTTCAAAAGCAGAGGCTCTCCACCCAGGGGTCCAAAAACATGGCTGGTGGTGGCAGGCTGCCTACAGCCAGTCTGTGACCACTCCAGGGTTGGTAGGTTTTCAGGCGAAATTTCTGAGGTGCCCTCCGAGTTCATGGTTCAATAAATCCCACACTGCCATCAGTGTGGGTTTATTGAGAAGAGTAGTTTGGTACCAAACACTCCCGAGTTCAGAGAAGCCATCATGGCGCTGGGGAACGTGAGTTGTCAAGTTTCAAGCCCATGTACTCTCTATGGCTTCCCTGGCACTTACAATATCTAAGAATGGACTTAAATATTGTAGGGGCCTATCTGCTCTTACAGATATACCCAAACCTGGGGTACAGTGCACCCTGCCTTACGGCTGCAAGGCCTGCTAGAATGGTGACTTACCTGTACCTGAGGCAGTGCTAGTTAGCATGGCACAAAGACTGTGTGCCATGTCGGTTTTTGTCTACACCAGGCCATTCATCAGGCCATATCCAGGTGCTGCCCCTACAAATGTAAGTCTATTCTTAGATATTGTAAGTGCCAGGGAAGCCATAGAGAGTACATGGGCTTGAAACTCGAGTTCTTCAGCACCATGATGGCTTCTCTGAGCCCGGGAGTGTTTGGTACCAAACTACTCCTCGCAATAAACCCCCACTGGTGCCAGTGGGGGATTTATTGAAACATGTAATCAGAGGGCGCCTCTGAAAACCTACCAACCCCAGTGTGGTCACAGTCTGGCTTTAGGCAGCCTGCCACCACCAGACTCTCTGGGACAAGAAACAAAGCACATCCTTGAAAGGAGATGCCACACCACCTCCCCAGGATGGGCACAGTGCTCGAGAGGGAAGCTTCAAAGGCCTGCCGCCTTTGTAATGCAACCCCCAGCCTCTGCTGCTAGCAGCAGATGTCAGCCCCCGGTTTACACCCCCAATTTGAGTGGGAAAACTGGCGTGCAAAAACTAGGAAGCATAGGAGGTGTGCCCACCTCTGTCAACTTCACCCCTAAGGTGAAGGAGGCGAGGTGAAGCACATCTTTCAGTCTCCATCCCATCGTCTTGAAGATGGAGGTGAGGAGGGAAGACTAGGACTAGGCTCCCTCCAGCCTCTGCTGCTAGCAGCAGATGTCAGCCCCCAGTTTACACCCCCAAGTTGGGTGGGAAAACTGGCGCGAAAAACTAGGAAGAATAGGCGGTGTGCCTACCTCTGCCAACTTCACCCCTAAGGTGAAGGAGGCGAGGTGAAGCACATCTTTCAGTCCCCATCCCATCGTCTTGAAGATGGGGGTGCGGGGGGAATACTCCTCCAAACTAAGACTATGCTCCCTCCCACAGGAGGGTGACATAATTGAGGGTGTAGACACCCCAGATAAGGTGCCCATTGGCCCTACCTGTCACCTGTCACTCCCTTAAAACGCCCCATAATCTAGTATTTAAGTGGCTTTGCCAGACCCTGAAAACGAGTTACTGCTGACCTAAGAAGAAGGGCAAAGAAGACGCCATGCAGAGAAGACTGTCGACGCCCACTGACTTGGCCATAGCCCTACTGGCCTGTCTGCAGCCCTCGAAGATCCTATGAAGAACAAATTCCTGTCCTGCAGTCACTGACGTCCACAACCCCTAAGAGGACTGCCTGCCTGCCTTTGAAGAAGACCAGAACTCCCAAGGATAGCGGCTCTGTCTACAAGAAAGCACAACAAAGGACCCTGGTGCCCTCCGGATCCGTGATCTCTGACCACTCTACACTCGACGCCTTCGGCCTGTGTCCAAGTGGCCTACAGATCCAGAAAAGGTTCCCAGCGATCCGGACTCCAAGTCCAGCAGACGCTGACACTTCCTGGACTCCACAACGACACCTGCAGTGTGAATCCAAAGGCTTCCCTCGACCGGCTCCGCTAAGAGAACCAGACGTCAAAGGACACCCCTGCACCTGAAGGCCCTGGGCCTTGAGGACCTCATCTGACTGTGTCCCTGTGACTTACAGAATCCTAATTTACCTCTGCTGCACTGGTTTACTTCGTGCAGCCTCCAGTTCGTTGCCTGCAGCCAGTTAGCTAAACCAAGTTTCCATTGAATTGCATTGGGCGCCTGACGTCTTGTTCGCACCCTGCACCTGGTCCCCCCTGTGCCACTTGTGGTGTATGTTTGGTGCTGCCTTGTGGCCCACCCTGTGCTTGCGAAGCTTGAGCTCTGCAGCCGCTTTACTTACCTGCAAGCAGTGTGTCTTCAAGCATCCCCAGTCTCCGTTGTGTAACATTGGGCCTGATCTTCAATTTTGACCTCTGCACCCGGCTGTCCCTGTGCCGCTGGTTGGGCAGTGTTTGTGCTTGCCTGAACCTTGCCCTCTGCTGACCCTGTAACCCGACAACTGGATTTGTAAGTTGTTCCCTTACCTATAAAACCGCATTAGTGTTTTTCTCCTTAGGTTAACATTGCAAAGACCAAAAATTGCACTAAGTGTTCACTTTTGAAACTGAGAATAATTTCTATTTAAAAGCGCACTTACCTTTTTGCAAAGATCTTGGTCTTAAAATATATCTTGAGCAAAGCTTATTTTTATAAAATTGGTGTGGATCTCCTTTTTCGATTTGTGTGTCATTTATTGGTCCTTGTGTGTACAACAAATGTCTTGCACTCCTCTGTGTTAGGCGTAAGGCTGCTCGCCCACTCCACCACAAATAGAGCACTTTGGGTTTGCATTGAGCCCTGTACACTTCTGGGAGAATCTCTGGACTCTGTGCACGGTATAACCACCTAGTGGTAAACCGTCTACAGAGCCAGCTTCCAGCACTAGATAAGTGTTACAATCTCCAACCTAAAAAATTGCTGGAGGCTTGTGACAATTCCTAATCTGCCTATCACTTTCACAATCTAGTTCTTCAACCACAAAAGAACAACATTGGTGAAATTGTTATGATAACAATTAGTCAATAATATGTGTTCGAGGCATATGAGCTGCAGATCACACACTAGCATAGTAGATCGCCATCTGGTGTTGGGCTCGGATGCTTGCACGTTGTTGTTGTCTTGGAAGAAGTCTTTGTAGTCACGAGATAGGTGACTCCTCCCTTGGATGATAGTGCACATGGGCATCAACTCCATTGTTAGATTTGTTTTTTTCCACCATTGGATTCGGATGCAACTTTTCCGCTCCGGTTGGAAATCTCAATTCCAAGCTTCTCGAAGCACAAAATTTACAGAATAAACATCGAATCACCTTCATCTTCGACATCGATCTCTTCGGCTCATTTCCGGACGTCGACGCGGGCCGCTGGGCCTATCCACGCCTTAAGGCCTACGGCTCATGGAAAGGACGCCTTTCAAAAAATGCCCCCAGTGTGGAGCAAAATTTCCACACAGTGACCATCACAAGGTCTGCAACCTGTGCCTATCACCTGAACACGACCAGGCCAGCTGTCCAGCCTGTGCATCCTTTCGATCCAAAAAGACCATCCGAGAACGAAGGGCTAGAAGACACATCATGGAACAAAGACCAGCTCCGGAACCAGAGGACATCTTTCATGAAGGCCCCTATGTCCCAAAAGAAGATTCCGAGGATCTCAAAATCATCTCAGATGCAGAAGACTCAGACGACCTCCTCACTCCTGGGCAACGTGTGAGTACTACTGCCCCTGCCCCAACCCCTCCAAAACCAAAGGCAGTGGTCAAGACTTCGCCTGTTGGCCCCAGTCGAGACCGAAAACATCCTTCAGAAGCCCTGCCTCCGGGCTCGGCTCCGAAGAAAAAAGACAAGCCTTCCGGTAGCTCGGGACCGAGCAAACCCCATGTCATTGTCCCGCCAGCACCTTCGGCACCGAAGCCAAATGAACACTCGGCGCCGAAATCGGCTCCGACTCCTTCCACCTCCAAATCGGCCCCGAAAACGCCAAGGCCCATAAATAAGCCAGCTTCAAAGGTTCCCAAGCCTAAAGATCCAGCTTCGGCTCCGAAACTAACATCCTCGGCACCGAAACAAACGGCTAAGGACTCTGATACACCTCCTAAAGCCAAAACCTATAAGAATCAACCACAACCTCGCTCGGACCCAAAAAAATCGGCACTGAAAACTGTAACAGAGGAACAAGAACTTTTTCACCCAGATCCCCTCGATCCAAGGCAGAAAAAGATTTATATCAACCCAAAAACTGGACATGTCACCGCTGTGCCATGTAAAAAACGAAAACTGGACACACCATCTGCTCCAGTTCCTGTACACAAGGACTCTGCAACATCGCCTATGCCCCCTTCTTCTCCTACACTGCCTTCTAACCCACCTCCTCTGCCTACACCACCCTTACCTGTAACTTCTCCACCACATACACCACCTCCAGATGATGATGACCTAGGGGGTGGGGGGATCCTAATGACCCGTTCACGGATCCAGATACCTCACCACTTGATGATTGGGCATTCCCTATCCCAACAGACCTACCAGACCCACAGCCATATCCCTCAAAACCATCTCCCCCAGATGATCACCTGGGGTTTGGCCAATTATTAAATAGAGCTGCACTTTATCATGGTGTTACAATGCACTCCGACGCACCAGAGGAAGATTTCCTCTTAGATACTTTTGAACAGTCTGAAAAATCAGTGCAAATATTACCTATCATCAAAGGAGTCATTAAGCATGCCCCTGAAGTATTTAAAGACCCCGTCCGTGCCAGGGTTCTTAACCCTAGAATAGAAAAGAAATATAGGCCTGCCCCTGAAGATCCTATTTACATCAAAGGACAGTTGCCTTTGGATTCTTTAGTCGTTTCCAATGCTAGGAAACGCGCCAACTCCCAGACCTCCGGAGATGCACCACCCCGGATAAAGAATCCAACCTGCTAGAAGCTTCTGGCAAAAGAGTAGCAGCACAAGCAGCTAATCACTGGCGTATTGCCAACACCCAAGCACTACTGGCACAATATGACAGGGTACACTACGACCAGTTAGAAAATCTCTTACATCTGCCTGACCAGTATAAAACCCAGGCAAATGACCTTATCCAAGAGGGCAAGCTAATTTCAAATGCGTCAATTAAATGTGCACTTGACGCAGCAGACATTGCCTCTAGATCAATTAACACCAGTGTGCTCCTTAGACGACACTCCAGGCTACGCATTTCAGGATTTAAGCCAGAGGTACAAACTACCATACTCAGTCAGCCATTCAACCAAGAACAGCTGTTTGGGCCGGCTGTAGCCACTGCCCTTGAAAAAATGAAAAAGGACACCGAGACTGCTAAGTCCATGGGAGCATTACATTCTCCACAAATGCGCGGCTCCTTTCGGTGCTCCTTTTACAGAGGAGCCTCCAAAAATATGGGCGCAGACACCTCATCTACATTCAAAGCCACTACACAAACATCCCCCCGTAGAGGATATTTTAGAGACGGGTACAGAGGGAACAGCAACAAGGGACGAGGTCGAGGTAATAACACTCGCACCTCCCCTGCCACAAAACAGTGACTTTCCTCCGCTCCCTCCACACCATTCTACTCCAGTCGGGGGCAGACTAACACAGTTCCTACCTGTCTGGAACTCCATCACAACAGACAAGTGGGTAAGACAAATTATCCAGTATGGTTACTGCCTGGACCTTACAGCTACCCCCCCACACATACCACCCAAACAGCATCCGATGTCCGCAGACCATCGTACGCTCCTCAAACAAGAGGTTCTCTCACTGCTTCAAAAGCACGCAATAGAGCCAGTTCCCTTATAGCATCAAGGAACAGGGGTATACTCACTGTACTTCTTATCCCCAAAAAGGACGGGACTCTGAGACCAATACTCTACCTCAGACCCCTAAATCTGTATATACACTCAGATCATTTCCATATGATCACTCTTCAACAAGTGCTCCCACTGCTGCAACAAGGCGATTTCCTTGCCACACTAGATCTCAGGGACGCCTACTTCCACATTCCCATACATTCTGCTCACAGGAAGTACCTAAGGTTTGTGGTGGACGGACAACACTACCAGTTCACAGTCCTTCCATTCGGGGTAACAACCGCGCCCAGAGTATTCACAAAATGTCTTGCAGTAGTAGCAGCACATCTCAGAAGACAACAAGTTCATGTCTTCCCGTATCTAGATGACTGGCTAATAAAAGCCAAGTCATTAGACCAATGTGTTCTACACACTCACCAAACCATCCAACTATTACACAACTTGGGGTTCACTATCAACTATCCCAAGTCTCATCTCCAACCCTCTCATATACACCAATATCTAGGAGCTACCATAAACACCTCCACAGCCCTAGTATATCCCAGTCCAGCCAGGATAGCCAGTACACAAGCTCTTATCACAAAATTTCAAAACCAACACTCTCTTCCAGCCAGAGTGTTCATGCAACTCATAGGCATGGTGGCACATTTTCATTGTGCCTTATGCAACACTTCAAATGCGTCCCTTACAGGAATGTCTAGCAAGTCAGTGGAACCAGGCTCACGGACAACTCACAGATCTGGTGTTGGTGGACAGCCGCACACATCGCTCTCTACAGTGGTGGAAAATAACAAACTTGTCCAAAGGGCGGCCGTTCCTAGAGCCTCTTCCACAGATAGTGTTTACAACAGACGCATCACTCACAGGATGGGGAGCCCATCTCCTCGGACACACCAGTCAGGGAAAATGGACCACTCAACAGAAAGTGCTCCATATCCATTACCTAGAACTGCTAGCAGTATTCCTAGCACTAAAATCCTTCCAACTACATGTACAGAACAAGGCTGTCCTCATCCGGTCGGACAACATGACACCCCAGAGGACATCTTAGAGATGCCCCCTAATTACATACAAAAACAAGGAGGCACACATTCTCTGCAGCTGTCCCAGCTCGCACAGAACATTTGGAGATGGGCCATTCCTCAGAACATATACCTATTTGCAGAACACCTTCTAGGGGTTCACAATCAGATTGTCGATCTGTTAAGTCGACAGATGTGAGAAAGTGGCTCTGCATATACTGTTCCCAAATGGGTCCAGAGTGTACAGAGTCCACAGTCCCCAGAGGTTTGGCACAGGCTAAAGTTAGATATAATCTTACTCTCTAAAGTGGTAGCTTGGTCGAGCAGTAAGGCAGTATCAGAGGAAAGTGTAAAGCATTTGTTGCACACACTCAGCCAGCAAATGGTCTCACACACTCAATAACTGAACTCTTGGCCAATGGTTTATATATGAAAAATATATGCTTATTTTATTTTAGAACCAACAATAGGTAGTAAAATATACTTTCTCAGAATGAGATGCTTTGTATAAATACTTTTGCAATATGCAATTGACTTTTGTAGCAAGTTACAAGTGGTTGCAATAGGCAACACAATTCTAAACACAATAATGCATTCGGTTCAATGGAAGTTTCAAGTTATTTGCCACAGATTACTATCTGAAAGAAACACGTTAGTTAGATTCCTCACCTTAGAATATCCCCAGGCGTCAGACTGGATCCGGAAGATTTTTCGTCAGCAATACCCCTTGCGCGTCGCTAGGCGTCGTCTGCGGCTCCGCGTCCGTCGTCGGCGTCGTGCGCCGGAATGACGTCGTCGGAGTACTTAGACGCCGCCCTCGCGCGCTGACGTCAGTTCTTCTTTTTTCCGCGCCAGTAAGCGCAGATCCGGGAGAGCTACCCCTTTTAGTCTTTTTTGACTAAGTTTTTTGATCCTTTTTGATCTTGTCTCTACTCCGGTGCCGGTAGGATGCCTGGTTTCAAAGCCTGTGCTGACTGTAACCGCTTGATGTCGGTTACGGATCATCACCGCCGGTGCCTTTACTGTTTGGGCCTCGACCACGACGCGGAGTCGTGTTCGAACTGCAAGTCCCTGACCTCGAAGGCTAGACGGGAGCGGTCCCGTAAGCTCCTCGAGATTCGCCACTCGGCTCCGCGCCCCTCTCGATCCCAGTCCAGGAGGAGGTCCAAGGATCGGTCGTCATCATCGCTCGTCTGGCCCCAAGTCTTCGGGTAAGTCGAAGCACTCCAAGAAGTCCAAGAGGCGACACCGCTCTTCGGACTCCCCTCGCTGGTCGCGTGACTCGGCCGAGGGTCAGGGTGGTTCCACCCCCGCGGCTCCAGCGGCGCCGCAGGCGCCGCGCAAGTCCCCATACCCGCCGGTCCCTGGGACTGACGCGACGCCGGCGGAAGTCGGTACCTACCTCTCGGCCATGAGGAGCCTGGCTCCGCCGTCGACGCCCGCTGGCGCGCCTTCGGGCCCCGCGGACCCGACTGGGCAACCTTGCATGCCCCGACGCCGCAGGTTCCTGAGGGACTCGCCCCGAGTCCCCGCCGACGCCGGTCGACCTCGTCACGCCTCCTCCGTCGGCGTCGACACCGGTTCCACCTCCGACGCCGGCTCCGCTCGGCGTCGAGCCCCAGTTCAGCCCCGCTCCGGATCCGGCGTCGATGGGCGCCGCTTACGGCGCCGTTAGAGACACATTATGTCTATCGTCAGGCTCCGCTCCTTCCTCCTGTTTACCAGGAATCGGATGACGGGGGCGAATGGGAGGGGTCCGAGGATCCTATGGCCGTTCAGGCTCAGCTGTCACAGGACTGGGCAGATGAACTGGGGGAGGCCAGTGGTCTGGATACCTCACCAGACACTGGATTCATCTCTCCTCCGACTGTGGCTTCGGAGAAGGGTGCTGCTTTCTCTGTGGTGCTGCGCAAGGCGGCCGCAGCCCTTGGGCTCGAGCTGCCTGCCGTGGCTGTGAGGACTAACGTCCTCACTGAGGTGCTTCAGTCTGCAGCAAGCTCCACTGAGCCTCTGCTGCAATTCAATGAGGCCCTCATTGACGTTCTGCAGGGCACCTGGTCCAAGCCCTCCACAGTTCCTCCTGTGGACAGGAACGTGGCCAGGCGCCACCGCCCTGCTCCGGGCGACCCCAGTTTTCTGTCCCAACACCCCTCCCCCGAGAGCCTGGTTATCCAGGCTTCTACCTCCCAATCCTCCTTCCCGACCGCTCCGCCGGACCGGGATTCCAAGAGACTGGAACAGTTTGGCAAAAAGCTGTTCTCCTCCCTTAGTTTGGGTCTGCGGTCCTTGAACACCGCCTGTCTTTTGGACCGTTATTCCCACTCTCTGTGGGATACGGTGGAGGACGTGCTGCCCCTGTGCCTGGAGGAGGCCCAGGCACGACTTACCCAGGCTCTGGCCGATGGGAGGGATGCAGCACGACATGCAATCCGATGTGGGCTTGACACTACGGACTCGCTGGGTAGGGCGATTTCTACCACGGTAGCGCTTAGACGTCACGCCTGGCTGCGGTCCACGTCCTTTTCGGGGGATGTCCAGAGCACTCTCATGGACATGCCCTTTGATGGCACTCGCCTTTTTGGTGAGAAAGCGGACAGTGCGCTGAATCGCTTTAAGGACTCCCGGGCTACGGCCAAGTCCTTGGGCCTCTCGGCCCCGCGGTCGCAAACTTCCGCCTTTCGCCCCTTTCGTGGCCAAGGAAGGGGTGCCTCCTCACGTCCGCCTAGCCACCAGCCGCAGAACCAACCTGCGCGCGGTCGCGGACGTGGTTTCCGCCGAGGCAGTTCTGGAGGACGACGTGGTCAGCCCACATCCACCCCGACAGCATCTGCCTCCAAGCCTTCCTAGTCCGAGCTTTCCGGCCCATTCCTCGCCAGTGGGCGGCAGAGTTCGCCATCACCTGCTCCACTGGCGTACCATCACTTCGGACAGGTGGGTGCTGCAAATCGTCCGTAGGGGCTACTCCCTCCCCTTCGAGACGACCCCTCCAGCCATGCCACCGCAGCACCACCGTATCTCGGAGAATCATTTGAATCTTCTGCGAGAGGAAGTTTCGGCCCTCTTGGCCAAAGAGGCCGTGGTTGTTATTCCCACTACTTTCTGGTTCCCAAGAAGGGCAAAGGGGGCCTACGCCCTATCTTGGACCTCCGGAACGTCAATGCCTTCCTCCGGAAGGAAAGGTTCAAGATGTTGACTTTGGCTCAGGTTCTAGCTGCCCTCGACCCTGGAGACTGGATGGTAGCGTTGGACTTGCAGGACGCATATTTCCACATCCCAGTCCTGCCGGCCCACCGGCGTTACCTGCGGTTCACGGTGGGCCAGGAGCATTTTCAATTCACCGTGCTCCCCTTCGGCCTCACCAGTGCCCCTCCGGTGTTCACGAAAGTGATGGCGGTGGTTGCAGCTCATCTGCGCAGATCAGGGGTTCCAGTCTTCCCCTATCTCGACGACTGGTTGTTGAAGGCGGGCTCGCCCCAGGCAGTCATCTCCCACCTCCAGACTACGGCGGATCTCCTGCATTTGCTGGGGTTTTCCATCAACGTGCCGAAGTCACACCTGAGTCCCTCTCAGAAGCTCCTCTTCATCGGAGCGGTTCTCGATTCGGCGCAGTTCCGGGTCTATCCGCCGGAACAGCGGGTCTGGGATATTCAGGCCCTGATTCCCATCTTTCGGCCTCTATCCTGGGTTTCGGTCAGGCTAGTGTTGCGGCTTCTGGGGCTGATGGCCTCCTGCATCCTACTAGTGCATCACGCCAGGCGGCGCATGCGGGCTCTGCAGTGGGACCTGAAGTTTCAGTGGGCCCAGCATCACGGCAACCTGTCCGACCATGTCTTGATCTCGGAGGGCACTGCACAGCAGTTGCAGTGGTGGCCCACGGACCGCGATTGGGTCACGGGCAAGAGCCTCTCCCTTCCCCAACCGGAGCATGTTGTAGTGACGGATGCGTCCCTCCTGGGATGGGGTGGCCATATGGGAGAGGCGGAGATCAGAGGCCTCTGGTCTCCGGCGGAGTCTCGCCTCCACATCAACCTGTTGGAGTTGAGAGCGATCCGACTTGCACTGAAAGCCTTCCTTCCCTCTGTCAGGGGAAGTGTCGTGCAGGTGTTCACGGACAACACCACCGCCATGTGGTATTGCAACAAACAGGGTGGGGTGGGGTCGTGGACCCTTTGTCAGGAGGCTCTGCGCCTCTGGACGTGGCTGGAACACCAGGTCGTCACCCTAGTGGTTCAACATCTGGCGGGCTCTCTGAACGCCAGAGCAGACGAACTCAGCCGCCGGTGTATGATGGATCACGAATGGCGTCTGAACTCCGAAGTGGCGCAAGGTCTCTTTCAGCAGTGGGGAGAGCCTTGGTTAGATCTCTTCGCCACCGAAGAGAACGCGCAATGTCAGCAGTTCTGCGCGTTGGAATTTCCAAGGCGGCACTCGCTCGGCGACGCTTTTCGTCACGAGTGGAGTTGCGGTCTGTTGTACGCCTTTCCGCCTATACCACTTCTGCCCAGAGTGCTGAAGAAGATCAGGCACGACCGGGCCCAAGTCATCTTGGTGGCCCCGGATTGGGCACGAAGGTACTGGTATCCCGAGCTAAACAGTATGTTGACCGATCCTCCGATACGTCTGCCCTTTCGGGAGGATCTTCTGTCGCAGCAGCAGGGGACGGTCCTCCACCCGAACCTGTCCAGCCTCCACCTCCATGCGTGGAGATTGAGCGGCGGCAGTTGATGTCATTTGACTTGCCTCCTGAAGTCTGTGATATCATTCTGGCAGCCAGGCGTCCCTCCACAAAGACGGTATACGCCTGCCGGTGGAACAGATTTGTGGCATGGTGCACAGCAAAGGCTGTGGATCCCCTTTCCGCCCCTTTTTCTGAGGTTCTCCTCTTTCTTCTTTCTTTGGCCCGGCAGGAATGGACCTGGGTACTGTAGGGGCACAGGGCTCCTGCTCCTGTACCCACACCATTGGCATAGGGCACCCAGCTAGAGGGGTGGCTGATGTATGCCATGGCAGTTTAGGTGATGGGCATAGCACACAGGGATGTGTGCCATGTTGACTCTTTGTTTTGTCTTGCACCCAGACACCCAGCCTGCAAGGGCAGTGTGTGTGTGTAAGGGTACAGGGCCTCTAAGGGTGGCACAATAAGTGCTGCAGCCTTTAGAGGCCTTCCCTGGTCACAAGGCCCTGGGTACCATTTACCAGGGGCTGACATGTGGCCAGGGTTTGCCAATTTTGTGTTTTGTGTTTTTAGGGAAGGAACATAGGCCCTGGGCACCTGATTGGCAGGAGTTCAGGGTACACTCAGTCAAAGTACATTTAGCAATTCAGCAAAAAGTGGGGGCATACCATGCAAGAAAGATGGCACTTTCTCACAGCAACTTAACACTTTTGATGTATTCCAAAACAGTCTGGGTTGATCAAAAAAGTTTGATTTATTCCTTGTTAGAGAATTGCCTACCGGTGGTTTGTTCATCAGTGAGATAAAAACACACCCTGAACTGCCTCGGCGATAAAGAATATTTGACTAGCTAAATGTGTGCTTGTCAAGATTCTTTATGCTCTAAAAGAGTGGTATGATTCATAGAACAGTCCGTCCTTACAAGTCACTCCATCTTTTGTTTATTATGTTTTCTTTTGTGTCTACTCTAGAGCAGCTGAATGTAGAAAAAAGTTGAAAAGGTGCATACATGGCTGATGGGTATTGTGAAGAAGCTATTTCTCCATCACCAAGCCAAGATAGCTTGGTAGAGTTTTAAACCAATCCGCATTGGAGAATGCATTAGGTAGCTAATGGTTGAATATTCTTCCATCTAGGCGTAGGACAGCAATAGTGAATGGAAGTCAAAGCCCTGAAATGGAGACCAAGAGTTCTTGTAGGGGATGTTTGTGATGGGTCTTGGTGTACATTCTATTATCTCTGTTTTTGTCTCTTTTGTGTTAATCTTTTTTTCCACTGAGTTTCTTCTGTCTTTTGTGATGGCTACTGTTGACTGCCTGTGTCTGCTGACTTTTCCTTTTGATTTTCCATGTCTTATAATATTTGTTCCTGTCTTCCCTTACACTGTTTAAAATGCTCCTGGATCTAAGCCCCATGTTTGGCTTCAGTTCCTGTGTGCACACTCTTGGTCTATCACTTTGCCTGTGTTCCAATGTTTGTTCCTGTGTTTCTTTCTTTGTATTCGCTGATATTGTGTCTGCTAGTGGACTTGTACTGAGAATCTTCCTTAGCTTAAAGTTCCTGTGTGTGTTTCTTTCTCTGTCTGATGTTACTGGATACCTACTCCTATGAACCTCCTTTTCCTCTTGCAGCGCCTTGCCTCTTACGGGATCACTGTGGCCGAACTGACAGGTGATCATCAGCTTTGCAAGGAGGAAATCAATGCAACCCAAATTATTGTGTGCACCCCAGAGAAGTGGGACATCATCACCCGTAAAGGAGGGGAGCGCACATATACCCAGCTGGTGCGCCTTCTGATTCTGGTGAGTGTCGAGTGTGTGAGGAGAGCTGTATTCAAAGAGTTTTTTCAAGCCTCAGGGTCTTTTCCAGCTGTTCTCCAATGCAGGTACTGACACAGCCACTGTAGTTCAGAAAAGGTGTGCCAACACAGAGCTATTGTCATCATAGAGATGGGGAGTTGATGCCCTACAACCATCACCCAGGGAGAGGATGCCGACCCAACCCACTGTTAAAATGGAGCTGAACCCCAGAAGAGCGATCTGATCTTCCACCAGTTGGTTACGTGCTTCGGAATCTGCTGATTTTGTGTCTGTCTGATATACAGTATTTTTGATTCTTTTAATCAGAGCTGATAAGGGTGGTGAATGTGTTGACATTGGTGTAAGTGCTTAGAACACCGACAGGGTGCAACTTTTCCTTTCTTTTGCTGCAGGATGAGATCCACCTGCTCCATGATGATCGTGGACCAGTGTTGGAATCACTGGTAGCTAGAGCCATACGCAACATTGAGATGACCCAGGAGGATGTTCGGCTTATTGGTCTGAGCGCCACGCTCCCTAACTATGAGGATGTGGCTACCTTCCTGAGGGTGGATCCATCCAAGGGCCTTTTCTACTTTGATAACAGGTACTGTGAGTCTCCCAGCCCTCGTGTGGACCCTGTTCAGTACCTAGTCTACCTGGATCTCACTACATTTGTAATGTGGGGGCATGTTTACCTGCCTACTCTGTGTTTTTGCGCTCTTTTATGGACTCTGATCCTCTAAACTATGTACCCTTGGCTCTGTTTATATCTTTCCGAATTTGCTTTCCTATGTTACTGTATCACACTTTCTTGCCCACTCCTGGCCCTCTGACGTGTTTTCTATTTTTGTTCTACAAGAACACATGCATATACACCAATTTCTTTCTCTCTGCCCTTTCTCTTTTTTGGACCTCCCTCTACCTTTCTACCTTTCCTGTGCCCCTCTCACTTCCCTTTATTTCTCACTCTGATGCCCCTGCATCTCTTGCAGCTTCCGCCCAGTGCCTCTGGAGCAAACCTATGTGGGGATCACAGAGAAGAAAGCAATCAAGCGCTTCCAAATCATGAACGAGATTGTCTATGAGAAGATCATGGAGCATGCTGGGAAGAACCAGGTGAGCCATGCAGATGAACTCTACCAAATGTTCATATTTTTCCATGTGTGGGGGGTTAGAGGACTGTGTAGGGGGTGGCGGACGGTGTGAGGGGTGGCAGACAGGGGCTGTGGCAGGGCAGGTTAATAATCTTCCTATCCAACTGTATTGCTGAGAAAAAAATCTGTTTGGGAGAGAACTCTATGTATTTTTTAATACACAGCTGTAAAGGCGCTTTGTACAGTGTCTGATGCAGGGATAAAACCTTTCATGTTTGGGGAAAGATCCCCTATAAAGAGGAATCTGTTGTGTAGTAGGAATGCCTTGAACTGTTAAATGCTTATTGTTTCCCCTTGCTATTGTTGTTAGAATATTAAGTGTTTTTGGTCTGGGGCATAGGATAGTTTGTGTTCACCAAACATGCCAATTTTCCCAGCATGTGTGCTTTGCTTACCCCAGAAGCCTAATAATACATATTTTACTTCGTGTTACTCCCTCCTGGTATTCCACAGGCCTTCCAATGTGAAAATCCTACACTTAATAAGAGGCAAGAGGACTTCTACCTGTCTTATGAAAACCACCATCATATGCTGTCATTCAGTTCATACTAGTTTTTCTGCAGGAATGCTTTTTGGACATTCACATTAGTGACACCACCAGTGATGAAGATAAGAGATTGAATTTTTAGCAGAGTACCTCAATACCTGAAGCAAATGTTAATTGAAGAACAAGCTTCATTGAATAACATTTGTCGAAAGATATGGGCCTGGTGTGTGTGCTTCAATACTGTCTTAACCCAAGTTGGGAGATTGGCAGAGGGATAGTACAGTACTTTTGTTTCAGGAACAAGTACCACATGATGTGGACTGTGACCAGGACACACTTGGGAAAGTGGAATGTGTCATGTACACTGCTCTAGTTGTAAAGTAAAAAACTGACTGTGTGTCTGTTGCCTATCCATTTTAGGAGTTATGGGACTTGCCTACTTGGCAGGTATCACCTAATTATTTTGCTGCAATTAAACCTGCCAACCAGGCCCTGTGGGACAACTCGACCCACAACGCCCCTCCTACTTGGTGCGGCAATGTATTTTTCCTGAACTCTGATGGACTTTAGGGAGGTTGAGGTGTGCCAAGCCTCCTTATCTGTGGTTCAACACAAAATAGCTGGTTTGTGTTTGTACTAGAGACGGTTTATTGGGCTTTTTCTCTCCTAAAAAAATACCTCATGGACAATCTAGGCAAAATAAAAATAACTGGGAGGAATCCGTGAAAAAGAGCCCAAGATCTGGCTTTGAAAGCGTGCAAGACTGGGCATTGAAAGAAGTTATCCATAATTGAAATGCAGTTGTGTACATTTGAGACAAGTCTACAGATGTGTGGTACCTATACTCCAGCCCCCACTGTGCAGCGATGGGATCCTTGTGGTGATACCTTTCACTGTAGTTCACAACAGTAGGTGCAACTAGACGTGTTACTCATCACGCAGTCAGTTTCTTAATTTAGGGGAGCCTACATACAGCTCTAAGCTACAGCCTACATCTGTTTTATGTTTTGAAACTCTACAAGGAGATTGCAGAGGCAAGGCACTCCATTGAGGTATTTTACACAATGTCCGTCTCAACAGGCTAAATTGCTTTTAGCAAAACAAAAATGGCTCCTCAATTTCAGCTAAGGGGAAAACAAAAAAAATAATTTTTGTCATCTGCATTACTACAATCCATTTCTTTTTTTAAAATTATGTTTAATGACAAATGAATAATTATCATGGGGTCTTTTGCACCTGGTGGTTGTGGAGGTTTGTTTGCTGCCTTTTTTGTCTTAGTCTGTTCTTTTATGCCACCACTTCCACCACACTTCAGGACCTCCATAAATAGAGGAAAGAGGAGGACATAGACTAAGGTCGAACAAACCCAGGTCATTCATTCCATTTTCACTGCTTCAGGAAAAGATGCAAGGATGTTGGCCAAGCACTCCTTGCTGTATCAGGGTGAAAATATAAGAAAGAAAAGAGACCACATTCTGTTTTTGGCTAGAGTGTTTTTGAGCCCTTCTTTCTTTATGGAGCGCTGTTTTTTTATGGTGGAGCCTACAAGAGCATGCGCTAGCACATAGGTCTCACAATTGCGAGATTATGAGCTCTTGGCATTGTAAATGACAATGCCTTTTATTTATGTGTTTAAAAAACCTGCAATAATAAAAGGCATTGTCATTTACAATACCAATAGGTCAAAGTTTTTAAAATGCGAGACCTATTGCATTGCAAATACTTGTTATTTACAAGCTCCCCATACTGCGCTTTCAGGTTAATAGAAACCATGCCCCTTTCTTTACACCAGCCGTGACTCAAGAAAAGTCTGTGGCTGCTGTTAAAGTGAAAGCGCAGAATGGGGCGCTTTTAACCAAAAAAGCATGTTTGTCAAGTTGACAAACAAATGCTTTTATTGTAAAACGTGTCATGTGAAAGCGCGCATGGCGCACTGAATTGCAGGAAAGCATGTAGTGCCTGTAGTAGGAGAAACTCATTAAAGAAAATAGTGCTTAAAGATTAAATAAGACGTTCGAGGCATATGAGCTGCAGATTGTACACTTAGCATAGATCGCCATCTGGTGTTGGGCCCGGATGTTTGCAGTTTGTTTTTCTTCTTGGACAGTCTTTGGAAGTCACGAGTTCGGTGACTCCTCCTTCGGTCCGTACTGCGCATGGGCTTCGGCTCCATCCTCAGATTGTTTTTTTTCTGCCATCGGGCTCGGATGTGATACTTCGTGCTCCGGCTTCGAACTTCTACGGTTCCAGCCTCGACGGAAAATCCTCGTTTCTTCGAGTTTCTTCATCATCATCTTCATCTCTCGAAGCGGCACTTTTCTCCATCCCGTACATCGGCACCGGCCTTCAGGCCCTCCTCGACTCCGGTCCCGGCCGATGGAAAGGACTCGGTTCAAAAAGTGCCCAAAATGTGGGTCTAAATTTCCCCACACCGACCTCCATCAGGTGTGTAACCTTTGCCTCTCTCCAGAACACGAGGCCAGAGACTGCCCCGCCTGTAAGTCTTTTCGATCAAAGAAGA